>NW_021703774.1:160182011-160479054 GCF_005190385.1 Monodon monoceros | reverse complement strand
CTTCCTTCCTTCCTTCCTTCCTTCCTTCCTTCCTTCCTTCCTTCCTTTCCTTCCTTCCTTCCTTCCTTTCCTTCCTTCCTTCCTTCCTTTCTTCTTTCTTTCTTGGACATTTATTTGAGGATATAGAGGTATTTCACAGAATTCAAGGATACGGATAGCCAACCTCGGGCAAAACCGAAGCCAGGAATTGAAATCAATTAGGTAGAGCCTCCTCGGACATTTATTTCCTTTGCTCCACAGGCTAACTTTGTCTTCTTCAAGAGAGCTGCTCAGAATGAATTAAAACCCTTAATTGGTCCACCTTAGTTCAAATTTCTACCCCAGGACCAGTGAACTGTGACCAGGGAAGTAGAGTGAGAGAGACTTTGAAAAAGCCATTTTCTGCTGTGCAGTCATCCCTAAAAAGTTACTGTACTTCCCTGCATATACCCTTGGACGGGACAGGATGATGCATAAAAGCCCTTTATGGGGATGAGTCAGTACTGTTCTTGCTATCACTAAGTTTAAGCTTAACTTAGGGAGCAAAGCCAGAATGGGGCAAAATGGAAGTTTGGTGGAGATTATTTGTTTCACAGTGTGGAACCCTCTTCAGCCAGGACTGCCCCAAAGTGTTCATTACAACCATTCTCTGCCCAGCTCCTCCCCACACCAGGACCAGGAAGATGAGAGAACAGAGAGCTTAGAGCTCTAGTGGAGCTGGGCCTGGGACAGGTCTGTCATTTCCATCGCTGTGTGGGTCAGGGTGCGGGGAGCATAGCCAGCCTTCTCTCTATCCATATTAGTCTCTGGGCCACAGACATTACTCCTTCCCTTGTGGCTCAGAATTCACACCCAAGGGGCTGGGGACAGAGGTAATGGGGACACATTCCAGGTGTTCAAATTCTTCTGTACTTCACACTAATCTTACCTTTTTTAAGTGTTTATACTATGTGTCAGGCCCTGAGCCTAACATGTACTCTCATTTAAAATTCACATTATCCTGTGAGAAAGATATTATTATCCCATTTGTAGAGAGGAAGAAAGTAAAAACCAGAGAAGTTTAGGGGTGTATCCTGGGTCACACAGCTATCAGACAGGCAGAGCCAAAACACACAGGGTCTTTCTGACTCTAGAGCTGAGCTGTTGTCTGCTGTAGAGACAAGAAGCAGTCTTAACACTTCTTGAAAGATCAAAATGCATGGCAGTAGAGGTGCTCCTGAGATTGTTCTAATCAGTTACGAGTAGAGAAGATGGTCTTAGGTTATTAAGTCCTAGACAGAGCAAGAAGAAACCTTAGTGGTGGTTTTCCAGCAATGTGCCACAGAACCCCGTAGTTGTGAGGAGTGGGCATGCAAGGACCCAGAGGGAATGGGGTATACAGTGCTTGTTTGCATTTATCTGTTTTATATGTTGGGCTTCTGTTTAAGATTTGATTTGAAGAAAGACTTGTTTGGCTAAAAGAAGTTTGGAAAACCACTGGCCTAGTTCAGTTTCATCAGTTGGGAAACTAATCCTGGTGAAGAGAAGAGAAAGGTTTGCCCATGGTCACGCAGCTAGCTAGTGGCAGAGCCAGGCTGGGAGCCCAGATCTCCTGGCTCCTTGCCAGGGCTTTTACACCTCCTTACTCAGGTCATGTGCCTGATGTCTGAGAATAAGCACTTTCACAGTATGACAGGGGTGGTTATGCAAGGTCAGATAGTAATCGGTGGCACTAGGCACTAGGGCTTGAATCTAGGTATTCTTTTTTTTTTTGGCTACACCACACAGCATGCAAGGTCTTAGTTCCCCGACCAGGGATGAAACCCGTGTCCCCTGCAGTAGAACCACGGAGGAACCGTGGAATTCCTGAATCTAGGTGTTCTTATTCAAAGCAACATTTGAACAAAGTAATTTGTTCAAGATCAGACAGCTGGTGAGTAGAAAGCCAGAAATCGAACTTAGGGAGTTTGGTTCCAGAGCCTGTCTTTTTAATCACAACATTACAGTGCCTCCATATATATATGTCTGATCTTGAACAAATTACTTAACCTCCCTGTGCCTCAGTTTCTTCGTCTGTAAAAGGGGAATGATAATGGTGTCTGCCTCAAAGGTTGACGTAAGGATGGAATGCATGTAAAACACTTAGACCAATGTCTGGCACTTAGTAAACATATAATTAATGTTAGATGTTACAAAAGTAACCAATAATACAACTCCTGCTGTTGAGGAGTTTATTCACCCATCAAAATGGGACAAACAGCACAGAACATGTGAGATGCAACTTGTCGACAAGGACACACAAGGCGGTGTAATGTGTGGTAAAGAGGTTTGGGTTCTCAAATCAGGCAAACCTGGGATTCGGTCCCGGCACAACACCTGATGGCTGTATGACCTTGGGCAATCCCTATCTAATTATTCTATCTGAGCCTCAGTTTCCCGCTGTAGAACAGGAAATGTAGTAAACTCCCTTCAGAGTTGTTGAGGGCATTCAGTGAAATAATACTTGTAGATCAGTGCCTGACACACAGGAAGGCACTCAAAAACTGGTAATTGAGTATCAGCTAAGCACTTTGCTTTCTCCAGCTCAGCAGGTGCTCTGTCCCACCTCCCAAACCTGCCTCCTTTCCCCCCTGATCAGGGAGAAACTGCAGAAGCATGGGGTATGTATCCGGGTCCTGGGTGATCTGCATTTGTTGCCCTTGGATCTCCAGGAGCTGATTGCACAGGCTGTGCAGGCCACCAAGAACTACAACAAGTAAGTTTTCAGATTTCCCCTTAGGGACCTGTATTAATCTATGACTCCCTGCTAACTTTAGGGAGACGTCCTGGCCCTTCCTTGGTCTGCATTTGGTACAAGAGGTAATGAGGAGTTGGTTTTGGATGCTTGAGACTTCTTCCTCCATCTGCAGGGCAGACCAGAGGTGGCTCTGCAGCACCTTGTTTTATGTGTGTATACTCACACATACAGTTTCTTATCTTCCTCCTTCATGTGCCTTGCCCCCATGTACATATGTATTTTTATATATATGTGTGTGTGTGTGTGTGTGTGTGTGTTTAATTGACAGGGAATGGGGTGGGAATGCAGCAGGCCTTATCCCTGTCTCTGAAGACAGATCCTTCAAGAAATTCTCTTTCTGTCCCACTGCTTTAACCGATAGAGGGGATGACCTTGGAAGGGCAGGTAGATGCAGAGGGGAACAGTTTAATAACCCAGACGTCATTATGTGTGGCTTTGGAATATAATGCATATTTGGCAGTGGATTCGTTTCACATCAGACTTCCTTCCTATTCTTTGCTTGTTCTAATATCACAGTGAATTCACATCCTCTGAAAGCTGGGGGTTAACAGAAGGGAATAAGATTAGGAGAATAATAAGGGTCAGTTAGTATTTTTCTTACTACAAAACTAATGTGTTTTTTTCCCAAGAAAACTTGGAAAACTCAAAAAATTAATAATCTTGCTTTTCAGAGGTATCCATGGTTAACATTTGGTGTGTGTTTGTTCTACCACAGAAGGGGTGCTCTGTAATAAGTGACTCCACTCCTTAGTCCCTGTCCCCCTTTGGTAAATTATTCTGTTCTTCCCTTCTCAGGTGTTTCCTGAACGTCTGTTTTGCTTACACATCCCGTCATGAGATCAGCAATGCTGTGAGAGAGATGGCCTGGGGAGTGGAGCAAGGCCTGCTGGATCCCAGGTATTGCGGTTGTTCAGCATGATAGGGAAAACAGGCATACACTGAACCATAAAATCCCTCCTAAGTCATGTACTTGAGCCAGAAGTCAAATCGGGAATGTATGTGGAAAGATTTGAGAGGGGTGGTCCCTGCACTTAGAGCTTTGGTATGACTTATTATAGCCTGCTTCAGAATTTCTGTGTTCACCACAAACCAAGAAGCTCCAGAAAAAATGGCATGGCTTGTAGCAACACTGTGGCATTCAATAAAACATGATGCCCTGCTGGCCCTTTGGCAGAGTTTTTCTAAGAATGATTTTTCAGGAATGCAGCTTGTTGGGGGTATTGGCCTTTAGGCCTCTCATGTTACAGTTTCATGCAAGATCCAGGTATTTTTCAAAAAGAAAGTTGTTCATCATTAGCAACACGGTAGAATTATTAGAGCTGGGAGAGACTTTAGAAGCCATCTATCTGCTCAGTCCCTCTCCTGTTATTATTAGTGTAACCCTTGGTAATAATATTAGTAAACTAACAACAGCAGTAGTAAAATAATAGTAGCAAAAAACAAGCCAGGCAATGTGTTTTGCTGTGTTTATTTGATTAAGTTAATATTCTCATGTTTAAGAGATTTGAGTCTTTCCTCCATTTTATAGATGAGAAAACTGAGCTCACATTGAAATGACTGTCCCAAGGTCATTCTGCTAGTAAGTGCCAGAGCTGGGACTTCTATCAAAAACTGTCTGATTCCAGAGCTTTTGTCCTTACCTTTATTATATATGGGATTGTGGGACCCAGGAGGTTTTCTGACTCCCTTCTTGGGTATAATTCGATTTTCCTGGGAAACTAAATTAAAAATGAAGAAGTTTCTCAGTGAGAATGAAATTAACATTATCAATATTATACAAATTAGCATAAATTTATAATGATGATAAGCATGATAAAGGCCTTGATGCATGGTTCAACAAGAATTTATAATAAGAGGAATGGACCTGGTAGGGAAGGCTCCCCAAAGGAAATGATAAATGACATAAGAAGGGGGTGAGAGGATAAGCAGTAACTGGGGAAAGAAGCAGTATTATGAGGAGCTTTTTGGTTGTACAAATACTGTTGGAATAATTCAAGTAGAGAGTACTTGGAAGGGAGCTTGGATTATGGTGGTGATGGTGGAATAGACCAAACAGACTGCATTAAGAGCTATGAAGCAGATCAAATAGAGAGGACTTGCGGGGTGGTGGTGGGATGAATTGGGAGATTGGGATTGACATATATACACTAATATGTATAAAATAGATAACTAAGAAGAACCTGCTGTATTAAAAAAATAAAATTCAAAAAAGAAAAAATATTAGTGAGAGAGAAAAAAAATCGAGGGGACTTGATGGATTGACTCTGGGATAAGGATGTGTTATGGGTGACTCCAGGGTTTTTGACTTATAAAACAGTGGACAGTGGTGCCCTTCGCTGTGCTGAGAACCCTGAGAGGCTGCAGTTTGAGGAAGAAAGTCAGGAGTTTGGTTTGGGATATATTATAGATGTTGAACACAGATATCAGGTTGACAGTAGAGAGAAGTGGGGACTGGAGATAGCAGTCTGGTAACTGAAGCAAAGAGAGAGCATGAGGAATCTAAGGAGAGTCTAGAGTGAGAAGAGAGGGCCTAGGATGGAGTTTTGAGAAACTCGTAAGTTTTACTGGCTGGGTAGAGGAAAATGAGCCTTAAGGAAAAAAGAGAATCAACAACCAGAAAGGTAGAAACAAAAGGGCTGCCAGTATTACAGAAGCCAAGAAAAGAGGGTGTTTGTTAGCGCAGGTGGGGTGGCGGGTGTGCATTGGTGGGAGCAACAGTGTTAAATGCTGTAGAGAGGTCAATTAATATGTGGATTGAAAATTAGCCATTGGGGGAGAAACATTAAGATACTGGTTAAGTTGGCAGTATGGGGTCTGGGCAGGAAGATGAGATATAAGTAGATGAGGGATATATAAGTAGATGAAAGTTATTGATAATTTTCTGATTCTTGGCTTGGGGAATGATTTCATAGTTCATTTTATTCTTAGTGCTTTACGATTAATGTTTTATATAATTTTTTGTATAAATTAAATAACATATTTAAAAAAATAAGGGACAAATGTTTATGCTAAAAAGAAAAAAAGCTATTTAGCAAGCAGATTTAATATGCATTCATGCCTGGAACTAGAACTCTGATCTTGCCTCCTAGTGCAGTGTGATTTATACTGATACCACATTGCAGTAGCCACTGACCCCCTGCTTCTTGCCCAGCTAGTTTTCTCATATCCGTTTTCTCTGCCCTGCATGGTTTAGTAACTTGCCTGTGTGGGTTAGTCATGCAGACATGGCGTGGGCTGGGCGGGTTACTAGGGTAAGGAGGCTGATGTCTCAACCCGTCAGCTCAGGAAGCTTGGTGTTCAACTCAGACGGGACTGATCAGGGCCTGAGGCAGTGGTTTTTACATTATTCAGCTTTAGACAAATCCATATTTATAACAGAGTCAATGAGTTAATTACAGTCAGGCTCTACCCTTCCCATAACTGGAATTTTTCTATTCTCTCATCACCACCATCCAACTCCTCATTTTCCTTTCTTCCAGGGTAATATATTTTTTTCTACCAGTCATTTTAATAGATTGTTTTTTGAATCTCAAATTATAAAAGAAGGAATTAGGTTTAGCATAAATGATAGTTAATAAACTCTCTTGAGCAGGTCTTGACCATCTGTAGGCCTCTGTCTTCCTCTTAAAACAATAGTGTTAATAATAATTGCCGGGCTTCCCTGGTGGTGCAGTGGTTGAGAGTCCGCCTGCTGATGCAGGGGATGTGGGTTCGTGCCCCGGTCCGGGAGGATCCACATGCCGCGGAGCGGCTGGGCCCGTGAGCCATGGCCGCTGAGCCTGCGCGTCTGGAGCCTGTGCTCCACAACGGGAGAGGCCACAGCAGTGAGAGGCCCGAGTACCGCAAAAAAAATAAATAAATAAAAATAATAATTGCTAATGTTTACTAAGCATTTACTCTGTGCCCAGCACTTGCTAAGTATTCCACGTATGTTATTTCATTTAATCCTTAGACCCTTTGAAGTAGATACTGTTTTTATAAATTGAACCTTGCTGTGAGGTTAAATAACTTGTCCAAGTTCACACAGTTGACCAGGATTTCCAACCTGGCTCCAGAGCCTGTGTTCTCTTTCACTATGGCATACTGACTGCCTTATAGGAAGGTTGAAACAAACAAAAACACAGTATAAAAATAAAAATTAATAACTAATAGTTATCAGGGACTTCCGTGACTGTCCAGTGGGTAAGATTTCGCCTTCCAATGCACAGGATGTGGGTTTGATCCCTAGTCACGAGCTAAGATCCCACATGCCCCGTGGCCAAAAAACCAAAACATAAAACAGAAGCAATATTATAACAAATTCAATAAAGACTTTAAAAAAAAAATGGTCCACATCAAAAAAATATACTAAAGGGACTTCCCTGGTGGCGCAGTGGTTGAGAGTCTGCCTGCTGATGCAGGGGACACGGGTTCGTGCCCCGGTCCGGGCAGATCCCACATGCCGTGGAGCGGCTAGGCCCGTGAGCCATGGCTGCTGAGCCTGCACGTCCAGAGCCTGTGCTCCGCAACGGGAGAGGCCACAACAGTGAGAGGCCCGTGTACCGCAAAAAAAAAAATATATATATATATATATGTGTGTGTGTGTGTGTGTATATATATATATATACACTAAAAATAAATAAACAGTAGTCATCAGATCTTATTATGAGGCAGGCATGAGACTAGTAGGAGTTTATCATGCATATTCTCATCTAATTTTCGTATAAGGTAGTGACTATTATTTGTCTTATTTTATAAGACCAGTTAACGAAGGTTTAAAAAGTTTCATTGACGGGCTTCCCTGGTGCTCCAGTGGTTAAGACTCCACACTTCCACTGCAGGGGCTGCGGGTTCGATCTCTGGTTGGGGAATTGAAATCTGCATGTCATTCTGATGCTGCGCGGCACGGCCAAAAAAAAAATGCAGACACATTTGAAATTCAGAGGAGTTACGTGGGGATCCAAAGTCCCACAGCAAGGTAGTGGGTCTGGAAATAACCTTTACTCCTCTTATTTATGTAGTGCTTTATAGTTCCCAAGGTACACTCAAATCTGTTATTTCATTTGATTTGACTCTCACAATAACCTATAAGTAGATAGGACAAATGTGCCATTTCAGAAATAAGAGAGCTGAGAAATTGTTGATTGCACAGGGTTTCACTTTTTTTTTTTTTTTTTTTGGGCTGCTCCATGTGGCCTATAGGATCTCAATTCCCCGACCAGGGATTGAACCCAGGCCATGGCAGTGAAAGTGCCAAATCCTAACCACTAGACCACCAGGGAACTCCCAGGTTTCACATTCTTAATTAAAGAATTAAGATCATGCTGTCAAGACAAGACTCAGGGAAATTATCGGGGAAATCTGAACCAGAGCCCTTCCTATTGCCCAGTCATAAGTGAATATTATTTACCATATGATGGTACAGAAAATAAAGCTCCCTCTGTGGTTTGCAAAACGATGACTGAGAGATGGAGTAACTTACCCAAAGGCACACAGCTAGTAAGTGTAGATCCTTGTTCTGAACACTCAGCCCAGATCTCTGCTTTTTTTTGACTATGCTCCCAGAAAAATGTTCCCACACAGAAATTTTGTCTTCTAGACCCTTCCTAAGATGCAGCTGTTACCACCTGGAGATTCTGAATCCTGCCTCTGGGTACTTGGCAGGATAGGTAAACAGTATTCTTGGAACCACCACACACCAGTCTTGCAAATACCCTCTTTCCATGGACTGGAGAGTTTAACTTAAGATGAGTGCTGCCAGTCCCCATTCTTCCTTCATTCCGTCTCCTTTCTGAGTGTCTGTCTGCTTGGGAAAGTAGCTCTTATCAAACACAAGAGGGCTCATCATTTTGCTGTTTTCTCAAATCCTAAGTAAAGTGGATGTTTTGCAGTGTTTCACGGTCCATATGACTTAAATTTAAGTTTTTTTGTTTTTTTGTTTGTTTTGCGGTACGCGGGCCTCTCACTGTTGTGGCCTCTCCCGTTGCGGAGCACAGGCTCCGGACGCGCAGGCTCAGTGGCCATGGCCCACGGGCCCAGCCACTCCGCGGCATGTGGGATCTTCCTGGACTGGGGCGCGAACCGGTGTCCCCTGCATCGGCAGGCAGACTCCCAACCACTGCACCACCAAGGAAGCCCAAATTTAAGGTTTTAAAAATGTTCTCTATCATAAATTCAAACAATAACAGAAGTATATAAAGTAAAAAGAGATAGTATTTCCTTCTTATCCAACCTTCCAGAGGTAATCACCATTAATAGAATGGTGTATGCCTTTCTAGATTTTGTTCTTTGTTTATATATACATGTATTCACATGTGTGAGTAAGTGTGTGTGTGTGTATTTTCCACACTGTATTTTTTCTGAAATGTGCTTTTTTTCATTTAATATTACATCTTAGACATCTTTCCAAGTCCATGCATTTAGATTTACCTCCATTAAAAACAGTTGCATAGGGGGCTTCCCTGGTGGCACAGTGGTTAGGAATCCGCCTGCCAACACAGGGGACAAGGGTTCGAGCCCTGGGCCAGGAAGATCCCACATGCCGTGGAGCAACTAAGCCTGTGTGCCACAACTACTGAGCCTGCATTCTAGAGCCCGCGAGCCACAACTACTGAGCCCATGTGCCACAACTACTGAAGCCCGCGCGCCTACAGCCTGTGCTCCGCAACAAGAGAAGCCACCGCAATGAGAGGCCTGTGCAGTGCAACTAGAGAAAAGCCCATGCGCAGCAACGAAGACCCAATGCAGCCAAAAATAAATAAATTTATTAAAAAAAAAAAAACAGTTGCATAGTATTTCATCAAATTGCAGAGTCATAGGGTGTATCCATTTTAAAAACAAGTGTTTTAAGTGAAGGACAACACATATTCTGGTGGGTGCATCTGGTTTTAGGCTGCAACTAAATGGCTTTGGGCAAACATTTCATCTTCTCTGAGCCTCAGTTTCCTTATCTATAAAGTGAGGATAGAAGTACCTAATGTAGTTGTGAGGATTGAAACCATTCATTAATTTATCAAGCATTTGCTGAGGGCCTTCTACATACTAGGTAGTATTGGCTAATGTATTTGATGTTATTCTATAAACTGGGAAGCTTTATATAAGGAAGTTCACCATGAGAATAATCCAAAAAGAGATGTGGACTAATCTTTGTCTCTTCCCCACTCACCTTAGCGATGTCTCTGAGTCTCTGCTGGATAAGTGCCTTTATACCAACCACTCTCCTCATCCTGACATCTTGATACGGACTTCTGGGGAAGTGAGGCTCAGTGACTTCCTCCTCTGGCAGGTAGGTCGTTTCCAACCATTGTTCTGTTTGTGTCGAAACTGAAAACTGTGACTGCACCCACAAAACAGATTGGAGGGTCAGCTAAAATCCAGAGAAATGTCTCCAGGCTGTGCCTGGTAACTTTTGCTATCCCTTCCTCATCTGTCCCTGGCTTTGTGAGCCTGTGTAGTTCTTGCTGTCTAAAGTGCCCAGGGGAAGAATCAAGGCTATCCGGCTGTGGTGAAAGCTTTACTTGTACCTCTCTTCAAGGAACTGGACTTCTGCCTTAGGTCCCTGAGCATAAGCTTCTGCCCTGGTAACCTGCCATGTCACCCAGCACCTCTGGGCTAGAACCTCGCCTTGCATTTACTAATTTCTCGCCTTTAGAATAAAGGGCTGCATCTACACAAGCACAGGCCACAGGAGATATAAACTGTATGCAGACTTCTTCAGGGCCTGCCATTGCCTATCAGCTCAGTTATCCCAGTGTACGTAGTTCTCTAAAATCCCATATCCAAATAAGTTTGTCTTTGCTTGAAAATCTCCATTATCTGTTAAGTTGGTCCCTGGGTAGCACTTGGCTGGGGGAAATCTTGTTCAAGGAGAGGCTGAAGGGAGAAACTCAGCTTGGAAGCAATTCACATGGTAAAGTTCTGGAAATTTTAATGGACTGTAGTCTTAAGAGTGAGCTAACAAGATTTAGCTACTGAAGATACTTTAGTCTTTGGCTATATTGAAAGCAGTATAATGTGCAGCTTGTGGTTTTATGGCCCATTCTGCTGGTCAGATTATGTCTAGAGAGTTTACTTCTGGGCACTGGGTTTTACGAGATTGCACTGGTAAACTAGAGGACTTAACAGAAGAGGCCAGCCTGGATGGGAAGGAGTCTGTAGCTCATGTCCTATAAGGCAGGGGTCCCCAACCCCTGGGCTGCGGACCACTACCAGCCTGCGGCCTGTTAGGAACCGGGCCGCACAGCAGGAGGTGAGCAGCGGGTGAGCAAGCAAAGCTTCATCTGCCACTCCCCATCGCTCGCACTCCTGCCTGAACCATCCATCCATCCCCCCACCCCACCCTGTCCATGGAAAAATTGTCTTCCATGAAACCGGTCCCTGGCACCAGAAAGGTTGGGGACCGCTGCTATAAGGAATGAGTGAAGAATAATGGTCTGGAAAAGAGAAGAATGGTGATAGTTTATTCTCTTGGGAAAAAAATATTGAGTTCCTCCTTTGTGCTGGAAATACGGCAGTAACCAAGTTAGAAATAACCCCTACTATCATTTATTTATTTATTTATTTACTTACTTATTTATGGCTGCGTTGGGTCTTCATTGCTGTGCGTGGGCTTTCTCTAGTTGCCGTGAGCGGGGGATACTCTTTGTTGCAGTGCGTGGGCTTCTCATTGTGGTCGCTTCTCTTGTTGCGGAGCACGGGCTCTAGGCGCGTGGGCTTCAGTAGCTGTGGCTCGAAAACTCTAGAGCGCAGGCTCGGTAGTTGTGGCGCACGGGCTTAGTTGCTCCGAAGCATGTGGGATCTTCCCGGACCAGGGCCCGAACCCGTGTCTCCTGCATTGGCAGGCGGATCCTTAACCACTGTGCCACCAGGGAAGCCCAATCCCTACTATCTTAAAACTTACAGTTTGTTGGAAAAGACAAGTGAACAAGTCATTACAACCTTGGGAACAGATAACAGGCAGTTCTAAGCTAGCCTTCAAATATTTGAAAGAATGTCACTTTGAAGAAGAAATAAAGTTGTTCCAGAGAAACGACCTGAGACCTTGGTAGGTGACATTGGTTTAACTTAATGAGCTATCTGACAGCTAAAGTTATCCCCCTTGAGGCACTGAATTCCTCACCAGTAAAGGTGTCAAGCAGTGGCTGTCAAGAATGTTCCAAAAGGGAGTCTTATATCAGTGATGACTGTTAAAAGTTCACCCAGCTCTTTGCTCTGCTTTATGTATGTTATCTTGTTAAATTTTCACAGTACCTTAAAAACTAGTTATTCTTATTACCCAGTTTTACAGTTGAGGACACTGAGGCCCAGAGAAGTTAAGTAACTTGCCTGAGGTCAAGTAGATGGTAAACGGTGGAGCCAGAATTCAAAGCCAGGCAGTCAGGCCCCAGAGCCCATGCTCTTAACCGTTGTCCCATACTCTGCTACTTAAAAATAACAATGGCAGCTACCATTTGTTCATTGCTAACTTTTATCAGACACTGTGTCTCCCAGATGACCTCTAAGGGCCAAGAGCCAGTAACATAATCTAGATGTTATTTCATAGTCCTAAAATTGGCTTAGAAAAATCCTGGTGGAAATGTTGATCTAGTCTCGCTTTAGTTCTGCCTTGCTACAGGCAGGTGATTTTACTGCCTCAGATGACCCGTCCCCTATTAGTGAGGGAATCCGGGCTGGCGGCAGCTGCAGCTCAGGATGCCTGTCCAGCCTCATCTCTGGCTGTGATCAGCCTGCTCTTTCTTTGGAGCCTGACCAAGGATGTGTTCCAGTAACATGTTATTAAACCATACTCTCTTCCTTCCCCACCTTTCCCAGACCTCCCACTCCTGCTTGGTGTTCCAGCCTGTTCTGTGGCCAGAATACACGTTTTGGAACCTCTGTGAGGCCATCCTGCAGTTCCAGATGAACCATAGCATGCTTCAGGTAAGAGTTCAGGGCTGGCCTGACTGGATGGAATGGAAGAAAAGGTTAGCATTGATGACCACCCACGGCTATATATGTCAGGCACTTGCTAATAATCATGTTAATGATGAGTAGCTACCACTTACTGAGTATTTACTATGTGTCAGGCACTGTGAACAGTTTATATGCACTATCTCATTCAATGTTCCCAAGAACCCAATGAGCTAGGTATTATTAGCCCCATTTGTGCAAATGAGTAAATCAAAATTATTTAGCTAAGGACACATAACCAATAAAAGATGGAACTGGGATTCAAGTTATAAATCTTTAATCTCTTTACTATGGAAACCCAGGAAAGGCTTCTCAGAGAGACTGGCCATTATTCCCTGAAAGAATTGGCCTAATAAAAGATTGTAGAAGTGGAAGTATACAAAATCCAAGACGCTTCCAGAGGGATTAAAAATGAAATAGCACTGTCTTTGTATGAAACTGTGTTCTACCAAGACTTGAAGTTCTGCTTTCAGTTTTGATCACCAGATCTTGAAACAGGTTTCATTAGGAGGCAGAGTCACCTACGCCTGATTAGGACTCTTAATAATAATGGCAGTGTGTGTGGTGGTGGCAGCTAACGTATTGAGGGCCTATTAAGGCACTTTGGTGTTTTCATGTAAGTTTTCTTATTTAACCCTTCCAGCAATCCAGCAGGCTTGGCGTCCTTGTTTTTCAGATATGGCAACAGAGGGGCGGGGAAACTGTCCCAAGGTCACAGAATTTTAAACCGAAAGCTGGTGATGCTTCTTGAGTCTGGAGAGATAATGGCCAGGAGGAAATAATGATCTAAGTCAGGGCTTTTCGGTCCCCCTGGCATCGCAGACTCCTTGGAGAAGCTAACGAAAGCCGTAGACCATCTCCCTAGAAAAATTGCAAAGATCACTCTAACACATGGCATTTTGCATAGAACTACATTAATCCCTTTAACACATAAACTACTTCTGGGGGTTCACATAACTCCTGAAATCTTTCCAGGAATCCCAAGTCCAGAACTCCTGGAATAAGTCAATCAAATCATGAAGGTTTGGTCATGTGCTTGATCACTTAGTCTCAGAATTTGAAAAAGGAAGTAAAGTTCAAGTAAAAGGAAAAACAGCAAAGTCTCAATTATCCACTGTCAAAGAGGAATGAATATCAGATTTTTCCACATGACCAAGTCTCCCTTTAAGAACTAAAACTTTTTTTAATCCTATTTTGATAGAAAACTTTCTGAAACAGGTCTTGTGCATAATTCATTAACACCTTCTGTGTACCAGGCACTTGCTAATAATGATGATTAGAATAATCACATTCTAATGGTGCTGAGAACGATAATATTGTTAGTAACTGCCCTCTTGAAGTACTTCACTGTGCAGGATGGCCTTGAAGGGTGGGACTCTTTCTCTAAGCTAGATTGTCCCAAAATACTTGGCTTTGGGATTTCTTGTATATGGTCAATGGCTAATTTTGACAGCATCCCTTCTTCCCTTCTCTTCCTATTTCCAGTTTTAAATCAGCTACAGGCAAGGAAACCAGGCAACCAAGCTTGTTAGAGTTATGTCTGTAAAGTGAGAGTAAACTGGCCTTGCATGAAGCCCAGAGGATCTTGGTGCACGAGCTTTTGTGTATGGATATTCTTGTCTCTAAGTTGGCTGCTGAGAAGTCTTTTAGTAATTTCAGGTTTCTCAGATACTTTCCCACATGGCTATCGGAGGAATTACCTCAAGTTTCACTCATTTCATAAATGTCTATTACTGAGTACCTGGTCTGAGTCAGGCACTATGTTAGTATTAGGCACAAGAGAGTCACGCAGTTAGTTGGCCAGACAAGATCCCTACCTTCGTGGAGCTTGTATTTTTACTTGAGGAGACAGATAATAAGTAAACAAGTATATACAATAATTTCAGATTGTAATAAGGCAATGAAGAAAATAGGGTGATATGCTAGAAAGTAATGAAGAGAGCAGGAGGTGCTGAATAAAGCAGTCAAGGAAGGCCTCTCTAAGGAGGTCTTTTTTAAGCCATTATATTAGAGATGAGAGATAGCCAGATGGGTAAAAATCCGGGGGGAAAGAATTATTCTCTGCAGAGGGAGCAGCAAGGGCAAGGATACTAAAGTTATAAAGTTTAGGTCTTGGAAGAACAAAGAGGACAGCACACATGAGGGAGAAGGATGTGGGATGAGGCTGGGTAGGAGTCAGGCCTCTGATCACTGAGGGCCTTGTAGGCCATGATGACACATCTGAAGACTTTTGATCAGGGGAGTGACAGGATCTGATTTATATTTTGTAAAAATCACTCAGGATTTTCAGAGGGCAGGAGTCAGAGACCAAACTCCTACAGTAGTCCAGGTGGGAGAATGTGCCTCAAGGTGGGGTTGCAGCTGTAGAGAAGGGGAGGGCTGAGTGGACTGAGATGGAGGAAAAACAAAAGTTAAAGCAGAAACAAATGAAACTAAGTTGATAATATAACCCCCAGAGAAAGGGATTAATTCCAGTTACCTGAACATAGTTCTCTGACTATACATTTTTAGTGGGATATATTCTAAGGATGATACAAACTGGAAAGCTAACTTAAACATTACTTAGGAGGTTTATTAGTGGTAATGTTGATGATGTAACTCTGAAACTCCTTTATTCATCTTGTAGGATAAAACAAATGAGTAAAATGTTAATGTTATTAGGAACCAAAACATTTAGGTTTTGGCCTGGGCAGCTGGGTAGATGGCTCTGCTGTTTCCTAGGATGGGGTGGAACGTGTTTGAGGACAGCCATTAAGAGTTTCATTTGGTACCTAAGAATCATAATTTCAAACATTTATTGAGTTCTTACGTGTCAGGCATCCTTTTACTTATATTCTATGTAGTTCTGTAAGGTAGTTACTATTATTAATTGCCCCCATTTTTAGAGTGAGGAAACCAAAGTAATAACAGAGATACTGACTGCCCTGAACCTTTTCTCAGCAGACCTCATAGAAGTTTTGGCCAGATTTCCTCTACCCAGGAGCCCTCAAACTCTGTTTCTAGAAATCTTAGCACCTCAGCAGAAGCACTAAGCGTACAATCCAGACTGACAACATCCTGGCCAGTTTGGCCTCAGACCAGAGAGCTGATCTTTCTAATATCTCCCTTGTATGTATCCTGTATCATCACCAAACTGGACTCTTCACAGTTCCTTGTTCCCATACCCTTTGGTATTCTGCCTCCACATCTGTGTTCTTGACCCATCTCCCAAATTCCCATTGTTAAATTCTGAGCTGCTCTGTCTCTAAGCCCAGCCCAGTATGTCCCCATTCCCTGCAGGAAGCCAGGGCAGGGAGTTGGGTTCTTGATCTATAGTAGCTCACTGGGATGAGGGCAGCTGATGGATGCTAATGGAAACAGGGACTCAGCTACAAATTGTTGGAGGCTAGACCTTGGTATCTGAAGGGACCATGGCAGTTTCCAGGTGGTCACCCATCAGTCTTAGAGAATGGGGGCTGGCAAATGGAAGAAATCTCAACTATGACACAGTAGGACAGATAGAAAATTAGGGCAAGGAAGGGGTGGGCAGCAGTACAGAGCCACTGATCCTCAGTTACAAGCTGCATGGATGGTAGGTCCATGGGGGGATCTTTGACAGAGATGAGGAATAAGTGTTCGGTCCACTTAATCTGTAATGATATAGAGGGGGAATATACATATTCCCACTAAACTTCCTTCAGTGCATTTGTCAGAGGTTAAACGCCAGGGTGGAACAATCAGCCATTTTATGTCTAGTGCTCTTCAGGTAGTCACTATCTTCTCAAGAGAAGTTAAAAACTTCAGCTCTTGTCTCAGACATTCCTGACTTTGAGTCATGGCACAGCCTTCTAGCTGTGTGACTGGCTGGGCAATTACTTAACCCAAGGCAGAGAATCATTTTTCTCATCTGTAAAATGAGGGGAGTAATGATAATAATAATACCTGCCTCACAGGTTTGTGATAAGTCTTCAGTAAGCTAATACACTAAAAGCGCTGGAACAGAGTTCATTTTCAGAGACTGGTGGCCAATATCGTTCACAATGTATGTCTCTGGGCTCTTCAGACTTCATCTGTCTCCAGAAAAACCACAGACACTTAGCATCCCGCTCATCCCATCACCAGTACAGTTCCCTTAGCAGGGAGACTCTGGGTGCTCGTCAAAACATCATGTTTCCAGCAAGAGGTACTGTCTCTTAACAACCCTCAGAAAGGCACCCCCCCATGCTACTGACCTGGGCATATTGATTGTGGCAAATGGGGACTTTTGGGAAGACTTGTCATTAGCTAATGAATGTTTTGAAACCCAAGACCTGCATCCTCTCCATGCCCCAGTGAGGTCAGAGGACTTGAGGGTTTATATACTGGAGGGGCTATTACGTCTTGTTCCCTAATTCTGCTGAGGAGAGAACAAGAGCAGAGAGGCTTAATGCCCAGGAGAGATTTATATTAATAGGTTAAGGCGCCATTTCTCAAAAGGAGCTCCTTGGAGCCCTTACACCAAGACCACATAAGGTCTGCATAAGAAGTGTCTAAGGTAATTATTAACGCCCTCTCCCCTGATTGGTCATTATACAGGGAGAGTAGACAGTATGGTCAGGAAGAGAGAAATTGACTATTAGGACTTCCATTAGCCTAGATTTTTAGAGGCTGAGTACCTGAGAAGAACTTACAGCACCTTTGAGATAGGGAGGTAGATCTAGACCATGTGGAGGTTGCACAGAGGTGCCCAGATGCAGGCCACTGGTTCCCCACTCCACCCCTAGAAAGTACAGCTTATCCAGAGGCACGAAACACATTTCCCAAAGATCTTTCAAGAAGTTATCTTAGGGCTTCCCTGGTGGCACAGTGGTTGAGAGTCTGCCTGCCAATGCAGGGGACGCGGGTTCGTGCCCCGGTCCGGGAAGATCCCACATGCTGCGGAGCGGCTGGGCCCGTGAGCCATGGCCGCTGAGCCTGTGCGTCCGGAGCCTGTGCTCCACAATGGGAGAGGCCACAGCAGTGAGAGGCCCGCGTACTGCAAAAAAAAAAAGTTAGTGGAGAAACCAAGGGAACTTCAACCCACTGTGTGACCTAGGCCAAGCCCCTCCCCACCTCAGCCTTGGTGTCCTTGTCTGTACAATGAGAAGGCTAGAGCTGATGGTCTTTACGAGCTCCCCTGACTCTGTCATCCTAACAGTGAATCGCTGATTCCTGGCAAATTAGGGGCCAGGGTATGCTTGGCTGCAGCCTCCCTGCTCAGCACTCAGTCTAGGGCTGCCATTTGGAAAAAGCCTGAGCCGCATGGAGCAATTTTAACCAGCTCCGCATTTCCTCCTCCTGTGGCTTGGTGCCCTCATCCTTCCTGTTCAGCCAGGACTTAGCCTACTTAGCCCTAGCCACAAGCAGTGGTGACAGAAGAAGGGCTAACTGTTAATAGCCAGGCACCAGATTGGGCATTCATTATCTCATTTTTCCTCAAACCACCCAGTGATATGGACACTATTGTCCCCATTTTGCAGATGAAGAAATAGGCTTGGAGAGGTGAGGGAGTCCTCTGGACAGAAACTTCTCAAACCCCAGTATTCCAGGCAGACTCACACTGGCCTGATCACGCTCTTTGATTTCCTGAGTGATGTATAGTAGCCCATTATTCCCCCGCTGATATTCTCCTCCCCCCATACACTTTACCTTTATCTGAATCTTCCCCATTGGTTAAAGCTCAGCTCAGATTCTGCCTGACCATGAGATTTCACTGCCCCCTTGACCTTCATCAACCACAGTTTCTTTCCTCTGAACTGCATGGCCCTTTCTCTTACCTCCATGATGATCCTTACCACATTCCACCTTGTGTTATGGTATTTGGGTACATCTCTGTGTCCTCAGCCTGTAAGCACATGGATCGTGGTGACTACGTCCTGTGCATTTCCGTACCCCCAATAAAGTCTTGTATGTAGGACCCAGGGTTCCTCCTGACTAAGGCCAGGAGGAAGCCCTTCTAACAAGATGAAGACCCTTACATCAACTTTTTAAGCTTGTTTTAGTCTTCATAGCTCCACATGGGGGTTCGTTATCATAGCAGAAGAGTACCCTTGAATGCCTTGGATCATTCAACAGCCTGGAGGGGGGATTTTCCAGATTTTTCATTTGTCATCTTTATTCATGCAGTAAGTCTTTATTGCTGAGAGACCCTAGCAAATCACTTCCCTACTCTGAACCTCCATGTCTGTCTCCAGCACCTCCGTAGCTCTTTTGGGAGGGTCAAGTGAGACAACAGATGAAGTGCTTGTGTACATGTAAGATATTCCTTAAAGGATTAAAACAAAGCAATCCAGGTGTTCACAGGCTGAGTAGGACACAGACAGGTACCCAGATACCACAGTACAAGGTAGAATGTGGTAAGGGTCACAAAGGGTATCGGATACCAAATCGGCAGCAAAATGGGAGTTTCTCACACATGGAATAGGTTTGGCAGGAGGGACTCTGGTGCTAAGGTTCTGCAGCCTGTTAGAGTGGCAGGAGCAGAGAGCATCAGTGAGGCACAGCAAGGCCTTGGTTCTGCTCCGAAAGGGTTTTCCCCTTCTGTGCCAGGAGCATCCGCCTTGTCCTCCTGGGATCATACAGTCAGTGTACTGAGCATTTCACATGTACAGGGTGCCCCAAGTGCCAGAAAGGAAAAGCCACAGTCTCTGTCCTCTAGGACTTTAGGGTTTGTCTGAAGACACACACAGGGTATGAGAAGTGCTGCCAAGGAATATAATCACTTACCTGGTGTCAGAACTGGTTCCAGGAGCCTGAGGGCTCCACTGAGCCTTCAAGGGTTCATTTTTCTAACAGAAAATGTGGACTGTGGACACTAATGCCTATTCTAGAGGCAGGATGAAGTAAGTGGCTTAAGAAAGCTGAACCTGCTTCTCATAATGTTCATAGGAGGGTCATTTGCTGGGCGAGTCAGCCTGGTCTCCATATGAGAGGCAGTTCTGGATCCAGACTCTGAAAGATAACTTTAGGCAGTTGGGAGGATGGCACTCTTAGAGTGACCTGGGAAACCAAAGAAATGACCCACTGCATATGCCCCAGGCAGGAATAGAACCTTCCTTGCATCAGAGTGATAACTTGTAAAATTGCTGTTTCTGTTTGAGAGCCTGCTAATATGCTGGAGGGGTTTTGCATATATTATCTCTAATCCTTAAAACCACTCTTCAAGGTAGGCACAACCCCCGCTTTACAGATGAAGAAGTGAGGTTAGGAGAGGATTTGCCCAAAGCCACAAAGCTAGGTGGTGGGGGAACCAGAAGTCATACCCACATTTGCCTTGTTCCCTTCCAAGTGCAAACCTGAGAAGAATTTCAAGAAATATAGAAACTCCCACCCAAAACAAACCAAGATGGATCCAGAACTGCCACTGCCCTGCCTATACAACATGGGCACCACCCATTGCACACCTACTCCCAAACCTTTCCAGATCTGCTACAGACTTCCCACTGTTCCACTTAACTTGGCCCGTCCTGTGCCCCACCCTTACCTCCTCCATCCCAATTCCACCCACGCCTAAAAATGATCTCCCCACCCCAATCCCCACTTTTCTCTAGCAGAAGGCCCGAGACATGTATGCAGAGGATCGGAAGAGGCAGCAGCTGGAGAGGGACCAGGCTGCAGTGACAGAACAGCTGCTGCAAGAGGGGCTCCAGGCCAGTGGGGACGCCCAGCTCCGACGGACACGCTTGCACAAACTCTCAGCCAGACGAGAAGAGCGGGTCCAAGGCTTCCTGCAGGCCTTAGAACTCAAGCGGGCTGACTGGCTGGCACGTCTGGGCACTGCATCAGCCTGAGTGAGGCTGGCCTCCTGCCACTTTGCCCTGCCCTCTGCCTCCAGGGCCCCACTCCCCTTTCTTTTCTTGGTGAAAGGTACCTCCCTCCTGATGATGAATTGTGTTTCCTTTGCTTGGCAAGGGAGCCCCAGAGGCCAGGTTTGCTGGCCATAGACATCTTTGGGCTGCCTGGGACAGGAGGGTTGAGCGTGAGAGTCTCTCACAAGTACACTAAACCCAAACTCTGATCCAGGTCAAACTCTGATCACGAATAGGTTCAGAGAGCAGAGGGCCCCAGCTCTTCCATCTTTGCCACCTCTACCTGTACTCCTAGGTGCACTTTCTTTTTCCACCAGCACATCCTTCAACACAAAGAATTTCGGGGAAGAGTTCTCCCCAAAACCTTAGCCCTTTACCCATCCATCTTAGTCTTCACAAAAGATGTGGACCCACCTTGGATCTGCTGGTAAATAGCTAATAGGCAGCCAGTGTTATTTAGGCAAGGAAGGGGAGGGAGAGACAGAAAGAAAAGTTGCCCATCTGCTGCTCCTCCCCCTTGGCTCTCCACCTGGGATTTGCTATTGACTCTCTACCCCCTCCCACCACACAGTGCTGACTGTTCACTGAAAGCAGCGCCCCCAATGGTGCGCGGAAGCCAGGCGGGTGATTACAATCCAATTACCTATTGTCGACTCAGCCCACACAAGCTTTTCTCCTCTTGCAGGGCATGGGGCCAGGCTCCACTCCCCAGTGAGACCGGTCCCCTCCATGGCTACAGGGTAACAGAAGACCTATAGGCCCTGGTGAATCTAATCCAGCACAGGCCACCTTCCCTGGATCACATCAGGACCAAGAGCACAGAAACAAGCACTTCTCCCAACTGACTGCCTCCTGCCCTCAGCATCTCGGACTCTGCTTCCCACCTCAACAGCCTTTGAGGCTTTTCTCAGCTTTTGACCTGTCCCCCTAAGTAGACGGTGAGATGATTTATTCCCAGCATGGCAGAGTCTCAGCTTGTGAGGGCCAAGGTTGCCCAGCAGGGAGAAGAGGGCCGAGTCAAGGGCCGTGTCCTTTTCCTTACCTCTCCCTGCCAGGCCTCGCTGCAGAGCTGCTGAGAGGATTAGTGCCTTTGAAGAGCTGTCTGAGCAGCTCTGTGCTTCAGGTGCCCCAGAGCAGCAAGCACCAGCGGGTAACACCAACCAAAGGCTACTCTGTTTAGTCTTCCCGTTTTACTTTCTGCAAACTGTTTCCCAGCACCTCCCTCTAGGGGAGAGGTAGGATCTTGCAAGCAGTGCTAAGAGCATATTCTTTAAAACCTATAACTTCCCTATAGTCCAGTCTCCTCCCTTTTCTGTGCCTGGATACCTGGCACAAGAGACCCTTTGGGCATCTTCCCTGCTCCCAGAATCAAACAAATGCCCGGCACTGCGATTGAGAAGCCAATCAATGCACCCTTTGGCAAGTCCCCCCTCACACACCTGGCACTCCCCACTACCAATCCCTGGCACGGGGTTCCCAGAGAGCAGGTGCTGTACATTTTCCAGCTTTACAAGGGGGCTGTTGACAGCCTTAATTAGGGAGGCATGAATTATGCGGCTATAATGCAGAGCCCTACAATTAAGGCGGGAATGAGGGGCTGGAGGCAGCAAATGGAATCTGCCCTGTGAGCATGGTTGTTGAGTCCTGTCTCCTTTCTGGGTCTGACTTTCCCTACTATGATTGGGGTACAGCAGAGGTGATTAATGGGGCTGGTATCTTTGGCCTGAGGTCCTGTATTCTGGGAAAGGTACACAGTGGGGAGGGGTGAGGAGTGGCTGCCTCTAAGGGGTGGAAAGGAGAAGAGGCGGAGGGATCGCTGCTGCTCAGGAACAGGGGCTGCAAATAGTTGATATGAACTCACAGTGATTGCTTTCTACCGGTGTGATTTGTACAAACCAGCTCAACCCTTGCCTCAGGAAATTAGGTGAGACCTATTTAAATGTCCTCCCACCTGTGAGCCAACCCCCCCCCCCAGTTGAGGATATTTATCGTGTTGCGTTCTCTCGGGTGTCAAATAGAATTTTTAAAATTCTTAGATGTAAAACTTGTTTGCGAACAGTGCAACAGAAGATCATGTTTTGCTGCAGCACTTGGCTACCTCCCTCAGGTGCACTTGGCTACCTCCCTCAGGTGCACTTGGCTACCTCCAGGATCCCTAGCTTTGGGGACGGGGTGGGAGAGCCACTGGAAGAGCCCTTTTTCCATCGCAACCCCTGTAACTCTACTTGTTTCCTAATGCCCGGACGCTTTCCTCCACCCTCCTTTTCCCTCGCGCAAGTGAAAGGAAGCCAGCCAGCCTGCCAGTGTGGAAGGAGGGATTTCGCCAGCTGCGTGTGCAGCGCCCTGGGTTAGTGGCTGCATCGGGTGGGGGCAGCTGAGCTTCATGTCTCCGTAGCGGGTAAAGGTTAGAGGGAGGGGAGTGCTAGTAGGCCTTCTTGGCGGCCACTCTCCGTCATTCGGTGGCGGGGTTCTGAGGTCCAGGAATACAAGGACCTAGGAGAGCCATCCACCCGACAGGCTTTGGGGGGGCTTCGTTGGTGTTTGGGGAGGCGGCTGAGCAACGGGTGCTGAAAGGACAGCTCCTACCTGCCCCACTGCACCCGAAAGGCACCTCTGCGTGTAAAGTCTCCCCCTGGAACCCCCACCCCACCTCGAGTGGACCGCCTTCCAGGTGAGGTGCCCGAGAGGCGTCCTCCGAGTGGCAGCCTGGAAGGATGCACGTCCGGCTGCGCCGAGCTGGCTTCCCCGCTCTTTCCCCACTTCAGCGTCAGCCTTGGCCCTGGGAACTGCAGCCTGTGCCTCCAAGCCGCGCGCTTCCACCCGCCTCCGGCGGAGAAGGGCAGTGCGGCCAGGCCTAGCAAACCCTTCTTCTGGGGCCCCCAGCGGGAACAGGAAGGAAAGCGGCTGAGATGCGCCCTAAGTGTCGCATGGCTTGGAGAAGTGGGTAGCTCGGTTGCATAAGGTGGAAGGAACTTGGTAGTTTGGAAAAGCCAGCTCTTGGCGGGAGCCGAAACCCAGAGCCCGCCGAGTCGCACCACCCTCCCTCATTTATTGCCCTCGACGCGCGCCTCCCCCACTGCGCCCCCACCCCCTAGGCGCGCCGCCGTCTCGCGCGCCCTCCCCCCCATACCCCCCTCCTCACTCCCTCCAGAGGAGGTGAGTTTAAACCCCGCCCACGTGACCCCAGCTGGGCCAATGAACGGCGGCGGGAGGTGAAATCCGGTTCTAACCGGTCCGGGGCTCCCAGCGCTATAAAAACTTTATAAACCCCCCGGAGCCCGAGCAGTGTGAAGAAGAGGCGAGAGCGACCCTTGGACTGGCCAAAGCCGCGCGCCACTGCCTCCCCGTGTCCAGCGCATTCGTCCCGCCGCCGTCGCCACCATGCCCAAGAGAAAGGTACGTGGCGCGAGGGCCCCAGGCGCTGGGCCGCCGCCGCCGCCACCACCGCCACCACCACCACCACCAATGCAGCAGCCGCCGCCGCTTCCCCGGCTTTGGGAAGCGCGAATCAGCGGCGAGCTGGAGCAGACTCAGCCCCCCGGCGCGGTAGCTCGAGGCGGTGTCAGGCCGCCCCGGGCTAACCCTGCGCGGCTTGGCTGCCCGCGGGCGCCAGAGGCCATATTGGAGGAGCGGCGGCCGCGGCGGGAGGAGCCATGTTGGCGGCTGTTTATCCCGCTCCCCTTGGGCTCGACGTGCCCGCCCCGCGCCCCCTCCCCCCATCGCTAGCCCCCCCCCCCCCCTTCCCCGCGGGCGGGCAATTCAAACCCGAAAGGGCGGGAAGGCGGCATTCGGGGTTGGCGGGCGGGGGAACGCGCTGCCGCCAAAAAACCGCCGCCGTGAGGGGGCGGGGCCTTCTTTCCTGGGGGCGGGACTTCGCAGTGTGGCCCCACCTCCACCGCGCGCCGCCCACGGCCCCCGCGCACGAGACTCGCCCCGGTGCGCGCCGCTGCCGCCCACGAGTTCCCCCGGCTGCGTGCTCCTCCCGTCTCCCGCCCTCGACGGCTGCCATGGCAACGGCGCTCAGGCCCCGCCTCCGTAGGGGTTTGTTTGCTCCTTGTACAGCTGTTGCTTCTGCCTGGCGCAGCGGCGCGGGCTGCGCTTCGCGCGCCTCGCTCCAGCTTTGCGCGCGCTTCGCGGGGCCCCGCCGTCCCTGCGCGTTATGAGCCAGACCGGGTGTGAGGCTGACACATAACAGCGTTCCTAGCGCTTTCTGAGCACTTCGGGGATTTGCATAGGAGCTGGGGATGCTACAAACTGAGGATTTGTATGTCTTAGGAAAGTTGTGTGCAAGATTCCCTTCGATTTTTTTTCTTCCCCCTTTAGGACTTCGTTAAGTTTACTGAATCATTAAGAACTGCTTCAGAAGCTGCAACTTTCTTAGCTTTTACTTGTTTTTTATAGGCTGAAGGGGATGCTAAAGGAGATAAAACCAAGGTGAAGGATGAAGTAAGTCTTATTCTCACTGCTTTTGGAGTCTCACAAAGCCTTGGGTTCCTTTAGTGGTAATTAACCATATTCATAGTCCTGAATTTGCCTCAGTAAGCTCTCTTTACTTCTTATAGTCTAGAACAATTCAGCTGCAAAACTTTTTTGTATTTAAGTGGTTCAACTGTCCTATTTGTAATTTTCTTTATTTTTTTTAAATAGCCACAGAGAAGATCTGCAAGGTTATCTGCTGTAAGTGTGTCTGCTTTTAAATTTTCATATTATTCTCTGAAACTAAAAAGCATTGAAAAACGGTTCCCTTTGCTTCCCATGAATTACGGTCAGTGGCTGGTATTGAATGACTTACTCTGCTATGGACTCTTGCCCATTTGGAATTTGCTCGTTCTGAAATTGTGATGGCTGTAGCCAAAGTGGGACACTTCCGAGTGTTACTTGAGTGGGTTTCTGAAGATATGAAGTTCTAATGGAAAGCCCGCCACAAACTTTACAAAGTAGGAGAAACTTCTATGCCAGTGGTGCTGTGGTTTGGTTGTGGGTTGTTTTCTTTGGTCCATTGTACTAATGTTCTCTGCTTCGCTTTTCTCCCCCAAATAAAAGAAACCTGTTCCTCCAAAGCCAGAGCCCAAGCCTAAAAAGGCCCCTGCAAAGGTGAGTAGGACGGTGAGACAAACATGCATCTAGGATTTACATAAAAGCCTGAACAGTTTCCCATGTTGCTGACAGGGAGACCTGCTATATAACAACTTTATCTGTTGACACAGAGTTGAGATTTGACAGAGTTAATAGGACTGGTCCTTAACCAAGAACTCTGTCTTCAATTTACAGAAAACTGTACACTTGGGTATTAAACAAGTGCAAATGTTTAAGCTGTCTTATTCTATTATTTACATTCAGATAAAGAATTCCGTGTATTGAAGACCACAGTTTGGCCTTGTTTTTATGAATGGGGGAGGGTATGTAGTTTATGTGTGTATCTTATATTTGATCAACAGCCCTACTTTGTGCAGAGCTTTGTAGACTTGTATCCCGGTGATAGAAATGAGGAGAAACAGCTTTTTTCCCCCCATCCCCCCATTTTAGAAGGGAGAGAAGGTACCCAAAGGGAAAAAGGGGAAAGCTGATGCTGGCAAGGATGGGAATAATCCTGCAGAAAATGGAGATGCCAAAACAGACCAGGTACAACTATTTTCACTTTATGTTAAGTCTGCCCATTCAATCAGTTAATGATCCCAAAAGCTTTTATGGCCTTTTTCTTAACATCTGTGTCACTCCAAGTGTGCCTTTTAGTCTGGAGTTTGCTTGTGGTTTTTTTCTGTGAGTTTAATCTGGATTCTTGAAGGCTCTGCCGTCCAATAAAGAGAGCTGTGGTATGAGCCTTGTCCTGTCGTTAGGTGTTGCGCTCATGCTACACCATGGTTTTCAAGTTGGAAATAACCTCAGATCTTGTAATACTGGTGTGCCCCCTTCCCCAATTTTACAGTAAGGTCCAGAGGGGAAGTGACTTAGCAAAGTTACCTGCCAAGTCATTTTCAAAAGAAGTACTGAGTCTCAGTGTCAAAGTACCTAAAACCTGAACTTTGGCCTGGGAGCAAAGAAATGCTATAAATGAAATATGAATGAAGATAGTTTCCACATCTACATACTGTATTCATCTGTCTGTTTTTCCTTTAGGCACAGAAAGCTGAAGGTGCTGGAGATGCCAAGTGAAGTGTGCATTTTTGATAACTGTGTACTTCTGGTGACTGTACAGTTTGAAATACTATTTTTTATCAAGTTTTATAAAAATGCAGAATTTTGTTTTACTTTTTTTTTTTTAAGCTATGTTGTTAGCATACAGAACACTTCATTGTTGTTTTTTGGGGGAAGAGCACATGTCACTAATAGATTGTCTCTGAAGCTGGATTGACATGGGAGAAAAACACCTTTCCCGTCTGGTTTTGAGAGACTTCCTCTTGGTTCCCAGGAAGGAGGGGTTCCTTGATACTGACACACAGTAGCCACCTTGGCACAAATGCCTTGTGGTGTGGAAACTAAAGTTAGTTTTTATGTCCTCTTCTCCCTCTCCACCTTCAGCATAGACTTGACTCCCTTAAACCCAGAGACCTGTTGGAACCTGACCCCCAAAAATTGGTTACCAGTATGTCAGGCAATCTGGACTTTGCATTGTCACCATTGAGATGGCGTCCCTCAAAAGAGCAGCGGTTCCTTTTTTAGATTGTGGATCTTCAGATTGATACTTTTGCCATTTTCATTTCCTGAAAGTCAGGGTCGGCTTGTGAAAAGTTGTTAAACAACATACTAAATGTGAAATGTCAACCCTCACTCTAAACTTTCCCTGTTCAGAGCATCACATGAAGACTTCATGGGGTTTTATAGTGGCTTTCTGATTTTGGTAGTCCATTGCAAAAGGGAGTTTGAAAGTTGTATACTGTTAACGATTGTCTGCCCATGTCCTGCCTGAAATACCATGATTGTTTATGAAAAGTATCTTTAATAAAGCTGGATACAGTTTGACTTGGAATGCTGCCTCTAATCTTTTCCCAGGAGTGGGGGAGCCTGGTTTCTCCAAGTCTCTTGGGACAGGATGCATTCTGGTGTGAGGTGTCGAGGTTCCATGTACAGTCAGTCTTTGTGGTCCATCTGTAGAACACAGTGCTGCGTGGACTTGGGAAAGATCCCAGGAGTAGACAGGTGGTGAGAGGCTGGGAGCAGAGAAGTGGTTTCTGTACTTGGTTATGTAGCACTACCTGAAGTGTATTTTTAAATGCAGGTGTTTGGTAGATCTGAGGTTTGGGCCTGGCAGCTGATAGTACAGGAGCCTTTCCACTTCACTCACATTTAAGATCTCTATAAAATTAGCAAGTTAATAGATAACGGCTGTATAGTCCTTGTGCGAGAAGAAAATGCCTGTGTGTCTACACGGTTGGCCATAAGATGTGTAAGGCAGATGGCACCCTGCTGTTGAGCAGACCTGCAAATCTTCTGTGAATTGATTAAATTCTTGTCCTTGTTGGTAAACTGCTCTAGCTCCAAAAGCAAAGACATTAATGGGGACTTTGCTGATTGCCTTATCCTGGAGACCCTGCAGAGAACCCCTTTCCTCTAGGGAAATAGCAAGAAGTTATGTTAGGAAATAGAACTTGTAATAAATTGATGCTTGCAATTTGAATTTGCTTTCATGGGTCACCTGTTGTTTGAGAGGAATAAAGTAAATTGGAGGCTATTTTAAAAAAAAACCTTACATTGCTTTGTTTATCCCTTTAGTCAAAACGGTAGAGCTCTCATATCAGTTAAGCTCTTCATTGATAAGTTTTCTGTGTATTATCTGCAGTCTTCAGTTTTGAGATAGTTGTGTAATGCAAGTGTTTAACACCCTTTTTACTGATGAGGAAACGGCTCACATGAAGAGACTTGTTCAAGGTTATGTGTACATCTAAAGAGAAGCGGTTATGAGTACATCTAATGAGTAGCAGAGTCCTGGTTCAAACCCCCAACTTTAGTCACAAATAGTTTCTGAGTTCGACTTTTAAGGGGCGCCTTTTGGATAAAGTAACGTTTGCCCACTTGGGCAATTTCCAGGCATTTGCTTCCATTATTGCTGAAATAGTTCTAGGATGTAGGTTGTTAATTTTTATTCGGGGATGGTGTCATCTTCCAGAGTGGAGCCTGATACAGCTGTTAGGAGTGGGGGTATGGCAACTTGTTACTTGCACAGAAGTTGCAGGATTTGAGGAAAGCCACAGTTGGGGTTATCTCATTAGTATTTGTTAAGAGTTCAGGTTGTCGAGACGTGTTGAGCCATGGACCATGCTAGAAGTTCGGCCAGATGCTCTCCTTTAATCTTAGGGTCAATCCTGTGTAGGTATTACCCCCATTTGATAGCTAAGAAACACATTCAGATATGAAGTGACTGGCTTGGGTTATACTCAGTAGTAACCATTTTTTTGTGTTACCTAGAAATTAGAATGAGGAGAGTGAACTTGAACTTTTTTTTCCTTCCCAGAAAATATTTGCCGATTTGACTGGCTGTGGACCATGAGAGTGCCTGGGCTTAAAAATCAAGAAACCAAATGTGAAAACCTGGTGAGGACATTTACGACAGCCATAATAGTTTGATCAGTGGCAGTCCTGACCTGAACTAAAAATAATCAGAGAATATAAAAATGGATTCCCTTCCCCTTAGTCCTGTCTCCAAGCCCATTTGGGAAGAGTTACTGGCGACTCTGCTTTGGCTCTTTAAATTAAAAAAAAATCAAACGGCTAAAACAGGAGGATTTATTCCCTAAGAGAAGTACTGAGGTAGAGTGGGTCTAAGGACCCGGGTGGTTATTTCCAACTTTGCTGCTCTGCTGCCCTCAGAATGTTGTCCACCCACCTCAGCCTCCAGGTCAGCTGCTCCAGACCTCAACTTGACGCCAGTGTCCAGAGGCAGAAGATTGTTTCTTTTTTTCTCCTTAAGAAGAGTGAATTATGCAGGACTTCCCTGGTGATTCCTGGCCGGGGAACTGAGATCCCGCATGCTGCTTGGTGTGGTCAAAAAAAGAATAATGAATTACTTCCCAGAAGTGCCTTAGTAGCTTGTGTCTAATTGGGCAGAAGTAGGTCACCTGCCCAGTCTTAAACCAATCGTGGCAAGAGGGATGAAACCACAGAATCTGTTTCGGATTCAGCCAGAATTATTGAAATTGAATCGGGAAGGGATAGATGATGACAGAAGAAGGGTTGAGTGGACAATCACTGCTGCACTCGGTTCCTGTGATGTCTCCAAGCCTCACCTTGCGTGGCTTGAGTGCAGTATTTGACACTGCTGAGCACAAGCCTCCCACCTTTATTTTAAGTTGAGAAATAATTCAGACACCATGAAATTCACCATGTTAAAGCCTGTAGTTCAGTGGTTTTTAGAATACTCACAAGTTGTGCAACAGTTACCAATAATTCCAGAATATTCTTAGCACTCCAAAAAGAAACCTCATACCTATTAGCAGTTGTTCCCCATTCCCTCTCCCCCCCAGCCCTAGGCAACCACTAATCCACATTGTCTTTACTTTTTAATTTTTTTAATTTTTTTTTTTGGCTATGTTGGGTCTTCGTTGCTGCGCACGGGCTTTCTCTAGTTGCGGTGAGCGGGGGCTACTCTTCACTGCGGTGCGCAGGCTTCTCATCTCGGTGGCTTCTTGTTGCGGAGCACAGACTCTAGAGTGCAGGCTCAGCAGCTGTGGCACACGGACTTAGTTGCGGCATGTGGGATCTTCCCAGACCAGGGCTTGAACCCGTGTCCCTTGCCTTGGCAGGCGGATTCTTAACCACTGCACCACGAGGGAAGTATGTACTTCATTTTATTGCCAAATGTCCATTGTATGGATGATATACCATATTTTATCCATTGATGAGTTGGACGTTCAGGTTGTTTCCACCTTTTGGCTATTACGAATACTGCTATGAGTATTGTGTACAAATTTCTGTGTGGACATGTTTCCAGTTCTTTGGGGTATATACATAGGAGTGGAATTGCTGGGCCATATGGCATCTCTTAACTTTTTGAGGAACCAACAGTTTTCCAAAGCAGCCGTGCCATTTTACATTCCTACCAGCGATGTATGAGGGTTCCAATTTCCCCACATCCTTGTCAACACATACTTCCCTGTTTTATTATAGGCATCCTGGTGGGTATGAAGTGATATTTCATTGTGGTATTGATTTGCATTTCCCTAATGACTAGGATGTTGAGCATCTTTTCAGGTGCTTATTGGCTATTTGTGGGGGGTTTTTTTGCCGCATGGCATGTGGGATCCTAGTTCCCTGACCAAGGATTGAACCTGCAGTGGAAGCATGGAGTCCTAACCACCAGACCACCAGGGAATTCCTTTTTTTTTTGAGAAATGTTTATTGAAATCCTTTGCCCATTTAAAAAAATTTATTTATTTGATTGCATCGGGTCTTAGTTGCAACATGCAGGATCTTTAGTTGCAGCATGTTGGATCTAGTTCCCTGACCAGGGATTGAACCTGGGCCCCCTGCATTGGGAGCATGGAGTCTTAGCCTATTTTATTTTTGGTTGCTTGTCCTTTGGTGTCATATCTAAATCCACCATTGCCTAGTCCAAGGTCATAAAGATTTACACTTATGTCTTCTAAGAGTTTTAAGTAATTTTAGCTCTTAAATTTAGGTTTTTGAACCATTTTGAGTTAATTTTTGTATATGGTGTGAGGTCCAAGCATTCCCTTTTTTTTTTTTTTAAATTTTCTTTTGCGGTACGTGGGCCTCTCACTGCTGTGGCCTCTCCCTTCGCGGAGCACAGGCTCCGGACGCGCAGGCTCAGCGGCCATGGGTCACGGGCCCAGCCGCTCCGCGGCATGCGGGATATTCCCAGACCGGGGCACGAACCCGTGTCCCCTGCATCGGCAGGTGGACTCTCAACCACTGCGCCACCAGGGAAGCCCAAATTTATAAATATATATATATATTTTTTTTTTTTTTTTTTTAATTTTTATTTTTGGTTGCGTTAGGTCTTGTGCAGGCTTCTCATTGTGGTGGCTTCTCGTTGGCAGAGCATGGGCTCTCTAGGTGCACGGGCTTCAGTAGTTGTGGCACATGGGCTCGGTAGTTGTGACACGCAAGCTCTAAGAGCGCAGGCTCAGTAGTTGGGGCACACGGGCTTAGTTGCTCCGCAGCATGTGGGATCTTCCCCGACCAGGGCTTGAACCTGTGTCCCCTGCATTGGCAGGCGGATTCTTAACCACTGCGCCACCAGGGAAGCCTCCACATCTCTTGAGTTTAGTATTTCCACCAACTTCCTGTGCGATCCCACCTAGACATACCACAGGACCCCAAATTCAGCGTGACCAAAATGGAACTCATCTTGTTCTTCACAAACTGATGTCCCCTGCTGGTCCCACATCTGGTAAAAGCATTCCATCCCTCAAGCAATCATCCTGAAAGTTAGCCCAGATGCCCACCTCCCTCCCCATTATCACTCATTTCCAGTGAGTGCCTAAATCATGGTGAACTTTGGGAAAAATTTTTTTCATTTTTTTTTGTCATGGAAAATTTTAAATATGTGCAAAACTAGAATAATGTAACAAACCCCCATGTACCTGTCACATAGCTTCAGTAATTATCAACTCGTGGCCAGTCTTGTTTTATTTAATACCACTGTCTGCTTACTCTTACTATAACCTGACATCATATTTCATCCATATATACTTCAGTATATATCTTTAAAGGATATGGACTTTTTAAAATACTATACCAGTAGCATATCAAAAACATTAATTCCTTAGTATTATGAAATACTCAAGTTCTCAAATTTCTAAGTGTCTTTTTTTTTAAATAAATTTACTTATTTATTTTTGGCTGTGTTGGGTCTTTGTTGCGGCAAGTAGGGGCTACTCTTTGTTGCAGTGGGCGGGCTTCTCATTGCAGTCGCTTCTCTCATTGTGGAGCACGGACTCTAGGTGCGTGGGCTTCGGTAGTTGTGGCATGTGGGCTCAGTAGTTGTGGCTCACGGGCTCTAGAGCACAGGCTCAGTAGTTGTGGCGCACGGGCTTAGTTGCTCCGCGGCATGTGGGATCTTCCGGACCAGGGATCGAACCTGTGTCCCCTGCATTGGCAGGCGGATTCTCAACCACTGCGCCACCAGGGAAGCCCTTTTTTTTTTTTTAAGTAATTTTTTTGTTTGAGAATCCAAACAGGGTCTCATATTGCAATTGGTTTTAAACTTACTTAGTATACTTCCTCTCTGTGTGGCTTGCCCCTAACTGGATACACATTTATATTATTAACCTGTTTTATTTTTACATTCTTTAAGAATTTTTTAGTTTTTTTTTTTTTTTTTTTTCCTGCACCGTGTGGTTTACAGGATCTCAGTTTCTTGACCAGGGATTGAACCCATGCCCCCTGCAGTGGAAGCACGGAGTCCTAACCACTGGACTGCCAGGGAATTACCTAGTTTAATTTTGCTTATGTGAAGTAATTATATAGTTCCAGGTCTAATCTACAAAACAAGATGTAGTCAGAGAAGTCTAGTTTCTGTTCCTTTATCATTCTCTGCCTTCTGCCCTCTAACAGATAAATAATGTTATATTCCCCCTTTCTTATATAAAGATAGCATACATTTCTCCACCTTGCTTATTCACTTAACAGTATAATCTGGAGATGTGTGACAGATCCCTCACTCCTTTTACAGCAGCATTCATCATATTGTTTTGTGTTATATTTACATGTATTTCAAGTTTTTTGTATATAGTTCTTCTTATGTAGTATATATTTTTTCTCTTTTAGTTTTTTTTTTTAGCTGTTTGGTTTTGTTGTTGAGAAAGGTGTGTGTTTTTGCTCAGTGGTTAACTTTATATTGGTGCCTTTATATAATAACCTTAGTCTCTTCCAACCCAACCTCCCAATTCACTGACTTTTTTCACTTTTTCTCCACCAGTCACCTCCTCTCTTAATGTCTTCATTTCATTTCTCACCCAAGCTAGGTTGCATTGCCCAGCATTGAAGCCACACTCAGCTGCCTTCTCCCACCTCCGTCATCTCACCCAGCACTTAGCCAGTATGTGCATGCAGACAGCTGAACGCTGCAGAAAACACCCCCTGCTGTGCAGCTGGACTCACTTCACAGTTAAGACCACATTTCAAATGGGCCCCAAACACTGCCAACCCCCCCGTTACATTTCCCTAAAAGATTCACCTTTCCTCTCTCAGATAACCTGTTCCACACCTTTACCTCATCTTCCCTCTGCAACACCCCATCTCCATCCTCATCGGTGACTTCCCCTCAAGTTTCATAGTCATGGAAGATGCAGTCGAGAGGAGCCCCCTCATCTTCCCACCTCCTCCCCTACCACCTGCATCCCCTCCTCTTATGGGGGTAGACCTCTCTAAGTCCAAGCCTTCAACTTGTCATCCAGATCCATCCCTCTCAGCTCCTCTAAGACTAAACCCATGCAGGTGTCCCCTTTTTCTCTTGCCTTATCCATTTCTCCTCTACTGGATCATTCCTGTGGGCAAACACACCAAACCTCAAAAGCATCTTCCCTTGGCCCTCTTGAGCCACCACCCCATTTTTCTGCTCCGCTTCACAGCAAAACTACTCAAGGAAGTTGTCTGTTTTCTCCATCACCACTTTCTCTCCCCGCAGTCTCTCCTCAACCCACTCCAGTAAGGAGGATTTTGCCTCTCCCCCACCTGTTAAACAGGCCACAGTGGTGTACATATTGCCAGAGTCAAAAATTCTCCCGTCTCCTTTTTCCTCTCAACCAACCTCTTTTCTTAGGTGTCCGCAACCAGTGCTCTGATTTTAAGTGCCATCTGCGTGACAGTGGCTCAAATCCTTATCTCCAGACAGAACCTCTCCCCTCAGATCCAGACTTAGACCACTTAACAGACTTCACCAGTCTAACAAAAATTTATTAATTTTCCTAACAGAATCTTTCCCTCAGGCTTTCCCCATCTAAGTAAGTGGCACCATCATCCACCAAAACCTTAATTTCTCTCTCCCAGTCCATCAGTCCATTCATGATCAATCCATTGATAAAATTCTATTGGCTCAATTTTTAAAATCTGTTTTGGACCCAACCAGTTTACATCATCCTACCTACAGTGGACGCAGACTCTGTGAGGTTCCTCAGCTGCCTCTTCAGCTCTCATTTGGATCCCACCTGCACCAAGCCAGCCCTCCACTTGCAGACTTGGATGAAAGACCACTCCTGGGCCATGAGATCTGGCTTCCTAAAAGGCAGCCAAGTGGCTGGTTGATTTGGTCCAGAACTGTGGAGTCATTCGCTCCCCAGAGGCAGAAGTTGAAAGATAGCAAACAGGCGATGAAAGGGGAGGGAACTGGGCTGGTAAACACCTCTGTCTGCCTCCAAGTTTCCTCCTTTAAGCTCTTCCAGGAAAGGCTCTTGTGCCAAGCAGATACACCCTCTGAATGTCCTGCTGTGTCTCTGCAGCTTGTTGGGAGCAGTAGCCAGTGTGTAATGCATCCCATTTCATGGCTCTGCATCTTTCCTTTTCCTCACCCTCGTCACCCTGGGCTTGCATCTCCCAAGTAAAGGATCAGCACTTTAATCCTTTCCTCAGCCTTTTCTTTCTCAAGGAAGAAGGTTAATGCCAGGGTAAGACACAACCCCAGTCCAAGCCACTATTAACACTCTCTGGGGCAGTGCCTCAGAATACCTGTGCACTTGTGAGCAGTGCAGGTCTGGAGTCCTACCCCAGACCCACAGACTCAGATTGCTGGAGAAGGGGCTCAGGACTCTGTGATTTAAAAATCTCTTCAGGTGATTCTCGTGTCCACTAAAGTTTGAGGAAGAAAGTTTCTAAAGGAGAAAAACTTGTTGCTGTCTTCCCCCTGCTTCCTCCCTGCTTGGGTGGTGGCCTGTGGCCATGTGAATCTCGGAGTTGCAGCAACAAGTTTGTGACCATAAAGCCAAATGTTGCCAATACACAGGGGATGACAGAGCAGACAGCCTGGGACAGCACTGAGCTGGTGAGCTCATTTTAGAGCTACTAAACTCCAGATACTTCTGTGAGATAATGAGACGCCTTTATTTTTGTCAGGTAATCTGTTACTTGCAGCTGAAAACAGCCCTGATTCCATATATTGTTTCATTTCATCCTCACATTAATGAGAAGTGGGAATTAATTTCTCGACTTTATAGGTGAAGAAACTGGGTCTCAGAGAAGTTGTGGCCTTACGAGGTCACACGTGCTATAGGGGCAGAGCCAGGAGTCCAGCACAGGCCCATCTGGCTCCAGAGCCCCTGTATCCCAAACCATGGCTCTGTCCTGCAAGCTGGCTCAGACAACATTTAATCTGCAGTGTGAATGAACGAGTTGAGCTTGGAAATGTGAATGTAAACTGTCAGCCTGGACTGAGCTCTAGACGGGAAGGCTGAAGCATTATTGACTGACCACAGCAGAAACGTGCTCTTCGTTTTCCCACAAAAATGCAGGGAGTAGAGAACGTTTTTCTCAGTTATTCAAAAACTTTATCTTCTTCAGGGCCACAGGTAGAACTGAACAGGAGGGACGGATCTTAAATCACCTTCTAAGAAGTCTGGGTCAAACACTGGAAAGAATCAGAAAGAACCCCAAGGATCACCTTCCACTCTTAATGATGCATAAAGGAAATAGCAACAACTCTGCATCCTTACTGAGGTCTCTATAAGCCTGATACTCTCCTAAACTCATTTGAATTATTTAATTCTTACAACCTAGTAACATCATTGTTCCCATTTTACGGATGGGAGAATTGAGGCACAGGAGAGTTAAGTAACTTGCCCAAAATTGCATAATTGGCAAGTGACTAAATCTGACTTGAACTTGGGTGGTCTGAGCCAGAAGGCTGCATTAGAGATCTCCACACTATTCTGAGTCCCCGGGAGCTCTCCCTGGGCCACACTGATGGCAGAGTGAAGACCAGAATCTACACCTGCCTTCACTGGTCTAGTCTGCATGATATGCCCCAGCCCTTAAAGCTGCCAATCCCACCCCACCACCCACCATTTTTCTACCACTGAACCTCTGAATGTATCCAGCTTCCCTGCTGGTGCCATCACCCGACACGGGGTCGCCAGTAACTCTGTCTCCTGCTGCTGCTATCAGATAAAACTGGCCCTTGGGACCCCATCTCTTACCCACTATGTTTAACAGAAAAAAACTTTACCCCCTCTCACTTCCTTTACCAGGGCTGGAGGTTTAGCTGAGCAAAGACTAGTTTCTGGAATGTTTTTATTCTTACTAAGATCACTTTGTGCTAAATGTACGACATACATTATCTCAAACCCTCACAACAGTATTTTACAAAAAAGAACACTGAAGCCCAGAGCAGTTAGTAAGTTGTCCAAACTCCTGACCTCTGTGCTGGGAGAAGGCAGTGTCCATGGTGCCACAGGTGGGCACTGCTCCCATGCTCCTGGCATAGCCCCAGTTGAGCCCAGCAGGCACCATGCCAAAGCAAGGACCCCATTTCCACTCCCAGCACAGGGGCCCAGATCCCTCTCAGTCCCTGGGCCCAAAAGGAACCTTTTTGGCTACTCTGACCTTTGGCTGCTCTGGAGCTAGGGGAAATGGTGGGGCCCTGACAGGGCCTGCGTGGCAGGGGACCAGCCAGAGGCTGGATGCTTCCCCAGAGAGTTTTAGCAGTTGAGGACACAGTGGTCACTGCTGGGCAGCGGAGTCAACAATGACTTTTGTTTCTTATTCTTACCTGCTTGCCCATATGTTCTAAATTTTCCACACAGCCCGTGTATTCCTTGAATGGGCTGGGAGGGAGGTGTGAGGGGAGTGTTTTCTTTGCCTTCTAAACATAAATGTATTGCCTGCTCACTATAAAAATATTCTTTGAAACAATTCAAGGATTAGAAACATAGAGGAACCGTGAAAATCCCCGTCACCTCCCCAAACCCACTGTCCTCCCAGAGGCAGCCACGACCATGTTGGTGTGGACCCCTTGAGCCCCAAGAAAGGCATGGGGGGAAAGAGGTGGGCCCGAATGTGTCCAGTCTCCTGTCTCCTCCGTCTCCAGCCCTTGGTTCTACCCTTGCCGTCTCTTTTCTCTGACCCAGATGAGGAGCTCGACCCCTTTCTGGATTCTACCCTGAAACTCATGCACCCAGGACATTGGTCGGTCAGCCAACTAGAATTCACAAAGGGTTCGGGGGTTCCTTGAAGGGTTCACATTGTACCCCGTGCAGCAACCAATTTTAAGCATCATCTCTGTGATGGGTTCAAAGTCCTTTCAGCCACCCCTGCCGATAAGAAATACCCCCTGCCTGGTCCTTTGCCCCATACATCCCACCATCTTGCCCCTCGCCCATTCTTCCCTGACTCGGGAAATTCAAATTCTCCTCCTTCCCTTACCCAAGCAGTTCAGCTCCCCAGCTCCTCGTGGAGCCAACACAAAGGCCTTCCATTGTCCCGGGCCCACCCTCCTCAGCAGGCATCTGTGGTGGTACGTTTCATTTTTTCCTGCTGCTCTCGTGGACTGGGATTGGAGCTCTCATAAGGAGGCTTCTGCATACATCTGGGTTACATACTTAACATATATAGTTTGGAGGTGGGTTTTTTTTGTTTGTTTGCACAAGTGAAATCATGTTGTACCCAGTGGTCAGTGACTGGCTGGTTTCACTCAACCTAAAGCACAGACATCTTCCAGATCACCAGTAATAATGGCTGAACTTCTTAAGAACTTAGCTTGTGCTGGGCACTTTATATCTCTGCTGTCCCAACCTGATAGCCACTAGCCACATGTGGCTACTCAGCTCTTGAAATGTGGCTGGTGCTACTGAGGAACTAAGTTTAAATTTTTATTTAATTTTAATTAAATTTAAAAATATTTGTTTGCTAAATACAACTTTATTTTCTGGTAGAACTATGTTTTACTTTATTATATGGCTTGAGATATTGTTGTATAGCTCAGATGTGCTATAGGTGTAAAATACCAGATTTCGAAGACTTAGTAGGAGAAAAAGAATGGAAGATATCTCATTAATAATTTTTATATTGATTTCATGTTACAATTATACTTTGGATATACAGTATTATGTTCAAATATATATTATTAAAATTAATTCTACCTGTTTCTTTTTACTTTTTTAACATGGCTACTAGAAAGCTTAAAATTATATATGTGGGTTGTATTATATTTCAGTTGGACAGTGCTCCTTTATATACATTACCTCATTATTCCACAGATTTGTTCAACAGATATTTATTGAATAGCTTCTTTGTGCCAGCACTAGGCTAGGCACTGAGGATACAGCAATGAATAAAACAGACCAAAATCCTGCCCTTACAGAGCTTCCATTCTAGATTGCAAATTATTTACAATAACTACACCAGGTAGATACTATTGTTAGCCCATTTTATAGATGAGGAAACTGAGGCACAGAAAAGTTAAATAATTTCCCCAAAGTCACAAAGTTAATGAATGGTTGAGCTGGGATTTGAATTCAAGCATTCTGAGTCCATTGAGGTTAATTTTAAAACTGCTGTGCAATCATAGATATCCAGTATTATACAGTATTAATGTATTATAATTTATCCAACCAGGCCTCTACTGTCCTGTATAAAGGACCGAAACAATAAATGTTATGTGAACAAGTAAACTGTGGGTGAGGGCAAATATAAGATGTTGAAAAGAGACAAGCTTCAGGTCTGAGATCATAAGCAAGGCCAGAGATGAGACAATGAGGGACATGTTCAGAAAAATGCTCAACATCACTAATTATCAGAGAAATGCAAATCAAAACTACAATGAGCTATCACCTCCCACTGGTCAGAATGGCCATCATTAAAAATCTACAAACAACAAATCCTGGAGAGGGTGCGAAGAAAAGGGAACCCTCGTACACTGTTGGTGGGAATGTAAGTTGGTGCTGCCACTTTGGAAAACAGTATGGAGGTTCCTCAAAAAAATGAAAATAGAGTTGCCAGAGTTGCTGGATTGATCCAGCAATCCCACTCCTGGACATATATCCAGACAAAACTATAATTCAAAAAGATACATGCACCCCTATGTTCATAGCAGCACTATTCACAACAGCCAAGAAACCATGGCTGGTTTCAACCATGGAAACCATGGAAACAACCTAGATGTCCATCGACAGATGAATGGATAAAGATGTGAGATATATATATAATAACAGTAGCAATGTTTTCTATGTGCATCATTTAATCGCACAATAACCCTATAAGGTAAGTACTACTATCATCCCATTTTGCAGAAGTGAAAATTGAGGTATAGGAGGAGGCAGCAGAGCTGACTTGAACCCAAGCACTCTTAGATCTATGCTTCTAACCACTGTGCTCTATTGCACCTCTCCTGTTAGTACAATATGACCAACCCCAGGGCACCCAGAAGAGAGCTTTGGCTAAGAGAAGCAGCCTTGATCCCCCAGGCTCTCTGCCTGCCTGCTCGGCCTTTGGGGTGCAGTGAGGAGAGTGGGCTTGAGTCAGCAGACCCAGATTTAATTCCCTCATCATGACTGTGGGCACTTTGCCTCTGTGAGCCTCAGTTTCCCATCTTTAAAATATGGGGTACACGACCAAACACAAGGTGGTAAAGGAGAGGTCTGTAAAAGTACCCAGCACCTAGAGGACTTCCTGGGGGAGCTGAAGGGAGGAAAAGAGGTTCCTGAGTGGAAAAGGAGGGCAGGCTCGGCTGGGGAGAGGCTGCATGAAGGCAGGGAGTGAGATGAGGCATGGGGCCAGCACAGCCTGGTGTCAGTGGCCTAGAACCCAGGCTAGGGTGTGCAGTGGTGGGATGGCAGGGCTGGGTGAGGGCTCTGCAGAGGCAGGAGTGAGCCTGAGACGCATGCCGTACTCCGCCCCTCACCCTGGGCCCCCTCACAGGTCCCTAGCCATCCTGCAAGATCCTGGTCACTGATCAGTGTATCTAAAGCCCAAGTCCCCTGCCTCTGGCTGTGGCCCCACTCTGCAGACATTCAGCCAGGCTCAGAACCTTAGAGAACTTTGAATCACTTCCCTCCTCCTGGCCATGTCTCCCTCAGCTTTCAAAGTCCATCTCCAGGGCATCCTCCTCCAGGAAGCCTTCCCTGATGCCCTCACCAGCATAGTTCATAGCCTATCTCACCAAACCTGGAGTTACAGACATTCACATGCACCTGGGTCTGCAGAGCCCAGGGGCAGGCCCAGGCCCAGCACCAAACAAAGGCTCAGGGCTGGTTTCACTCAACTGGAGCCCAGCAGGTACTGAGACCTGTCACTTCCTCTCTCAGGACTTCTGCCCCTTGCCTGTGCTCTGGCTGTGCCCTCTCCCTCCCAAGTCACTGCCATACCTCCTCCGTGGTCTCCCCTTCAAACTCTTCATCCCACCATCTCGGCGAGATGACACCTACTTTCATTTGGTTCCTTCAACAATTATTGGTACAGTAAATGACTATAGGTAACAATACTGTATTATATATTTGAAAGTTGCCAAGAGGGTAGATGGTAAAAGTCCATCACAGGGAAAAAAAAATCATTGTAACTGTGTGCTGATGGATGTTAACTAAACTTATTGTGATAATGATTTGCCAATATATACGAATATTGAATCAAATAAAACTAATACAAGGTTATATGTTGATTATATCACAATAAAAATAAATCATTTTTTAAAATTTATCAAGCCCCCTTCTGCAGGCTAGGCTTGGTCCCAGGTGCTAGGGATACAATGGCAAATAAAACAGCCAGGTTCCATCCCTCACAACGCTCATATTCTATGGGGGAATCTGACGTTAAATCCAGAAGCCCCTCAATGGCCACACAATTGCAAACTGTTGTAAGAGTCCTGCAGAAAAAGAATATGGTTTAAGACTCAGACTGTGGGTGGGGGAGGGATAAACTGAAAGATTGGGATGGACATATACACACTACTCTATATAAAATAGATAACTAATAAGGACCTACTGTATGGCACAGGGAACTCTACTCAGTACTCTGTAATGGCCTGTATGGGAAAAGAATCTAAAAAAGAGTGGAGATATGTATAACTGACTCACTTTGCTGTACACCTGAAATTAACACAACATTGTAAATTAACTATACTCCAATAAAAATTATTTAAAAAATAGAATAAAAAAGCATGATTAATACAAAAAAAAAAAGAATCAGACTGTGGCCTCCTGAGGCCAGTATGGGAGTGTGGAGGGGCCAGGTGAGGGGCTGAGGCTGGGGAGAAGACATGTCAGGCAGAGGAAACTGCTGGAGGGGCCAGGGTGGAGTGTGATGGATGGAGGACAGGCTGGAGGGTGAGGGGTCATGTGATACAGGTCCTGTGTGCAGGTGAAGACCTGCTCTCACCTGCTGGTCATTCCCTTACTCCCAGACCTTCTGTGGCTCCCTTTGGCCGCACACTCCACGGCACTTAGTTGGCCTCCGAGGTCTACACTAGAGGGAGAAAGGTCATTCTCATTTCCTCTCCCCTCTTCACCCACCCATGTCCACTCACAAACATTTATCAAATGTCTCTGGTAACCAGACAGCTGGGCATATATATACAATACGCATATCTGGGTTTATATACAGCAGGCAACAAAATGGACATGGTGCCTGCCCTTTGCAGGTTACAGTCTGTCTACGTTCTACATGGTTGCTTCCAGCTCTACAGCCATCACCTTTCCAATCCAGCCAGCATTCACCTTGATCTCCAGTGGCTTCCTCACTGTCTCCGACTCCACGAATGTTCCTCACGTGTCTTCTCTACACTGAAGCAAGGTGCATATTTTATTATTTTTTTAAAGTAGACGCAAGATATTTCTTAGTTTTCTTTTTAATATTTATTTATTTATTTATTTTGGCTGCGATGGGTCTTAGTTGCGGCATGCATGCGAGATCTAGTCCCCTGACCAGTGTTTGAACCTGGGCCCCCTGCAGTGGGAGCACGGAGTCTTACCCACTTGCCTGCCAGGGAAGTCCCTCTACACTGAGGCAAGGTGCATATTTTAAAGATACAACTCTGCATTTCTTAAGTCTGAGTCATCTTGCCATTGTTCTTGTCTTGGCCTCATGTTTGTTTCCTCTGTAGCTCTCACAGTCTGTAATTATTAATCTGTTTACTGGTTTAGGTAAAAATGGAAGCTCTGAAAATTATGGCAAATTGAACATGTGTCTAATTTCAGTCCCTCCCCAAACTCCACTAAAACTACAGAAAGAGGGCTTCCCTGGTGGCACAGTGGTTAAGAGTCCGCCTCCCAATGGAGGGGACACGTGTTTGAGCCCTGGTCCGGGAAGACCCCACATGTCGCGGAGCAACTAAGCCCGTGTGCCACAACTACTGAGCTGGCGCTCTAGAGCCCGCGAGCCACAACTACTGAGCCCATGTGCCACAACTACTGAAGCCCACGCGCCTAGAGCTTGTGCTCCGCAACAAGAGAAGCCACCACAGTGAGAAGCCTGTGCACCACAACGAAGAGTAGTCCCCGCTCGCCGCAATCAGAGAAAGCCTGCGGGCAGCAATGAAGACCCAACGCAGCCAAAAGTAAATAAATAAAAATAAATAAAAATTTTAAAAAAAGCACAAACCCACTGAGACGAGGAGAATGAGGGAAGCTGGAAAACAGATGGTTGGGTGGTAACTAACTACACAGCAAACCCAAGGAAACTACTGCCTAACCTGGACGTGGGGAAGGAGAGCCAACCCAATTTAGATCACAGACTCCCCCAAAAGGCTCAGGTACCTGTTTAAATGGGGGTGGGAGTATTAAATAAGGAGAAGAGGTTGGAAGATGTTCCGGAATCAGAATTGTTAGGTCCCTACGTCCCTTCCCCAATCCTGGCAGGAAACTGGAGGTTTATTCTCTAAAAAGAATTAAACAGAATCACTGGGATGGGAAACTGCAGGCACAGTGGAGGTCGGAGGTATCTTTCCCAAATCAGGCAATGAAGTGACCATATACACTGTGATGGCTGAGACACCCCCCAACCTGTTTCCTCCCAGAAAGCTGGCACCCATGGCTTTGCTCTCTGGGCAAGAGGATCAGAAAAATTTCTCTGAAAGCTAATCTGACCAGGCTGAGGGGAAGGACATAAGGTCACATCTTCAGAGAGATAAGAAAACATAGTGCATCCAGGATGCAAGAACAGGATGTTATTTTAAAAAGAAACTAACAAGGGACTTCCCTGGTGGTCCAGAGGTTAAGACTCCACGCTCCAAATGCAGGGGGCCTGGGTTCAATCCCTGGTCAGGGAACTGGATCCCGCATGCCACAACTAAGAGCCTGCATGCCACAGCTAAAAATCCCGCACGCCGCAAGAAAGATCCCGTGTGCCGCGACTAAGACCCAGCACAGCTAAAAAAAGAAAGAAGAAGAAGAAAAAAAAAACATCAACAATAAAAAGCCCTTGCAATTAAAAATTCAATGGAAGGGTTGGAAGATAAATTTGAGGAAATCTTCCAGAAAGTAAAACAAAGAGAAAAAGAGATAGAAAAGCAGAGAGGAAAAAAAGAAAATTAGAGTACTGGTCCGGGACACTCAACATCTGAATAATAGATATTACAGAAAGAGAAAGCAGAACAGAGAGGAGTCATCAATTAAAAATGGAAGAAAATTCCCAGAACTGAAGGACATATGGTTCCATGTTGAAAGGCACCTCCAAGTGCTCAGTGCCATGGGTAGCAACAGACCTGTCCCAGAGGTACTATCGTGAGACGTCAGAACCATGGTGGTCAGGGAGGTGTGGAGGGGGACACAAAGAGAAGACCCTGTAGCTTCCAAAGTAGAAAAGGGACTACACCCAAACACCAGGAATCAGGATGCTTTGGACTTCTCAATAGTAACACTAAAAGAAAATAATCTCCAAAGACAGTTGTTTTTTTGTCTTTTTTAAAATTTAGGCTGTGCTGGCTCTTAGTTGTGGCACGTGGGATCCTTCGTTGTGACATGCGTGCAGGATCTAGTTCCCTGATCAGGGATCAAACCCAGGCCACCTGCATTGGGAGCACGGAGTCTTACCCACTGGACCACCAGGGAAGTCCCTCCAATGAGAGTTTTTTATAATAATGATGGCAAAACACCTATAGAACTTCTTACGTGCCAGGCACCGTTCTAAGAGTCTTCATATATCCTGTACCGAAACACATTATTAAGGGGAAGGTAGAATGAAGGTATTCGCAGACTTGCAAGGACTCAAAAATGTCACCTCACACACCCTCTTTCCCAAGAAAATGTTGGAGTAGGTGCTCCACCAAAAGGAGAGAGTAAAGAAAGCAGCAGTCCCAGGGAAATTCAACACAGGAGCGAGGTGACAGATGCTCATGAAGACCCCAGGATCAGAGGCGGACTCACCTAGAAGGCTAAGCTTCTGCTTCCTGCACATTCCGGGGGCCGCTGGGAGTGCTGGGAGTTGTAGAGGGTTCTCTAGGCAGGTGGGAGAAACCAATCAGCGAGCACTGTTGCTAGATTGCTCAATGAGAGCTCAGAAGAAAAGGTCCTGAGTCTCTAAGGGATCTCAAGCTCCAGGAATTTATTGATTTATCAATCCAAATAAATTACAGCTAACTTTGTATTCCTTTTTTTAAAGGGCCCCCAGATTGTATAAACTTTAAACCCTACAAAGTCTGGATCTTTCCCTGCCCAGAATAATAGCCGTTCACCAGATATAAAGGGCAAATGCTCCAGACTGGAGCAGAAGAAAAGTTTCTTCAAGAAGATGGAATTGACAGGGTCTTCCCTGGTGGTCCAGTGGTTGGGACTTCGCCTTCCAGTGCAGAGGGAGCTAAGATCCCACATGCCTCACGGCCAAAAAACCAAAACATAAAACAGAAGCAATATTGTAAATTCAATAAAAACTTTTAAAATGGTCCACACTAAAAAAAAATAAAAAAAAGATGGAATTGACAGAACACATGATGTGGTAGTCATGGAGTCTGCCTCCCAGAGTCCCCTTCAAGGAAGGGCTTGTGGCCCAGCTGTGGGGAGTTCGACCAGCAGACCACCTCCAGCTGTCAGCTCCTTCAGGTTCGCTCTCCGATGCAGAGAGCTACCTCGCCGAAGATCAGATCCTTCCTGGGGCAGCCCATAGGCAGGACTGAGCCAGGCAGGGTATAAAGCCCTGGCCATTTCAGCAGGGCTCAGGACACTCATAGGATGGGCCATACTTGCTCCAAGGCTTCCTGCCAGGTGGGCGGAGGCTTTCCAGGCCTCAGTGCAGTTCCTCTGCCTCTGCCCAATCCTGCTTCCGCCCACTTCCTCTCATAGGTGTTGATCCCTAGTAAACCTGTCTTATCTCCACCTCTGCTTCCAGAGACACCAATCTGAGACACCTGATATGTAGGAACCTCCTGAGAAGAGATTTAGATAACTGGTGGAGGGTGGAATACACAGAAACTAAGCAAGTGACACAACAGGACAATTGTTGACTCTGGGAAAAACAAAAAGTTGTACAGGAAAGGAAAAGTAATCATAGCTTACATATAATAATGTAAACAAAGACTACTGAACGAACCAAAATTATGTTCGCAATTTGAGGATGTGGGGAATATGTGTATGGTGGCGCAGGTGATGGGGAAAGACAAAACTTTATCTTCCATAGTAGAAAGTCAAGAGATAGTGTTTAAAACTGAAATGTCTAGAAATGGCGAAACAAGATTAACTAGGAGACTGGTTCAAGATGGCGGAGTAGAAAGACGTGCTCTCACTCCCTCTTGCGACAGCACCAGAATCACAACTAACTGCTGAACGATCATCGACAGGAAGACACCGGAACTCACCAAAAAAGATACCCACATCCAAAGACAAAGGAGAAGCCGCAATGAGACGGTAGGAGGGGCGCAATCACAATAAAATCAAATCCCATAACTGCTGGGTGGGTGACTCACAAACTGGAGAACAATTATACCACAGAGGTCCACCCACTGGAGTGAAGGTTCTGAGCCCCACGTCAGGCTTCCCAACCTGGGGGTCCGGCAATGGGAGGAGGAATTCCTAGAGCATCATACTTCGAAGGCTAGCGGGATTTGATTGCAGGACTTAGACAGGACTAGCGGAAACAGAGATTCCACTCTTGGAGAGCGCACACAAAGTAGTGTGCGCATTGGGACCCAGGGGAAGGAGCAGTGACCCCATAGGAGGCTGAACCAGACCGACCTGCTAGTGTTGGAGGGTCTCCTGCAGAGGCGGGGGGTGTCTGTGGCTCACCATGGGGACAAGGACACTCGCAGCAAAAGATCTGGGAAGTACTGCTTGGTGTGAGCCCTCCCAGAGTCTGCCACTAGCCCCATCAAAGAGCCAGGTAGACTCCAGTGCTAGGTCGCCTCAGGCCAAACAACCAACAGGGGAGGGAACCCAGGCCCACCCAACAGCAGACAAGCGGATTAAAGTTTTACTGAGCTCTGACAACAGAGCAACACCCAGCTCTACCCACCACCAGTCCCTCGCATCAGGAAGCCTGCACAAGCCTCTTAGATAGCCTCATCCACCAGAGGGCAGACAGCAGAAGCAAGAAGAACTACAGTTCTGCAGCCTGTGGAACGAAAACCACATTCACAGAAAGATAGACAAAATGAAAAGGCAGAGGACTTTGTACCAGATGAAGGAACAAGATAAAACCTCAGAAAAACAACTAAATGAAGTGAAGACAGGCAACCTTCCAGAAAAAGAATTCAGAATAATGATAGTGAAGATGATCCAGGACCTCAGAAAAAGAATGGAGGCAAAGATCAAGAAGATGCAAGAAATGTTTAACAAAGATCTAGAAGAATGAAAGAACAAACATCTAGGGTCTTCCCTGGTGGCACAGTGGTTAAGAATCCGCCTGCCAGTGCAGGGGACACGGGTTCGAGCCCTGGTCTGGGAAGATCCCACGTGCCGCGGAGCAACTAAGCCCGTGTGCCACAACTACTGAGCCTGCACTCTAGAGCACGCGAGCCATAACTACTGAGCCCACGTGCTACAACTACTGAAGCCCGTGTGCCACAACGAAGAGTAGCCCCCACTTGCCACAACTAGAGAAAGCCCATGCACAGAACGAAGACCCAATGCAGCCAAAAATAAATAAATTAAATAAATTTTAAAAAAACACCTAGAAGAATTAAAGAACAAACAAACAGAGATGAACAATACAATAACTGAAATGAAAAATACACTTCAAGGAATCAATAGCTGAATAACTGAGGCAGAAGAACAGATAAGTGGAAGACAGAATGGTGGAATTCACTGCCACGGAACAGAATAAAGAAAAAAGAATAAAAACAAATGAAGACAGCCTAAGAGACCTCTGGGACAACATTAAACGCAACAACATTTGCATTATAGGGGTCCCAGAAGGCGAAGAGAGAGAGAAAGAACCCGAGAAAATATTTGAAGACATTATAGTCGAAAACTTCCCTAACAGGGGAAAGGAAATAGTCACCCAAGTCCAGAAAGCGCAGACAGTCCCACACAGGATAAACCCAAGGAGAAACACGCCGAGACACACAGTAATCAAACTGACAAAAATTAAAGACAAAGAAAAATTATTGAAAGCAACAAGGGAAAAATGACAAATAACATACAAGGGAACTCCCATAAGGTTAACAGCTGATTTCTCAGCAGAAACTCTACAAGCCAGAAGGGAGTGGCATGATATACTTAAAGTGATGAGAGGGAAGAACCAAGGTTACTCTACCCGGCGAGGATCTCATTCAGTTTCAACGGAGAAATCAAAAGCTTTACAGACAAGAAAAAGCTAAGAGAATTCAGCACCACCAAACCAGCTCTACAACAAATGCTAAAGGAACTTCTCTAAGCGGGAAACACAAGAGAAGAAAAGGACCTACAAAATAAACTCATAACAATTAAGAAAATGGTAATAGGTATATACATATTGATAATTACCTTAAATGTAAATGGATTAAACGTTCCAAACAAAAGACACAGGCTTGCTGAATGGATACAAAAACAAGACCCATATATATGCTGTCTACAAGAGACCCACTTCAGACCTAGGGACACATACAGACTGAAAGTGAGGGGATGGAAAAAGATATTCAATGCAAATGGATATCAAAAGAAAGCTGGAGTAGCAATACTCATATCAGATAAAATAGACTTTAAAATAAAGAATGTTACAAGAGACAAGGAAGGACACTACATAATGATCAAGGGATCAATCCCAGAAGAAGGTATAACAATTATAAATATATATGCACCCAACATAGGAGTACCTCAATACATAAGGCAACTGCTAACAGCTACAAAAGAGGAAATCGACAGTAACACAATAATAGTGGGGGACTTTAACACCTCACCTACACCAATGGACAGATCGTCCAAACAGAAAAGTAATAAGGAAACACAAGCTTTAAATGATACAATAGACCAGATAGATTTAATTGATATTTATAGGACATTCCATCCAAAAACAGCAGATTACACTTTCTTCTCAAGTGCAAACAGAACATTCTCCAGGAGAGATCACATCTTGGGTCACAAATCAAGCCTCAGTAAATTTAAGAAAACTGAAACCATATCAAGCATCTTTTCCGACCACAACACTGTGAGATTAGAAATCAATTACAGGGAAAAAAACGTAAAAAACACAAACACTTGGAGGCTGAACAATACTTTACTAAATAACCAAGAGATCACTGAAGAATTCAAAGAGGAAATCAAAAAATACCTAGAGACAAATTACAATGAAAACACAACGATCCAAAACCTATGGGATGTAGCAAAAGCAGTTCTAAGAGGGAGTTTATAGCAATACAAGCCTGCCTCAGGAAAGAAGAAAAATCTTGGGCTTCCCTGGTAGCACAGTGGTTAAGAATCCACCTGCCAATGCAGGGGCAGGGGTTCAAGCCCTGGCCTGGGAAGATCCCACATGCCGCAGAGCAACTAAGCCCATGTGCCACAACTACTGAGCCTGAGCTCTGGAGCCCACGAGCCACAACTGCTGAGCCCACATGCCACAACTACTGAAGCCTGCATGCCTAGAGCCCATGCTCTGCAAAAAGAGAAGCCACGACAATGAGAAGCCCACACACCACAACGAAGGGTAGCCCCTGCTCACCGCAACTAGAGAAAGCCCGTGCACAGCAATGAAGACTCAACACAGCCAAAAATAAATAAATAAATATATTAAAAAAAAAAAAAAAGAAAGAAGAGAAATCTCAAATAAACAATCTAACCTTACACCTAAAGGAACTAAAAAAAGAAGAACAAACAAAACCCAAAGTAAGTAGAAGGAAGAAATCATAAAGATCAGAGAAGAAATAAATGAAACAGAAACAAAGAAAACAATAGCAAAGATCAATAAAACTAAAAGCTGGTTCTTTGAGAAGGTAAACAAAACTGATAAACCTTTAGCCAGACTCATCAAGAAAAAGAGGGAGAGGACTCAAATCAATAAAATTAGAAATGAAAAAGGAGAAGTTACCACGGACACTGCAGAAAAAATACAAAGCATCATAAGAGTACTACATTGGCTTCCCTGGTGGCGCAGTGGTTAGGAACCCGCCTGCCAATGCAGGGGACATGGGTTCGAGCCCCGGTCCAGGAGGATCCCACATGCCACGGAGCAACTAAGCCCATGAGCCACAACTACGGAGCCTGCGCTCTAGAGCCCGCGAGCCACAACTACCGAAACCCGCGTGCCTGGAACCCGTGCTCTGCAATGAGAGAGGCCACCACAATGAGAAGCCACACACTGCAAAGAAGAGTAGCCCCTGCTTGCCGCAGCTGGAGAAAGCCCACGCACAGCAACTGAGCCAATGCAACCAAAAATAATTAATTTTTTTTTAAAAAAGAAAGACTATTACAAGCAACTCTATGCCAATAAAATGGACAACCTGGAAGAAATGGACAAATTCTTAGGAAGGTATTACCTTCCAAGACTGAACCAGAAAGAAACAGAAATATGAACAGACCAATCACAAGTAATGAAATTGAAATTGTGATTAAAAATCTTCCAACAAACAAAAAGTCCAGGACCAGATGGCTTCACAGGTGAATTCTATCAAAATTTAGAGAAGAGCTGACACCCATCCTTCTCAAACTCTACCAAAAAATTGCAGAGAAATGAACACTCCCAAACTCATTCTATGAGGCCACCATCACCCTGATACCAAAACCAGACAAAGATACTACAAAAAAAAGAAAATTACAGACCAATATCACTGATGAATATAGATGCAAAAATCCTCAACAAAATACTAGCAAACAGAATCCAACAACACATTAAAAGGATAATACACCATGATCAAGTGGGATTTATCCCAGGGGTGCAAGGATTCTTCAATATACACAAATCAATCAATGTGATACACCATATTAACACACTGAAGAATAAAAACCATATAATCATCTCAAGAGATGTAGAAAAAGCTTTTGACAAAATTCAACACCTATTTATGATAAAAACTCTCCAGAAAGTGGGCATAGAGAGAACCTACCTCAACATAATAAAGGCCATATACGACAAACCAATAGCAAACATCATTCTCAATGGTGAAAAACTGAAAGTATTTCCTCTAAGATCAAGAACAAGACAAGAATGTTCACTCTCACCACTATTATTCAACATAGTTTTGGAAGTCGTAGCCACAGCAATCAGAGAAGAAAAAAAAATGAAAGGAATACAAATTGGAAAAGAAGAAGGAAAACTGTCACTGTTTGCAGATGACATGATACTATACATAGAGAATCCTAAAGATACCACCAAAAAATTACTAGAGCTCATCAATGAATTTGGTAAAGTTGCAGGATACAAAATTAATGCACAGAAATCTATTGCATTCCTATACACTAACAACGAAAGATCAGAAAGAGAAATTAAGGAAATAATCCCATTCACCATTGCAACAAAAAGAATAAAATACCTAGGAATAAACCTACCTAAGGAGGTAAAAGACCTGTACTCAGAAAAGTATAAGACACTGATGAAAGAAATCAAAGATGACACAAACAGATGGAGAGATATACCATGTTCTTGGATTGGAAGAATCAATATTGTGAAAATGACTACACTACCCAAAGCAATCTACAGATTCAATGCAATCCCTATCAAGTTACCAGTGCCATTTTTTACAGAACTAGAACAAAAAATCTTAAAATTTGTATGGAGACAAAAAAGACCCCGAATAGCCAAAGTCGTCTTGAGGGGAAAAAAAGGAGCCTGAGGAATCAGACTCCCTGACTCCAGACTATACTACAAAGCTACAGTAATCAAGACAATATGGTACTGGCACAAAACCAGAAATATAGATCAATGGAACAGGATAGAAAGTCCAGAGATAAAGCCACGCTCCTATGGTCAACTAATCTATGACAAAGGAGGCAAGGATATACAATGGAGAAAAGACAGTCTCTTCAATAAGTGGTGCTGGGAAAACTGGACAGCTACATGTAAAAAGAATGAAATTAGAACACTCCCTAACACCATATACAAAAATAAACTCAAAATGGATTAGAGACCTAAATGTAAGACTGGATACTAGAAAACTCTTAGAGGAAAACAGGAGGAACACACTTTGACATAAATCACAGCAAGATCTTTTTTGATCCACCTCCTAGAGTAATGGAAATAAAAACAAAAATAAACAAATGGGACCTAATGCAACTTAAAAGCTTTTGTAAAGCAAACTACAAACAAGATGAAAAGACAACCCTCAGAATGGGAGAAAATATTTGCAAGCGAATCAATGGACAAAGGATTGATCTCCAAAATATATAAGCAGCTCATGCAGCTCAATATTAAAAAAGAAAAAAACCAATCAAAAAATGGGCAGAAGACCTAAACAGACATTTCTCCAAAGAAGACATACAAATGGCCAAGAAGCACATGAAAAGCTGCTCAACATCACTAATTATTAGAGAAATGCAAATCAAAACTACAATGAGTATCACCTCACACCATTTAGAATGGGCATCATCAGATAATCTACGAACAACAAATGCTGGAGAGGGTGTGGAGAAAAGGGAACCCTCTTGCACTGTAGGTGGGAATGTAAATTGATACAGCCACTATGCAGAACAGTATGGAGGGTCCTTAAAAAACTAAAAATAGAATTACCATATGACCCAGCAATCTCACTACTGGGCATATACCCAGAGAAAACCATAATTCAAAAAGACACATGCACCCCAATGTTCACTGCAGCACTACTTACAATAGCCAGGTCATGGAAGCAACCTAAATGCCCATCGACAGACGAATGGATAAATAAGATGTGGTACATATATAGAATGGAATATTAACTTAGCCATAAAAAGGAACGAAATTGGGTCATTTGTAGAGACATGGATGGATCTAGAGACTGTCACACAGAGTGAAGTAAGTCAGAAAGAGAAAAACAAATATCGTATATTAATGCATATATGTGGAACCTAGAAAAATGGTACAGATGAACCGGTTTGCAGGGCAGAACTAGAGACACAGATGTAGAGAACAAACGTATGGACACCAAGGGGGGAAAGTGGCAGGGGGGTGGGGTAGTCGTGGTGGGATGAACTGGGAGATTGGGATTGACATACATGCCTGCTGTATAAAAAAATAAATTAAATAAAATTCAAAAATTCAAAAAACAGGGCTTCCCTGGTGGCGCAGTGGTTGAGGGTCCGCCTGCCGATGCAGGGGACACGGGTTCGTGCCCCGGTCCGGGAAGATCCCACGTGCCGCGGAGCGGCTGGGCCCGTGGGCCATGGCCGCTGGCAGCGGGAGAGGCCACAGTAGTGAGAGGCCTGCGTACCGCCAAAAAACAAAAAAATAACAACAACAACAAAAAAAAACCAAGATTACTTAGAGATAATGGAGATAAATCTAAAATACAGTCAGCTAAAAAAGTTGAAAATAGATGCCTCTGCAAAAGTGGAAATGAGGGAAAAGGCAGTGAACTGCCTTCTGTTTTCATAGAAAACCTTATAATACTTGTTATTTCTTTAAACCATGCATATGTATAACTCTTGTTTGTAAAAGAATGTAAGTTTCCTGATGGCAGGGACCATGAGAGTCTATTAAAATTCCCAGTGCTCCACCTGAAGTAGGTGTTCAAAAAGTATTTGTTATTCAAGTAACTGAAGTCACCGTTCTTGAGGCCCTAAAGGCTCCCCGTAATGCACAGCATTAAGATCACAATGCTTGTGATGCCTCCAGATACTGCAGGCAGGGTCTGGCTCCTGCAAACTCTTCTCCCCTGGCTCTTCCTCTAGTGCCTCTCTCAGGTGCTCACATGCACATTGTTCCTTCCTGCCTCGGGAAATTTGCACTTGCTGTTCCTTCTACCTAAAAAAGCTCTTCACCACCATCACCTAGTTCTCTCCCATAAATCCGTTAGACTTCAGCTCAGATGTCACTTCCTCCAGGAGATCCTGTCTCCTATCTCCCTCTCTTCACCAGCCTGATGGGGCCATGGTGGGCCTACCCCAGGATCCCCAAGGATCTTGTAGGTTATGTTAAGGCATTTACTCTTCTATCTAGAAGAGAATAAGGAGCCACCAAAATGTTGCTAGCCAGGAAAGATAAGATCAAATATGCTGGTAGGTCTGGGGCTCAGAGAATTATGAACAGCAGCAAGCAGCTTACTTGGGACACAGATGACCCTTGCTCAACAAACAGTGGCCTCATCCTAACTCCCCAGGGTACCTCCAGTAATTCCCTATGGTAGTGTTTTCCAGAATGGGGCATGACTATCACTGGTGGCTCTAGGGATAATTTTAGTGGCATATAACCAAATATTTTTCAAAGATTAACATATTTATTTCAATGGGGATTCAAAAATATAACTTGCATTCTAAACTCACGATTTCATGGCTGTTATTGCTTAGGACAAACTTCATGAGGCCGATACTCAATTGACTAACTAAAGCTTGGGGCCTCTTGCTCAAGTCAAACTTGCCAAGTATCCTGAAAATCCCTCTACATCTTTCTCTAAACAACTCTCCTGCCTGAAATGTCCTTCTTACCCCCTGCTTTGGAAAATTCTACATACCCTTCAAAGTCCCAGTTGAATCCCCGCTCAGCAAAGTGGCCTTATAATTAGGGTAGGAGATTGACATGGTGGTTAAGGCTTATCAAACGTAAATTTTGTACTTTGGGTGATAATGATGTATCAGTGTAGGTTCACTAATTGTTAACAAATGCACCACTCTGGTGTTAGATGTTGATAGAGGAAGTTGTGTGTTGGCACAGGAGGCATATGGAAACACTGCATCTTTGCTCGATTTTTCTGTGAACTTAAAAATGCTCTAAAAAATTAAGTCTATTAAAAAAAAAAAGCCAAGGGGGTTCCCCGGTGGCCTAGTGGTTAGGATTCTGGGCTTTCACTGCAGGGGCCGGGTTCAATCCCTGGTTGGGGAACTGAGATACTGCAAGCCCCACAGCTTGGCCAAAAAAAAAAAAAAAAGTCAAGCCAAGGCTTAGAAATTCGATCTAGCTGTATGACTTTAGGCAAGTTACTTCTCTGAACCTAAACTTCCTCATCTGTTGGATAGGAATAATAGTGCCTACCCTTAGAGGACTGTGGTGAGAATTTAATGTTATCACGCATATAAAAGTACTCAGTAAATGCCTGGCATACAGTAAGCCTTCCTAAAAGTTACCTGTTATTTTCATGAGAGTGGGGAGCCACAAATATGAGAGGGCTTTCCCTACTTATTTTAATTATTCATCTTTGTACGCCTTTCACATAGTAGATGCTTAGGAAAAGCTGGTTGGTTGTTGGAGGCCTTGCTGCCTTTGGGAGGGATTATTTTCATCCACATCTCCACACCTCCTTATTCAGTGAGCAGCAACAACATGCTGGCGGATAATGGGTGTCCACACCACAGTCCCACGCTGTCCTGAGGAGGATTCAGAGCGGCTGGAGGAAGCCCCGGCGACTGCTCCGCCGCCGCCATGGCAACTTCAGCCCCATTCCTGGTACCCAGCTCGGGAGGAGCAGGGTATCGAAAGTCAGTCTCCCCAGGGGCGCCTCTCCCAAGGTCTCCAGGGCCTGGTCCCCCGCCCCAGCGCTGAGGAGTCTCCGGGTCCAGGCAGGCGCTGCTCCCTGCGGCCACACGGTGGCGGCGTAGAGTCAAGCTCCGCGCCCCACCTGGGAAGCGCTAATGAGGCACAGCCCCAAAGGTTGGGCCTCCTGCTCCCCACCGTTGCCAGGACAGGTCACGGTATCCAGGCGAGAGAGCCGTTGGACCTAATCTCACCTCACCTCAATACCTCCAACTGGACCCTCGATTCCCGATACTAGGCCGGGCATTCCCAGCTCACTTGACTCGCCCTCCATCCCCGACAATCGTTCCCGGGGCCACCCCGCCCCGCCGCCAGTCCCGCGCAGCACACCTGGCGGGTACCGGGCCAGCCCTTGCTCAGATTCAGGCTCGAGCCCGCCGGACCCAGACCGAGAGTCTCGTCCCACTCCCAAGTGCGCCGGCCCGGAGGGAAGGAGGTGGGCGTGCGCTCGAGCTTTGTGGTCCTCACTGCCCCGACCTCCGGCCCTCTCCATTCTCTGCTTCCGCTTCCGGGCCTGCATCTTCTCCAAACTTCTCTAAACGCCGCGAACCCCCTTCCCAACACTTCGAATGCAGGTCCCAAGGGCTGATAATATAGTCAGGGATTGACCTGTAGAGGGGTCCCCTCACAGGCACTGAGAGGTAAACAAGCTAAGCGCGGGCACGTGCCAGGGCGGGGCTTTGGGGCGGGGCATCAGAGGGGCGGGGCCTCGGCGCTTGAGTTGCCGCGGGCCGAGGAGGTACCCGAGGCGCGCGCGGGGTGCCGGGAGTGCAAACTAAGCGGAAATGGGGCGGGGGGAGACGCAGAGCTGGGGGCGGGGCGGGCACTGGGGGTGGTTTGAGGGAGCGCAGGGCCGACTAGACTTGGGAGCTGAATGGGCTGGCCGTGGGGTTGGGCCTGGACTGGGGACCCAAAAAACGAGAAGGGCCTGAGTGGGGAGGGGAAGAGGAGGCAGGAACCCCGCCCACTTTCTAGGTTGGGTTCTTGGAACTAGTCAGGAAATCCTGGGACTCAATCTTGGGGCTTGATCTTCTGTAGGCGATGGTTTTTATAGAGAGCGCTGATAGGGTACCCATTTCCCCCACATTCCAGGAACTGCTCAGGCTTGTCCCCCAAGAGTTTGGAGGCTCAGCAGCTTCCTCCCTCCACACGCTGCGGGGCGGGTCCCACCCTGAGAGCCCGGCAAGCCCCTTGGTCCCTCCAGAGCCCCCCCATCTTCAGTTTCAACAAGATTCGGGGAGCGGGGAAGTCTTGGGGGCCACAGACCACATACATCTAGAAAGATCTTTAGGCCCCAGGACCTTCTCTTGCCCCTGCCCTCTTCTCTGCTCCAGCAAACCTTACTTTCCTTAGCAGAGGTATTAGAAGGGTCCCCATGGGGAGAAAGGGAGCAATTTCTACTGGCTCCCTTCTATTGCAGTCTGCGAAACAGGACGTGGGCGCAGGGGGGAGCCTTCGAGGGCTGAAGATGGGGTGCCCTGTTTACCCTTCCTGCCCAGCCTAGTGGCTGGCAGGAGCTCAACCGGCTCAGCGATAGGACTTAGGTGCGCAGAATCTTGGGGTCCTTCGTTTGTCTGGTGCTCTGTTCCGCCGTGGGCCTGGGAAACACACGGGAAACCCTACCTGCCTGTTTTTCCCCCCCTTTCAGTGTTTTTCTTTTATGTAAAAGTAATTCATGAGTCTTTTAATTAAAACCTTACAAAAATATGGATTTGAAAAATGAAAAACACTCATCTTCACTGATGAGATAGCTGCGGTTTTTCTTATTTGTAGCATACTATATATATGTATATATAAAGGGGGTCACACCACATATTGTTTTGCAACTTGCTGTATACTATGGACATTTTTTCGTGTCATTATTTATAGAGATACCCCATTTTTAAGGAGTTCATAATATTCCAGAATATGGGTACCCCATAATTCATTTGATCTTCTACTGATAAACATTTAATCCTACGCCTGTGTTTATAATGATCTTTATGTTGTTTTATTTTTACAAGTATGTACTTACTGTAAAATTTTTAAATACTGATAAAGGCAAAAAATATGGATAAAGACAAAATAAAGTTCACCATATTCCTCCTATCTACAGGTAACTAACTCCTTTATTTTGTAAGCTACACTTTATGGAACGCTTGCTATATGCCAGATACCATGCTAAGTCATTCACGGAACAGCAATCTGAGGTTTGGAGAAATGTCTCCAGTGAGGCTTCCCCAAGGTCACACAGCTAGAAAGTGGCAGAGCCAGGACCTGGACCCAACTTTATCTGATTCCAAAGCTTTGCTGGCATCTTCCTGTTAACATGCGGGTGTCTTTCCTTCCAATCTTTTTTTTTTTATTTCCAGGCCACGGGACAAAAATACTCACATGTAAATATGCACTGCTTTTCCTCCTTCCCAGGCTTAGGAGCCTTTGTAAGGAGGGCAGAGGGAGAGAAATAGACCTATAAGCAAAAGAGTGGAGAGACCTGGAGGAATTTCCGCCCAGTCCCAATCAGGAAAAGCTGCTTCTGAGAGAAGGGAGGGGAGTGAGGGAGCTGGCAGAGTTTGGGTGGTCAGGAATTTGGAAAAAGAGAAAGAAGGAAGAGGTTTGGGGAGCTGTTGTAATGGTGTGGAACTTTGAGGAAGAGAGATTTAGGAGGATTCTGAAAGGATGTCTTGCCGTGAGCTGTGCTGTGTAATCCCTTTGCAGTGTCCTCCAGAGACCTTTGGTAAAGACTTTTGTTTCCTGTCAGTGCTTTTTGGAGTTGGATCGATTTCTTTTGCCAAAGAGAGAGTAAATAAAAGACCAGCTTTCTTCAGGTTCACATGCATTTTTTGTATTTCTTCTTTTATGAAAATGAAATAACCTCTCTGCCTTTGCTCACTCAGTACCCTCCCCCTAGAATGCCCTGCCTTTCCCATGTCCTTCTCCATTTCCCTCATCCTCCAAGGTCCACTTCTCTTCACCTCTTTCCTCTCCTTCTGTTGGCCCTAGCTCTTTGCAAGTCCTTCATTATACCCCAAATCAGGGCAGATGACTGGCCCCCTACTGATAGGCCATATTGAGTAGGAATTTTGCCAGCACCGGAATCTCTTTGATTACAAGAAACTGTGCTGGTTTGTTGGTTTTAGAAATCTCTTTGTGTCAAGTGGAGTACCCTTGCACCAGTTATAATTCCCCGGGGAAGACTCTAAACACTTCTACCCATTTCCTCTTGGTATCTGAGTAGTCAAGGAAGACACAATGCAGTCAAGCACCGGATGGAACAACGCTTTACTCACATAGAGAAGAGACAGCAGGATCAGCTTCAGTAGTGGGTGTTGGTCCCTCATTGCCGGGGGATCTCTCCCAGTGATCAACACAGGGCACTTCACCTATGCTCACCCTTCTTGTGCCATAGTGGAAGGACCCTATCCCCTCCAAGAGGAGGACAGATAATAACCATGGGGCTGGCTAGATGCCATATGACCGACATGCTTTAAGCAGAGACAAAAGAGTACTCATGACACCTGAAACAAGGAAAGATACTCCCACACAAGGTGATAAATCCAGCACAGGCTGTGTGGGCTCTTTATCTCTTGGTTAGGAAGTGTTCCAGGCTCAGGGCCCATTCTTACATAATTGAGTAAGGGTCAAAAAACTGCAGGCATGAGACTGTCTTTCTCAACAGTTGGCCATCATGACTCGTTTCCCTCTTTGTTTTGGCTGCTAAGAAGCTCAGAACTATTCTATTTCTGGATCTGTATTTTCTCTTTGTCCCAATTTTCTTAATTATTTACTTTAAGCCTTAAAAAATGTTTTATTATGGAATATTTCAAACACATGAAAGTAGAGAGAATGTAATAAACTGTTATGCACCTGTAACCCATCCTCAATAATTACCAACATTTTGCCAATCTTGTTTCATTTACCTCCCCACTTTTCCCTCCCTCTGAAGTATTATAAAGCAAATCCCAGATATCATATCATTTCACTGGAATTATTTCAGCATATATCTTTAAAAGATAGGGCTTTTTCAAATATAACTACAATGCCACTATCATACCTAACAAAATTAATACAAATTCCCTAAAATCATTTAATACCTAGTTCATGTTCAAATTTCTTTAATAGTTGGTTTGTTCCAATAAGAACTCAAGTGAGGCTCACACATTTCATTTGGTTGATATGTGTCATAAGTAACTTTTCATCTATAACAGTTTCACTTTTCTTCTTTTTTCATGCTATTTATTTGTAAAGGAAACCAGAGCATTTGCCCTGTAAAGGTTTCCACATCCCAGAAGATTTGGCTGATTGCTTCCTGATGGAGTAGTTTAACTTGTTCTTCTGTCTGTTGTATTTCCATTAAACTGAAAGTTAGATCTAGAGCTTGATTAGATTCAGGTTTAATGTCTTTAGCAAGAATACCTTACTGGCGATGGTGCTGTCTACTTATTATTATGTCTCATCTAGCGGCACATACTTAGTTTAAATATTTTTACTGATTGGTCCTCGGTTTCAGGGCTCTTGGCCTGCTCTTTTCATTATAGAATTCCCCATCAACCTTTTATCTGTTGGTTTTAGCATCTGCTGATGATCCGTTATCTCATTAGGTGTTGCAAAATGGGGACCGGGCCCTGGCAGTGAAAGCGCCAAGTCCTGGACTGCCAGGGAATTCCCCATGACTTTCTAATTCTGTCATTCTTTTTTTTTTTTTTGGCCATGCCCAGCAGCATGTGGGATCTTAGTTCCCTGACCAGGGATAGAACCCGAGCCCCCTGCAATGGAAGCACGGAGTCATAACCATTGGACCACCAGGGAAGTCCCTCTGTCATTCTTTTTGCATTCATTAGCTGGAATTCTTCCATAAAGAACAACTTTTCAATAAAAATTATTTTTAAAAATAAAATTAAATTACAAAAATAATTTAAAAATAAAACTTAAATGAGTGCTTCCCTGGTGGCGCAGTGGTTGAGAGTCCGCCTGCCGATGCAGGGGACACGGGTTCGTGCCCCGGTCTGGGAAGATCCCACGTGCCATGGAGCGGCTGGGCCCGTGAGCCATGGCCGCTGGGCCTGCGAATCTGGAGCCTGTGCTCCACGGTGGGAGAGGCCACAACAGTGAGAGGCCCGCGTACCGCAAAAAAAAAAAAAAAAAAAAAAAACTTAAATGAAAAAATAAAAGAATAACTTTTCCTCATTCATTATTTGATTTTCCTGAAATAGTTTGTACAAAGAAAGACAGGATAAATGCTTGATTCCTTTAATGTATTTTTATAAGTTGCCTGAACTCCTTTGTGGAACAAGGTGTTAAAAAAAAAAAAGGGCAAGCAGAGTAGTGGAATGGAAAGAGCACAGGCCTTGGACTCAGACAGAATCCTGATTCCATCACTTCTTACCTGTGTAACCTTGGGCCATCCATCTGAGCCTCAGTTTCCTTAACTGCAAGTTGGGGGCCAATATCCTCAACTTCCCCAAACTTTCAGTAGAATCATTTCCAGGCCTAGATCAAGCAATTCCTTGTACAGGAAGTAAAATACAGTCACTGTGGAAAATTTAGAGGATGCAGATAAACACAAAGAATATAGAAGCTTTGTGAAAAGCATCTAGCATATGCTTGGCCTATAGTCGGTATTTCTGACAACTCCAGCTTGGCTCTCGGGCTGCCCTGTGTTAGAATCCTTCTGGAAGAGAGTAAATTTAGCCAGCAGAGACTCCAGCCTCAGTCCAAGAAAATCCTAGTAAGAGTCAGAGAGGGTGTTTTGGGGAGAGAGCAGGAGGTCTTATGTCAAGAGCTAGTGAACTGAAGTTAGACCTACCACAAGCTTGCAGTGAGATCCTGGGAGAGTCACTTAACCTCCCAAGCAACAGTTTCTCACGTGTAAGATAGAGGTTGTCAAGGCTGACCTGCCAGAGTCGTTGGGAGGGCCACTTGAGATGTTGATGTGGAGATGCCCACCTTGGAGGCAAAAATTGGGCAGTGCTCAGCAAATAGGGGTTAGCTTGATCTGTCTGGGAACTCCCTTTCTGAGCTCCCATCAAGTGTAAAGTTACAAGTGTCTCTTATCACTGAAGGGCTGTGTGAGGGCTGGCTTGGAGCCCAGGCTCCAAGTGCTGTGTGAATTGGGTAACCTCTTCCTCTCTGGGGTTTGGATTCTCCCATCTGTGAGATGACCAGATTAGGGGTCCAAATCTAAATGCCCCCAGGAGCAGACAGGTAGCAAGTGAATGAAGTGGGGGAGTCAGTGAGATAGTAGTGGGTGGTGGAGACTGTGGTGACCTGATGAGCTTGCTTTATCTGAGAGAGGCTGCCACTCCATTCTGCTGATGGCCACAAAACTGGAATGTGAGCACAGGTGGCCTTTTTAAAAAAAAAAAAAAAAAAGTTATTTATTTATTTTTGGCTGCGTTGGGTCTTCCTTGCTGCATGTGGGCTTTCTCTAGTTGCGGTGAGCGGGGGCTACTCTTCATTGCGGTGCGTGGGCTTCTCATTGTGGTGACTTCTCTTGTTGCGGAACATGGGCTCTAGGCGTGCGGGCTTCAGTAGTTGCGGCATGCGAGCTCAGTAGTTGTGGCACACGGGCTTGGTTGCTCCGCGGCATGTGGGATCTTCCCAGACCAGAGATCAAACCTGTGTCCCCTGCATTGGCAGGCAGATTCTTAACCACTGCGCAACCAGGGAAGTCCCTTGCCTGACTTTTAAAGAGGCTGGAAAGCTGTATTTTAAATTTTCTTCTTCCTTTTTTTTTTTTTAATACCTTCTTTTTACAAAACGTCTGTCCAGGGCTGACTTTCAATAGATCCCAGCGAGGGAGCTGCTCTGTTATGTAGGAAACCCTGACCCAGAAGCAGGTCATCTATGAATGGTTTAGCACCAGGTTCCCCACCAACGTGTGCTGTGTGACAGGTGAGGGGGCTGCTGCCTTTCTGGCTGCGCCCCGTGTCCCAGGACCAAGGGGTCTTCCAACCCGACCCCGGTCCTGAGGGGCTGTGGAATGCACTGTGCTGTATTTTTAATTTTAAATTAAAGTGATGGCAAGTTACTTGAGATATTCAGCAGCCTGTATGGACTAAACAAAATGTAAAGTAGGGTTAAGAACATGGATTCTAAAGTAAGGGAAGTTCATACACCAGCTTTACCACTTAATTAACTGTATGTCCTTGAGCAAGTCATTTAGCTTCTCTGTGCCTCACTTTTCTTATCTGTAAAATGGGGGTAATTATTGCACCTACCTCACGTGATTGTTGTGAGGATCACATAAGCAAGGACAGGACTAGGGTGAGGTTAACAGAATAAGGTTAATGAGGAATCATCCTGGGTGCAAAATTTAAGGGGGTGCCAAAAAAACTCAACAATCAAGATATATTTTCAAAAGTTAAAAGTAATGCAAAAAAAAAAAATCCATGATGACCAAAATAGCAACATTTTAAGTGAAGACAGGATATGACCTTGCACTTGTGTGACTTGGCCTTAACTCACCTCACCCTAATCCTGGGTCTGTGGGGTCCTGGCTTTATTCTTAAAATAGGATGGTACACAAGGAGAACACCCATCCTACCTCCAGGCCCAGTGGTTCATGGGTAAGAGAGAGAAAGCATTTGACTTTGTTCACTGCCGTATCACCAGCACCTACAATGGTGCCTCACACATGGTAGGATCTTAATAAGTATTTGTTGAATGGGGAAAAAGTTGGGATGATACACGTCCAACCTTAGAACAGTGCCTGGCGCCAAGTAGGTGCTCAATAAAAAATAATGATGATTATGATTGAGAAGATAATGATGTCATTGTGGGTCCTATTCTGTCTTTTTTTTTTTTTTTTTTGCGGTACGCGGGCCTCTCACTGTTATGGCCTCTCCCGTTGCGGAGCACAGGCTCCGGACGCACAGGCTCAGCGGCCATGGCTCACGGGCCCAGCCGCTCCGCGGCATGTGGGATCTTCTTCCCGGACCGGGGCACGAACCCGTGTCCCCTGCATCGGCAGGAGGACTCTCAACCACTGCGCCACCAGGGAAGCCCCCCTATTCTGTCTTTAAGCCAATGGTGAACCTAGTGTGTTTGACACCCAAAATGTGTTTTTTTTTCCAAGTTATCAAATTTTATTTTTCTTGAATTTCTTCTTAGATTTTCTGGTAATGTAAAAAAAATGTTTTTAAATTTTTATTTTTATTGGAGTATAGTTGATTTACAATGTTGTGTTAGTTTCAGGTGTACAGCAAAGTGATTCAGTTATACATATACATATATTAATTCTTTTTAAGATTCTTTTCTCATATAGGTTATCACAGAATATTGAGTAGAGTTCCCTACTGCTATACAGTAGGTTCTTTTTAGTTACCTATCTTATATATAGTAGTGTGTGTAGAAAAGATCATTTTTTAATCCCAACAGGACAAGAATTATCTTCAATAATAATCATGAAATAAAACAAATAATAATAATGGCAGAAAAGCAACAGAGACAGTAAAAACTTGCTTTTATTGAACTTCATATATATACTCAGACCAATAAAATTTTTTAAATAAAATAAAAATTATAGTACAAATGGGAAAAAAGTAAAGGACTAATAGTTTATGGTTATATTAATGTATTTTTTTAACAAAAAGGTACATACACACACACATGAAGAAATGCCTCTAAAAGAGGCAAATTGGCAGGTTCAGAGAATGACTTGCACAGAGAATGACAGAACTACAGTAACAGTTTTACAATCACTGTGCTATCGCCGTTGATTTCAAATCTGCTGTTTAAATGCAGGGACATGCGGACATGAACGCTCCTGATGTGAGCTCCAGTGATGCTGACCTGCTATGAGCTCTCAAACTGAAGGTATATGTTGGCGCCAGTTGTGTAACTGGGAGTTCTTCAAATTAGCTTCCATGTAGAATATGTTATTTATTAAAGGTTAGGTGATAAAATGTACTAATTTGAAGTATATATATATCTCATAGTAATCGCAGCAATTATTTAGAACTTAGACCAAGAAAGATCTCTTCAGGAGGGAGGATTTTATCACCAACGACATTGTTTAGAATTGCCAGGGCACAGTGATAAAAAGCAGACCCACCCAGTTTCATTAATGTTTTAAACTTCTCTACAGACAATGCATGCCTTATTTCTTGCACATGGAGGACTGGCCACCACCCTTAACTGATTCACCTCTGCCCCAGGCCATCAGTTTCCTATCTCTGGATGAGACAGTCCCAAAGGCCCTTCCAAAGATGACATTGCACTACTTTCTAATTGTGGGTTTGCAAGCTATTTCAAGCGATGTGACCCTGGGTAAGTCAGGTTATTTCTCCAAGTCTCAGTTTCCTCATCTGTGAAATGGGAACAATAACCCCAAGCCATGCCTTACCCCATAAGGGCTCCATGAGGTAGTGTGGGAGAAGACTTTTTGTAAAGAAGGAGGCACTGCATACAAGTGGCAGGAACACAGGTGGCAGGCCTTGATGACAAAGGTGATGATGTTCCTCTGAAGTCATAAATAAGTTGTTCCTAGATTGAGGATCTGGGTTAGGGGAAGGGGAACCAGCGGGTGCTGGACTTTGCAAATCACTGACAGTGACTTTTTTCTTCCAGGAAAAGTCTTGATCCTCTTGGCCCAGAAGCAGGGGGCTGATCACAATGACCCCAGTTCCTCTGCTGCTGTATTACAACCCAGCTGGATGGAGCACTCCTCTTCCAGGGGAAGGTGGCTGAGGCAGAAGCAGGGTGTGAGAAACTACTGATGCCAGCTGGCTCTTGTCCTCAGAAGCACTCTGAAATTAGTTTACCTGCTTGTTTAGCCAAAGAGAATGTAAGTTCCTAGAGCAGGGGTTAACAAATTTTTTTTCTGAAGAGCCAGCTAGTAAACATTTTAGGCTTTCTCAGCCATATGGTCTCTGTTGCAACTACTCGACTCTGCTGTTGTAGTGTGAAAGCAGCCCTAGACCATACGTAAACGGAGCGTGGCTGTGCTCCAATAAAACTTTATTTATGGATACTGAAATCTGAATTTCATATAATTTTTGCACATTATGAAATATTCTTCAATTATTTAAAGATGTAAAAGCCACTCTTAGCTCATAGGCACATAAAAAGAGGCCAGATTTGGCCCACAGGCCGTTCATAGTTTACCCACCCTTATTCTAGAGGGCAGAGACCCTCTCTGTGTATTCCTTTGCTGTGTCCACAGTGCCCAGAACAGTGCCTGGCACATAGCTGTCCATAAGGATCTGTTGATGACCAACTGCTTCCTCTTCTGCCCCTCTACCTCCAATTCCATTCCCATCTCTTGCTGCTACTATATCCACCTCTACTTCCAGCTCCCATTCTCTGTAACCAGCAGCAACAAGCTTCTGTTGCCCCCACCCGGTCCCCGTCTCCAGGTCAGTGGAGGAGCCCGCTAGCTAGTTCTCCAGTAGCCCTGGGACTGTCCCATCTGCATGCTCCCATTTTTCCTCTTCTTCTCTGACTACCCTATCTTTGGCCTCATTCTTCTTTTTTTTTTTTTCAGCATCCAAAATCTTTTTAATAACAAGGCAGGATCTGGGGCTGGTTTTTGTAGTGGCAACTGGCCTGTCAGCCTCTGGTGCGCTTGAACTTCCAGCCCTTGGAACGTAGGGTTTGGTGTTCCTGAGGTCTTGCCGAGATGCCTGTATACCTCTTGGTCTTTACCAGAGAGTAGGCCAGCGCCACAGCCCTTGGGAGTGTCCAGGGCCAGTTGGTCAAAGGTGAGGATCTTGCCCCAGGCCTTGGGGATGTGGCTCCGGAGGCAGTGCACACACCTTCAGTTCGGGCACCTACTGGGCATGCACATGATCAGTTTTAGTCCCTATAACCACACCTGTTTTGCCTTCCCCTCCAGGAAGCTTCACCTTCCGGATCATCTGGGAAAGGGATAGAGGCCACCAGTTGGTGCAACTCACGAACAACCTCTTCAGCACAACTTGACTGAAGGAGTTGGTTGGTCAGGCCAGAAACCTGTACAGCTTGACCAACAGCCTTAGGTAGCTGTCCTAGCTCTTGGCCTCATTCTTTTTTTATTTTTATTTTTGGGCCATGCCACGCAGCTTGCAGGATCTTAGTCCCTGACCAGGGATCGAACCCATACCCCCTGCAGTGGAAGCACGGCGTCCTAACCACTGGACCACTAAGGAATTCCCTTGGCCTCATTTTTTTTTTTTTTTTGAGTAGGGAACTTTTTTTTTCTAGTATTTATTTATTTATCATTTATTTTTTTCTGGCTGAGTCAGGTCTTAGTTGCAGCATGTGGGATCTTTCATTCCGGCACACAGGATTCTCTCTAGTTTTGGTGAGCGAGCAGGCTCCAGAGCACGCGGGCTCAGTAGTTGCAGTGGGCGGTCTCTCTAGTTGTGGCATGCAGGCTCCAGAGCACGCAGCCTTCGCAGCTGTGGCACGTGGGCTCTCCAGTCGTTGCGCCGTGGGCTCAGTGGTTGCAGCACGTGGGCGTAGTTGCCCCGTGGCATGTGGGATCTTAATTCCCCGATCAGGGATCGAACCTGCGTTCCCTGCACTGGAAGGCGGATTTTTTACCACTGGACCACCAGGGAAGTCCCCACACAAGCATATTTTGAAGGCTTGCCACATGTCAGCTGTAGCCAGTGAGATAGCAGTAAACAAAATAAAGTCCTACCTCATGGAGCTTTGTTCTAGTGAGAGAAACAAACAATAAACAAACAGATAAATATACAATATGATCCCTGGTAGAGAGGCATGCCATGAAAAAAAGATAACATAAGATGATACCGTCGATGGGGAGCTATCTTAGGTAGGGTCAGTCCTCTCCGAAGAGGTGACATTTGAGCAGAGGTGCGAATGAAGTGAGGGAGCAAACTCTGAGAGCTAAAGAAAGAAATGTTCCAGGTGGAGGGCACAGCAGGAGCAAAGCCTGAGGTGGGAGTGTGTGTGGCATGTCAGTGAGCAGGCAGCAAGACTAGTGGCAGGGGGGCAGTGAGTGAGTGGTAGGAGAGGAGGGGGCAGGGGGAGTAGGGAGCCAGGTCCTGCGGGACTTTGCAGGCCCAGCAAAGTCCTTGGATTTTGTTTTAAGTGTTAAGGGGGAGCTACAGGAGGGTTTCAAGCACCTCCATCCCTCAGACCTGGATGGGGCAGACAAGAGAATCCACCCCCTTACTTGTTCACCACTACCCACCTCTGCATACTGAGTACCCGTGAAGCCCCTTCTGGGCTGACAGTGTAGTGAAGTGAATAAGAGCACTGGATTTTGAGTCTGAGAGAATTGGGTTCCCAGCCTAGCTGTAATACTTACTAGCTGTTGGACCATGGGCAATCGCATCACTCCTGAGCCTCAGTTTTCTCATCTGGAAAATGGGGACAATAATTTCTGTCTCATGGTGTTGTTGGGGCGACTGGATGAGCTCTTGCGTCTAAAACACTCACAGTGCCGGGCAGGTCACAGAGCTCTCCCTCAATCAGCTGTCATAGTTGATGATGGTTACTATTTAAATGCTGAGCCAAGTTCTGGCATTTTGTAATCACTTGTTAAAGGGAACTACCATTATGATTGTTCCCCTTATGCTGTTCCGCCTGCTGCCAGGAGACACATGTGCGAAGACCCTCCTCTACTGAATGGCCAAGAAAGAATAATGACAGACTCTCTTCCTGTGGGGCAGGGCCCATCCAGAACCTGTGCTCTTGAACATTATAGCAAGCACATGCCCAGGTTGCGGTAGAAGGACCTAAAACCCAGCGCTCAGCCTGTCAGCTCAGCCCCCTGCTTCGTGCCAGAATAACCTCTTCCACAAGGTACAGAATAAGAACCTCACTGTGTCCAGCAGAGCCCTTTCGCACTTAACAAACACCGCAAGTGACTGCCCCGAACAGCCTGTTCTCACCCCATTATGAATAATAATAATAGCTATCATTTATCCACGACTCAGAGTGTAGCATTTCAGAGCATGAGTCCTAGATTTACTGTATTGTAGCTAGATGATGTTGTACATATCACTTAGCCTCTTTGAGCATCTATGTGCCAGGTAGTGTGTCCGGTGCCAGGAAGACAAGAGCCTAGAAGACCCGATTACTGCCCTCTCACAGCTTCCTGTCTAATTGGAGAGCTAGATGTTAATCAGGTAATCACAAAAACAAATGTAAAAGTACACCTTGAGGAGCACTAAGGAGAAGTATCCATTGCCATGAGTGTATATAACAGGCAGGTAAGGGAAGATGTCCTGGAGGAAGTGATTGTGGAGATAAACTGGCTTGAGGAAGACAGACAGTTTCAAGAACAAGGAGCAAGGCCCTGGGGCAGTAGAACTGAAGGAAAGTCAGTGTGGCTGCAGCCTAGAGAGAAACAGAAAACTGTGAGCGGAGGCTGCAGCGGGATCAGCACATTGTAGGCTATGGATTGGTCTCTATAGCTCTCTGCTGAGTGACTGTAACATCCTTTCAACAATGATGGGCAAGCTGACCTGCCCAAGCTCCCAGGCAGGGCCCAGGTGTCCTCTGGGCACCCCCCTTTTCCAGCATAACCCACTCATAACCCAATACTCTTGGGAGAGAGGACACAGGAAGTGAAACATTCATAGGAAAGCACAGTCACTACTGGGTCCTTAAATTGAGATGATGCACTTGATATGGAATCCTTTCCTGTAAAAAGGGGAAGGAAGAGGCCAGGAGCCCCAGGAAGGGGGCAGATTGAAGGTAGAATCACTCCAGTTTTCCCCTCGCCCATGCCCCTCCCACCCATCCACCTCATTTTCCTCGCCCAGCAGTCCTTTGCCCTCATTCTCTAGGTCTCAATGTCTCTTCCCAAGTTTAACTTAAACCGGCTTGCAGCCAGATATTTGGCACCTGTGTGCAATCTGTTCTGAGCCCTGAGTAGGATGACTAGATTTAGCAAATCAACAGGACACCCAGTTAAATTTGAATTCAGATAAACAATAAGCATTTTTTCGTATAATTTTTAGTCTAAACATTACAACGCTAGCCCTGAGCAGCAGGGGTTGGGTCATCGGAAACTCCAGGCAACTGATACTAACACTGATGTCAATAACAGCTGCCAACTTTGGCCCAGGTTGCCTCCAGTTTAGCCCTCATTAAGGAGGTAATAGAGTGAGTGAACAAAAGAATGCACTCTAGGGACTTCCCTGGGGGTGCACTGGTTAAGAATCCACCTGCCAGTGCAGGGGACACAGGTTCGATCCCTGGCCTGGGAAGATCTCACATACCATGGAGCAACCACGTGCCGTGGAGCAACTAAGCCCATGCGCCACAACTACTGAACCTGTGCTCTAGAGCCCGTGCACCACAACTACTGAAGCCCGCGCACTGCAACTACTGAGCCCTGCAAGTACTGAAGCCTGCACACCTAGAGCCCGTGCTCCACAAGAGAAGCCACCGCAATGAGAAGCCGGCGCACCACAATGAAGAGTAGCTCCCACTCGCCACAACTAGAGAAAGCCCATGCCCAGCAATGAAGACCAAACGCAGCTAAAAAAAAAAAATAAAAGGAATGAACACTGGGCCTAGACTACCAGGGTTGTCTTTCAGCTCTGCCATTTTCCAGCTGTGTGACCTTGGAGGGACCCAGACAATGAAACGCTTAACTTCTCTGTCCTTGGTTTCCTCATCTATACACTGGAGATAATAACAGCCCCTAACTCATAAGGTTGTTGTGAGGATTAAATGAGTTTACAGGTAAAGTGCTTAGAATAGTGCCTGGTCCATAGTAAGTGCTATGTTAATGTTAGCTCTAATAATTTATCTAATCACACCAGACCGAATGGAAACTCCATGAGAACAGGGACTTTCTTTTGTTCATTGCTATATCCACAGGAATGAGGAGCAGGGCTGGTTTACAATGCATGCTCAAGAAGAGGGCCTGGCTTGTAATATATAGCCATAAATATTTATTGAATTAAATCTAGTCCTCAGGATCTACCTGAAAGATTGGAATTATATTAATGATTCCCCTTTCACAGATAAGGAAACAGGTTTAGAGACATGAAATGAGTTTTCCAATGTTAAGGAGGTGGCAGAGCTAGGATTCAAATCCAGATTTGTTCGGTTCCAAAGTCTTTTCCACTCAAAACTCAATTCACTTTAACAGCTGAGGTGCTACCCTTGGAAAGTGATGGAATAACAGGAGCATCTGGATTTAGGAGAAATCCTCATGGACTTTGATTTTTTTGGATTTAGGAGAAATCCTCATGGACTTTGATTTTTTTAAGTCCTAATCTGTTCCCCATCTGCTGTGTAACCTTGGGTAAGTCACCTCATCTTTTTGAGGCTGTTTTATGATGTGTAAACTAGGTGGTGGTGAGGATCCAAGGAGATCATATATTGGTGAAGCCTGACTGGAAGAAGTCTTCTGATAAACAATCCTGCTTTAGAACGGCTTTGCAAATGGACATTCTTCCCCACCCATGAAACCCACAAGCCCATCTCTCCACTCCCCCACGTGTGAATAAATCTCATCACACCTGAACCCCTAATACCTCTTTAGACGGAGGTTGAATCTCTCCGGGGGAAATCTGTCTCCCTGGCCTCCCTGCACTCCAGGCGCAGCCCAAGTGTCGGTCAATCCTGGGAACCTGGTCCCTGCTCTCCTCAGAGGGGGCACAAGCCCAAATGAGCCCAGAGCTGGGCCTGCAGTTGGGAGAGATTCGGGGAGACGGCTTGAAAAGAGCAAAACATGCGTATTAAGACATCACTTTGGAGGCACTGTGGGTCCTGATGGTGGTGAAAGACTTGTACCCTACCTGGAGCCGGGGCGCAGGAGATTCCAGTGTCGCCTTCCGGGGCGGGGTTAGGGGGTCCTAGGGCCTTGTAATGGGGGGAGTAGGGCCCAGGCTCCTTTCTAGCCTTTGCCGGGGTCAGGCCCAGGACATTCAGAGTGTGTGTGTGTGTGTGTGTGTGTGTGTGTGTGGCAGGGGGAAACAGCCCCCGTTGGGGGGGGAGAAAGAACATCTGGGGAGCTATTCCAAACGAGGTGAGTGGGGGTGATGGGTAGCCCTGGCATGGTCCCCTCCGGGAACCAGGTTTGGGAGGGAGGAGCCAGGAGGGCCTCTTCTGGGCTGAGCAGAGCGCGGGCCCAGGGCTCGCGGTGAAGGCGGGGCCCGCACTCTCTTCGCGGCGGGGGCTGGGGGTCCGTGCTGGGAATGCCGCGCCGCGGGGGCCGGGGCGGGGCTTCATTGGCCCCGCCCTTCGCGCAGGTAGCCAATGGGCGCGGCGGCGCCGGGTGACGGAGGGAGCCGAAGTGCGAGTGCCGCGGCGGCGGCGGCGCGGACGGCCCAGCGAGAGCGAGAGGGTCTCGGCGGGCGCGAGGGGGTTAGGGGGCGCGGGGACGAGGGGACGCGGGAGCGCGGAGCCTGGGACCACGGGACCTGGGAGGCGAGGCGGCCCGGACCGCCGGTGGAGCGCGGGCCGCCCAGCGGCGGCGCGATGCCGCTCGCCCAGCTCAAGGAGCCCTGGCCGCTCATGGAGCTGGTGCCGCTGGACCCGGAGGTGAGTGAGCTGGGCAGGGGACGGGCGCTGGCGGCCGGCGAGCCCGAGTCCCCACAGGGGCGGGGCGGCCCGCGGCGCCTCTGTAGCCTGGCGGGCGCCCGCGCGGACGCGAGTGCCCTCCGATCTCTTGCCCCCTCTCCGGCTCCACCCCCTTCTGCCCCGGGTGTGTGTGCGCGAGGGACAGTTCCGCCACAGCGCCGAGAAACCCCTTAGCCCGGAGAGGGTATGCCGTGGTGCGCTGAGATCTGACCCCCGCCTCACCCCACACACCTAGGACCTGTACCGGGAGCTGTCGGAGTTTCCTTCGTTAGGGCAGACGGCCAGGGCTGGGGTGTCAGATGTCTCGGATTCTACAAGAGACAAGGATCATGGGACCCCCCCCCCCACTTCTCCTTGATGTCTCCCAGCGCCCTACCCCAAGAGCTCCCGCTACTCGGCTGCTGACCCTAGAAGGATTGTCCCTCTTGACCCTAGCAGTTGTGGAATTTGGGGTGACATCGCCCGTCTGGGGCTGAAACTCTTGGTTTTCTTTGCCCCAGCCTAGGGTCAGAGGACACCTGTGTCACCTGCTCCAGGCTGGGGGGAAGAGAATGGGGAAAAGCCCTTAGACACTGTGAAAATTATTCCTGGAGATGAGGAGAACGTTGGTTCCTGCCCCCTCCCATAGGAAGGACTGGGCCCCTGAGGAGTTTGGCCTCTGCCTGCCTAGCCTCTCCCAGAAGCACCTCCTGCCCTCTGAGGATTCTATGGTGCTAGGCCCTAAGCTTGCAGAAGGCCAGCTCTTCCTGTGCCCTTTGACCCCCAGGGTCAAGGTCAAGCCCATCTGCCAGCAGATGGAGAAAAAAAACTTTTCCCTTAGCCTCATTCTGGGAAGGAGGTAGGTGATACTGCCTTTCCAGAGGGGATGTGGGGATATGCAGGGAGGGTATGGAAACCTCAGTGAGCCTGGGAGCCAAGGTGATTTTCTTCTGGCTTGGGCTCGGAGCCCCTGCTTAGATCCCCTCCTCTGCCCTCTCTTAACTGGGGCAACCACCAAGTGCCCTGCCTCTCAGGGTCACAGGTTGAGATCAGAGTGAGCATCCCCGGTCCCCAGAACCCAGGGTGTGCTGCCCCTTTAAAGGGATGGTCATGGCTGACACTGGCTATTGGAGGGTGGGCGCATGGCAGGATTAGGTAGCCAACCTGAAGGCGCAATTTGGAGTAAATTGCTTTGGGATCCCTGCCATGGGGTTTTTACGGGCCCTGCTCAGTTCAGAAGTTCTCTCGCTGACTCACCCTCTGAGGTGAGGAACACTGCCCTCTGCAGCCCCTATCCACCACAGCCCACCCCCCAAGGACTGGGGCACAGGGGGTTGGGGAGGTGCTCAGAGGTGGATTCCTTTGCCTTGGCATACCGTTGAGACCTAGGCCTCCCTAGAGGAAGGTGGACTGGGAGGGGCCAGGGAGAGACTTAATCTGAGGACTTACCATGGGTTATACTAGTAGGGAAGAAAGACACCCAGGAGCTCAATTCCCAGTCCAGGGCACTACTTCCTGTTTCTCTTTGGGGAATCCTGGGGCAGGGGCCAGGTTTAAACAGGAAACTCAACTCAGTTTTAGTACTGCTGCAGCTGAACTCTGAGAGGAAGAGACTGGCTTATTTCCTAGGATTAGGGGGGCTGTGATTTCTCTAGGAGCTTCAGCTTGGAAACATTGTGTGACCCCCCAATCAGTCTTTAGCCTCTCTGGGCCTCTGTTTCTCCAATGGCCAGGGCTGGGTTCTGGCCTCTGCTTTCTGGGCCTGAGAGGGTACAGAGTCCCGAGTACCACTGCCCATTTTCCTCCTCCCCACTCCATGGAGGTGCCAGGCGACTGGGTGTTATTGTTTGGGTAACAGGAGCCATGGGGCAGCCAGGGCGCGGGTTGGGCTGTTTTCACTGGAGAACAGGGCCTCGCTGTTCTTAGCCCAGGTGACATGTAAGTGATACAGCAGCCTGACCTGCAGGTATAGGCGCTGCTGCTGGCTCCTGGCCAGGAAGGAGGCAGGCAGAGGGGCTGGTGGGGGCATTTGGCAGAGGCCTGGGATATGGACTGCCCTGCCCTCCCCATGACGCTGCCGAAAATGGGCTGCTGGGAGGCGGGGCCTTGTCTGGGGTGTGGCCCAGGTGGAGTAAACCCATTGGAAGTGTGGTTGACGATTCTGCCTGGGCCTTCCCTGGCCTTGCTGAAAGCAGTAACCTTGACCCCAGGCCCAGCCTCGCTGTGTACAGAGCTTCATTATGTGCCACCCACCCCACTTCACCACTGTTACCTTATTAAAATAAAACAACTCTCAAAACAACTTCTCAAGGTAGGGATTATTACCCCCATTTTCATATGGAACAGCTGAACTCAGAGAGGAGAACTGGCCTGTGAATTAATGTCAGAGTCAGAATTGGAACCCAGATCTCTTGTTGTCTCCAGCCTAGTTGGGGGAGGCTTAAGGACAGGGAAGAGCTGGGATCAAGCTTGCCCAGGTGGAAGGTACTCCAAGAGAGGCTCCGGATGTTGGCAGACTCTCCTGTCCAGCCTTTGCTGAGGGCTGGTGGTACCAGCCGGCCCTGGCACCTGGCCCCCAGCTTCCAGCAGCGCTCAGGGCTGCCAGTGCTGGGCTCTGAACCCAACTCCTGGGGCTGCTTCCTGCCTGTGGGGCACGTGCTGTCTTTGTCCATCTGCTGCCCGGCCTCTCCAGACGCTGCCCTGGCCCCTCTTCCCGAGACAGAGCTGGTTGGGTGGGGAGGAAGGATGCATGGTGAAACCCATCTCTGACCTCTGGGGAGGGGGCACAGTGGTCTGGAGGCCCTCCGCAGCTGTCCCCATGAGTAGTGCTCTCTGAGGAAGAGGGAGGAGAGTGGGTCTCCATCCTCCAAGAGGCCAAAAGCCCTTTCCTATACCAGATTTTTTAGACAAGGTCTTTCATTCAGTATTCTGCAAGGTCAGTATCATTGTCCTCTTTCGTTCATTCATTCGTTCATTCAGCAAATATTTATTGAGCACTTATCATGTGACAAGTACTAATCCAAGCAGCAGGGTACAGCTGTGAACAAGATGGACCTGCCCTCGTAGTACAGATGAGGAAACCGAGGCTCAGAGAAGTAATGTGACAGACACAAGGTCAGAATGAGAGGCTGGCAGAGCTAGCATTAGTGGCTGTGTCTTTGTGGCTGCAGACCTGTGTTCTTTCCACCATCTGTGCAGCAGTCAGACCAGAGGGGCAAATGAGCCCTGTCTTCCCAGGACCCTGGCTCAAAGGGGGGAAGCTCACCTGTGGTCCTCTTTGCACTTCCAGTCCTTTCTCCAGGGCTGCCCATTCCCCTCTAGAGACCTTGTGCAACAGCTCTTACAGGCATGGGGCTCCATGAGGATGGCATCCAAGCTAGAGACCCCTGGACTGGAGGCAACCAAATAGGGCCTGTGGAGCCCCCTGAATCCTCCAAGATACTGCTCTGTAAGCGCACACCTCTGGGTACACCCACCACCTCCTCCCCTCCCTCATCAGGGATTCAGGCTTGCAGCCACATGACTCTGGGTCATGGCCTGATGTCTTAGGGACCACACGTAAGTCCCTCAACTCTCTGAACCTTGTCTGAAAAATGGGAGTAATAGAACTTTCTCTGGGGAATTCCCTGGCGGTCCAGTGGTTAGGACTCTGCACTTCCACTGCCGGGGGCATGGGTTTGATCCCTGGTCGGGGAACTAAGATACCGCATGCCGCATGGCATGGCAAAAAAACAAACAAACAAACAAAACTTGCTCTGGCCTCCTTGCTCTCTTTGCTGGGTTGAGCTTTCATTTGACAGGCTACATGCTGGACCCTGATCTGGGTGCCAAGGAGATGATGCTGGACAAGTCATGGCTCCTCCCTGAGTTAATCTGCAGATTGCTCGGTGCTGTGAGGCCCAGAGGAGGGAGGAAAGGGGTTGAGACTGTGTGGACAGAGGAGATGACATTAGAACTGAGTCCTGAAAGAAGACCAGGGGTTTGCCAAAGTGACCAGGCAGGAAAGGTTTTCTTGGTAGGAGGAGCCACCGTGCAGATGCATGGGGATGTGAAACAAGCTGGTCTGTTCAGGGTCTCAGGTTGATCAGTTTAGCTCCGTAATAGGGCCTGATAGTAATAATGGGGACTGTTTGTGGACCAGTTACGTGCCAGGCATGTGTACTTTACAGACACTATTTTGCTTGCTTCTTACAGCCACCCAATGAGGTACATTACTTTTATCCCCATTTCACAGATGAGGAAACTGAGACCTTGAGAAATGAAGTAACCTCAGGGTCATGCAGGTGGTAGAAGCCAGAATTTGAACCCACAAGGTCAGGTTCCAGAACCCACATTAATCTGATGACGGCTTTGAACGCCATGCCAAGGAGCTGGGACTTTATCCTGCAGGCAGTGGGAAGCCATGGAAGGGTTTGGGGCCTGGTACGTAGGAGGTTCTCAATAAGGAGTGAGTGAGTGACCAAGGGAGTTGATCACTCAAGTGTAACGATTACAGTTGAGTTTTAGGAAGGGTGAGGATTTGGAATGGGGGAGGCTGGTGTATAGGCCGTTGTTACCATCTGGGGGAATTATGTCAAGAGTCTAGAATGCTGGGTGAAGTGGAACTCCATCTACAAATGCACCGTGCCTCCCCCTCCCCCCAGCCCTGGTCGACCTGGTGCTTCTCCCCAGGCTTCTGAGAGATGACAGGTATGTGTATGCGTGCGTGGTGGGGCCTGTAGAACACTGGCCCCTGGGGAGGATTAGGGGCATTAAAGGGGCTCAGGGGGCAGGATGTCCTGGGAGCAACAAGGGGAGGGCTGCTCCAGGGGCAGGGAGATTATGTAATGGGCAGAGCACAGCTATGCCTGCTGCTGCCGAGCAAAGCCGCAGCTGCCCTGTGGACCTGGCCCCTGGCTCCAAAGTCCTGGGTCTTCCTGGCCTCTCCACACTCTCGCTGTGCACGAGGGGTGGGGACAGCTTCTTTCGGCTTCCCAAGGCCCAGATGGGGTAGGTTACTCACCTCATATCACACAGGAAAGGGATGGTGTACCCCAGGGTGAGTAGCACCCACCTGAGGGTGAGGTCTGGGGGCTGGAGGACTGCCCAGGGGCGGGCTCCAGTGCCTGCCTCTCTGCAGGTAGTTCCCCTGGCTGGGCAGTGGGCTGCTTTTCCTCAGTCCTCTTTTGAGCACCTCCTGGCGTCAGAGACTGGATTTTGAATCCCTTACCAGCGGTGTAACCTTATGCGCCATCACTAGGCCCCTCTGCGCCTCAGTTTCTTCCTTTGCCAAGTGGGACCAGGGCCTGCCTCCCAGGTCAGGAGGGTTTAATGGTGCCACAGGTGTGAGGCACTGAGCCCAGTGCCGGGCATGTGGCAGGGGCTCGGAAGAGGAAAGCTGTTAGCACCAAGCCCTAATCTCTGCCCTCCCAGGGCTCCCCGTTTTTTAGGAGGGGCAGGCCCGTGTGTAAATAGTCCCTGTGTTGTGATAAGTGGTAAAATGAAGGATCGCAGGACCGTAGTGGAGCAGCAGTGATTCTGCGAGGATAGGGAGGGGTCCCAGAGCAGGCAGGGCCAGGGTGCCCACCATCACTGGGCTGGACACTCTTCCAGACTTCGTTTCCTTCAGCCCTTGCATCAACCCTGGGAGGTGATGTAAATACCCTCCTGCTACAGATCAGGAAACTGAGGCCTCTTGAGTTGGTTAGTTGGCATGCACAGTTTGTCTGTGGCAGAGCTGGGAGTCCTTTCCTTCTCACTGGGAGAAGGTGACATTTGAGCTGAGCCTTCAAAGATGAGGTATTTGCCAGGCAGAGAGCCTGAGGGAGAGATGCCGGGAAATGGTCCGCCTGAGTTGTGAGGGGCTGTTGCAGGAGCCTTGATGCCTGTGCCCTCCCTGTGAGAGTGGAGGTAGAGAGGACACAGCCAGAACTCCTGCCCTCACCTCCATGGCCCCCTAGCTACTGGGAGCAGCCGAGGGCGGGGTTGCCCCATGGGGTCTATCTTTGCTTTGTGCCACTCTGGTAAGTTTTGACAGTGTTCTCTCATCTCCCTTCTCTTTTCCAGAATGGACAAGCCTCAGGGGAAGAAGCTGGACTTCAGCCGTCCAAGGTAAGGACCAGGGCTAGCACCAGAGCTAGGGACTGTCAGGGGTGGGGGACCGTTTGCATGGAGTGGAAGAGGAGGGAGGCCTGCCCTCGTTCCCCCCGGGTGTGAGGCCCTTTGGCCCAGCTCAGCCTTCCTTCTCTGGTCCCACCTAATCCTCGAGGCAGCCCTGTGTGTCAGGATTACTTGCTCCAACCTTCTTGTTTCTCAGGTGAGGGGACTGTGGCCCAGACAGGGTCAGAATCCAGGCTAGAACTCTGGTTACCCATCACATAGACCAGGACACTTCCTCAGTTTATTTACTCGTGGCAGCTTGGCCGACTGTATTGAGACGGTGAAGGGGTGCTGAGAGAGGCTCAGGTCTGCTGGGCCTGACGTGGGCCTGGAATCATCTGGGCACCTGGCGCTGGAGGGAACCTGGTGGCCTCAAATCTAACCAGGGCCCAGTGCCTGGCATGTGGCGCACAGGCCATTTCTCAGGGACCCCACCTCCCAGCCCCAGGCTGGCTCCCTCTCCTCTGCTCTCTCTGCTTCCCCTGGGTTCCTCCCTTCAGCCCCTCAGCTCCTGTTGCTCGTTTTGTGTGTTGACAGAAGTACCAGGGCTGGGTGACAGTTGTGTGACCTTTGGTGGGTCGTTTGTTTCCTCTGGGCCTGGGCTTTCTCATCTCCACGTTGAGCTCCTCCAATTCTCGAGGAGCTGTGAGGTCACAGAGCTGCTGGCTGTGGAGGGGCTTTGGAAGCCGCCAGGCAGGACAAAGTATGGGTTCTGGCAGTAGAGCCAACCTGAGTTCGAGTCCTGGCTCCACCATCACCATTTGACCAGAAGCTTCTCAAAGGTTTCCTCAGCTGTACCTTGGGAGTAATAGTAACCTACTTCTCAGGAGTGACGTGAAGGACAAGGGAGGTAGCAACTGCTTGCCACACAGCGCCTTCAGCAGCAGCAGCGTGGACGCCCTGCTGTATTGCTCAGTGCCACTGACTGTTAGTGGCCACACCCTCCTGGCCTGGGTCTGCCTGGGCACCGGACCACGAGCTCGACCTTTGAGATAGACCCAGAGCTGGTCCTGATGTTTGCCTTGACTCAGCCTCCTAAGATAAGGGAGCTGAGCTACCCGGGGTAGGGCAGGCTGACAGAAGTAGGCTCCCACCCCCTCCTTTTTTTGGTACTATGGCAACCTTGGACCACCAAAAGCAGTCCACGTGGTGTGGACTGGGCCCCTTGGCTTATCTCAGCCCCATGTCTGGAGAATCTCTCCCCACAAAGGAGCTGCCCCTGGTTGCCTAGTAACAGAATGAAGGGGCTGTCGGTCTCCAGTGAAGACCCAGAATGTTCAGATCTTGGGGCTGTGGTTCTGGGAGTTGCAGAAGTGCTTGCACCTTTGAGGGAGCTGGTGGTGAGTGCAGCTTCTCACCTCAGTGCTAGAGAGGCTGGTTGGGAAAGGGCAGGAACTTACCCAGGCGGGCGACCTACATTTGATCCCAAGCCTGGGACTCCTTCTTGCTCTAGAGCAGATCCTGGGCTGGGAAGGGAGATGTGGCTGGACACGATGGGTCAGGGAGAACCTCGAATGCCACGTTAAGGGAGAGAAAGCGCCATATCAGGAGCTTTGCATTTGGTTCTCATAACACCCCTGGAGGTTAACTCTCCCCATTTTACAGATGAGAAAATTGAGGCCCAAGGTCAAATAGCTGGTGGGCGATAGGGTCAGGTCTTGCTTGACCAGAGAGCCCACCCTCCTCCCAGCCCAGGAAACACACTGAGTGCTGAAGAAGAGGAGCATTGGGTCCCCGTGACCCCAAGTTCCATCATTCCTCGGCACCTGCTCATTCACCTTCTCCATTGCTCCAGAACCTCCTAGCATCCCCAGTGCCCACTTCTGGGCTCAACACACCAGGGAGCGCTCAGCCTGTGGTCAGGACCTCATCCCTTTGTTTAGTGGAACAAGCTGGCAGCAAGCTGGTTTATGTTTTGCAACATCAGACTTTCAGTGCACCCTGCTGTAGCACTGGGGACCCCAAAATGAATTCAACACCCACCCTCAGGGAGTTCCCAGTGTTGGGGGAACGGTGGTAACAGGAAAGCTGTGTAGAGGGCACTGTGATGGGGAAGAACAGGCTGTGGGCACCTAAGACCTCCATTCTGCGCCAGGCCTCATAGTGGGCAGTGAAATATACCACCTTCCTACATGTCTCTTGGGGGCATGATGAGATGAGCGCATCCCGGGGAACCCAGCCAGTGGCATCTGAACTCAGGGCTGAGCGTGGACCAGGACAGTCACTGCTGTGTGTGGCAGAAGAGGAAGAGTTGGGATGGGCCGTGGGGCACCAGGTCACCTTCCCTGCAGAGCTGGCATTTGGCTGGGCCTCGAAAGGCAGGATTTGGGCAACTGGAGAGAAAAGTGGGCCTTCCAGGTGGAGGAGAGGCCTGACTTGGAGGGGGACTTGGGAGGCAGGGGCTCTGAGTTCAGAATCCTGCCCCTCTTTCTTGTTTGCTGTGTAACCTTGGGCAAGTGATTTGCCCCTCTGAGGCTCAGATGTCTTTTCTGTAAAAGAATAGGGTCCACCCCACAGGGCCACCCAGAGGAGGGAATGTGATGTGTATAAAGTGAAGAATTCAACAGGGTTTGAGGCATAATGTTGGTGTTTAATGCTTGTTTATTTTATCCATTTCAGGCAGAAGGGGAGATTGGGGTTTTAGCAGCTATAGTGAGGACTGCAGTCTAGGGTGAGAGCTCCTGGAGTGCACCTGGTGCCCTTAGGCATGCTGGGGCTCCATTCACCCTCCCTCCCTTCCTGGGGGTGGACTGGGTGCCCCAGGCCCCCTCCCCCGGCTATCTCCGGAGCTGGACCCCTTTGAAGCTCCTGCAGGTCTATTTTGAGAGCTGAGCGTCTCCCCCCTCCCCTCCTCTCTTCCTGTTTATGAAACCCTGATCCCTCCCGGATCCCTCATGCTCCCCCTGGCTGGAGCTCAGGCAGGATGTGACTGTGGACTTCGGGGAGCCTTGGGAGCTTCAGGTGTTGAGGGGAACTTCCCTGGGACTAGCCAGGGCAGGCTAGCCCACCTTCCCAGCACCTGAGACCTGCTGGGCTCTGTCCCTTCAGCCTGCCCAGAGGAGACCCTGCGGCAGTAAGAGTGCCCGTGTAATCCAGGGAATTCTGTTTACCACATCCCTTTGTTTCTGTGGCCCATTTTGCTTCTAGAAACAACCTTTTGAGGGTGGAACAATCTAGTTTTGACCTCTGTTTTATAGAAGAAGAAACTGAGGCTCAGACAGGGAAAGAGATTTGCCTGGGAACACTCAGCTAGTGAGTAGACGGTTCTTAACTCCCCACGCTGTACTCCTGGCCTCAAGCCTCTTTTCCACGCTGGTCTCTTCCTACACGGAGTGTCTAAATTTGTCCTCCTCTCTGCCTGGCCAACTCCTGTTCATCTCCAGGGTCCAGCTGGACTGCCCTGTCTTCCTGGACCTCACCCCAGGTAGACAGTTAGAGCCTCTGGGCACCTACAGCACCTTGACTGCACTGTGTCCCAGGACAGTTGTGTCTTGTTATTGTGTATTTATCTTGGGGACAGGTCTGCCTTAACATGTGCGCCTCCTAGTGTCTGGTTCCTGGCCTGAGGACAGAGCAGCGGGCCAGTAGCTGTGAGTGATTTCCAGAGGGGAGGCAGGCTGGCAGGGCTTGCAAGGAAGGTGATAATGAAATGCTTAGAGTGTAGGCTTTGGAAGTAAACAGGTTGATTTTGCCCTGAGCTCTCCCCCTTTCTGGCCATGTGGCCTTGGGCAAGTTACTTTCTCTCTGAGTCTAGTTTTCTCCTCCCTGAAATGGGATCAGTACTTCCTTGGAGCTAGGACACAGGACCTGGCAGAATCCACACCAACAAAAGTTGAGGGAAAGAATGACTTCATGCAATAAATGTTCAATTAATAGGCACAATTCTCATTGTCATTCCATGCCAGTCCTGGCCTCGGGCCCAAAGCCACCTCCCCTATCAAGGATGCCTGGGAAATGTAGATCCCTCCTCACCTGCCCAGAGGCATGCTGGGAGAGGCGTCTGGGGACATCTGTCCCGTCAGAGGGGGCAGTCCTGGGAGGCCCTGCAGATGGTGCCAGCTGGGGGAGGGGCTGTTGGTGTACGTTAGGGCCAGAGATTAGCAGGTGGGCTTGGGTTGCAGCTGCTGGAGGGAGGCCCAGTGTGGGGACCCTACGGGCCAGGGATCAGGTGGGGGGGATCTGGGCTTCTCTCCAGCTGCCTTGTGGGAGGAAGTAAATAAGAGGAAGTATCTCTAGGGGGAATGGGGCAGGGACCAGGGGATGGGGTCTGGTGCTGTCCTCCCTACTCCTGCCACCAGCGGCCTCACAGGCCCTGCACGTTCCCTTCAGTGAAGGCAGTTCCGAGACAGTTTCCTTCCTGTTGCCCCTTCCCGTATCCTGCTAGCCATGGAGAGTCTTCCTTTGCTTCCGAGGGATGCAAGGGTTGGGGGGCCCCAGCCGGCACTGGACCAGAGAGCTTTGGGGCTCTCAGGACTGCCCCAGCCTCCAGACCCCAGACGCCCCAGAAGAAGCTGGAGTACAATGAGAGGCCTCGGTCTAAGGAAGCATCTTTCACAACACCCAGCAGGCCGTCATCAGGCAGTTATTGGAGGCCCTGTGGGGACTGGAAGGGGAAGTTCGGTGTACGTGGGAGCGTTTCCACATAGGGGATGTCTGTGGAAATGGTTTCCGATCATCGGACTGTGTGCATTTGTGTGTGTCATTTTCTGTGGGTGTACTGGTGTCAGTGATGTGGTGAGGCCATGTGGCAAAGGGCTGGGCCTGGTCAACCCCTGCCCCATGGCTACCTGCTCCTCCTCTCAGGCCTCTGTGAGGTTCATGCTAGGGCCTTCTGCCCCCTTGCCCGTCCCAGGGCCCTGGGCTGGCAGGCTTCTTAGGGCAGGGTGGTGCCCGCTCTGTGGGCTGCCATTTTGGGCGGGCCCAGCCATGGGAAGGTCACTACGGGGGAAGGATTTCCCATGCTCTGGACCGGGACAGTCAGAGATGGTGGCCTTGGTGACCTCTGCCCCCCATTCTCTCCAGGGGATGTTTGCAGGTGTGGGGTACCCACTGTGTCACTGCCTCATCTCCTTGTAACTTCTGTCTGTGTTCTAGTCTCCTTTCCTTAGGATCAGAGGAGATGAGGGGTGTCTCTCTGGGCCCACCCTGGAGCCCTGGGTTTGGTGTCTGCACTGTCCCCTCCTTAGCAGGGGAGCCTAAGCTGTCTTCTGTCCCTCCTCCCTGAAGAGGGGGAAGTGAGAAGGAGGGGGTCAGGGACCCTGCCTGCTCGGCCAGGAAAGCTGAAAAAGCAGAAGTAAGGGGAGTAACTGGGCCCTCTGACCGCCAGCTTGGGCCCCACCATGCAGACCCTGGCAGATTTCCCCAGAGTTGAGAGAGACTCACTCCCCTATCCCAGAAAGGTGAGCAGAGGGTTGGCCTGCCTCCAGCGGGGTCTGTCATGACTCTGGGCAAGGAATGGGTTTGGGGGTGGCTGTGTCCCCTGGGGTTTCCGGGTGACTGCCTGTGTCCCCAGGGAGTGTTCTCAGTCAGAGGCAGACAGACACATGGAGATTCAGACCTCAGGATGGGGTGGGTAGGGGTTGCTGTGTGGTCTTGGCCCTCCCCAGCCCCTCTCTGAGCTGGGCTTTCTGCCTGTCCCACCCACTGGGTTGCACTCAGGGGCCTGATTAGCCTGCAGCTTTTGTGGCTGTTCAGGATCCCCTGAAGATGGGGCTGTGTCTCTGAGGGTCAGCATCTAGAATGGGAAGTCCCCAGACTGTCCTGGTACTAAGGGAGGGGGCAGGCTTGGAAAGGCAGGACATGGCTCTGGCTGACTTACCTGCCCACGCTTTCCTGGTACTTGAGGTCTGCTGACCCCAGGCCAGGCAGTAACCAGGGGAAGAACTTGGGTTTGAGCTGGCTCTGCCACCTGTTCACGTTGAGCCTGGGTGAGTCACTGTCCTGTGGGCCTCAGTTTCTTGTTCCTGAAGTGGGGGATGACAGCTTTGGGATATTTGGATCAAAGCTATCAGTTTGCACTCAGGAGACATCCATCTCGGTCTCCAGTGTCTTGATCCTGGGCCCCTCAGGCCATAGCATGGGAAGGAAACTCCAGAGAAATGGAATTCCTCAGAGATGAGTCTGCCACGAATACCAGACTGCTCTCCCAAGTGCTGGGAGTTTGCAGGTGATGTCCCATCGCATTCCTGCCCCCAGGCAGACTAGCAGGAACCTGGAGGTCTTCCCTTAAGTCCAGAGTCTGACTCTCGGGGTGTCTTTGTGTCTTTCCTGCCTGTATGTGTGCCCTGGGTATCTGTCAGTCTCTTTGGGCCTCACTGATGCTGACTGCTGCCCACCTGCCTCTGTTGTTGAGCTCCTGTCTCTGTCTCCACTTCATGAGTGTCTGTCTTCACCTGTTGGGTACATGTCACGTACTGGGTGCCTGTTGGGTCGTGTCCCCTTCTGTCTCTGCCTGTTGAGTACATGTCCCCATCTGTCTCCACCTGTTGGGTGCAGGCCCCCATCTGCCTCTGCCTGTTGGATCCCCATCTGTCTCTGCCTGTTGGGTACATGTCCCCATCTATCTTTGCCTGTTGGATATGTGTCCCCATCTGCCTCTGCGTGTTAGGTATGAGTCTCTGTCCACTTCTGCCTATTAGGTATGAGTCCCTTCCTGCCTCCGCTTGTTGGGTACATGTCCCCATCTGTCTCTGCCTATTGGATGTGTGTTCTTCCTACCTTTGCCTGTTGGGCACATGCCCCTATCCATCCCTGCCTGTTGGGCATGTGGACTCTCCTACCCATCTGTTGGATGCCCACCTTCATCTGTCTTCATCTGTAGGATGCCTGCCTCTGCCTGTTGGGTGTCCCTCTTTATCTGCCTCTAGATGTTAGTTGCCTGTCTCTCCCTGTTGGGTACCTATCTACTCCTCAGTAGCTGGGTTGGCATGGGGCTTTCCCTTTGAAGGCCCACAGGGAGGATGGGGAGGAGGGCCCGAGGGCAGCCCTCAGGCAATAGGGAGGGGGAAGAGAGAGGAAGGGAGCGTGGTAAGGGAGCTGGGAAACCACAGACCCTGAGTGATTGGCAGTCCTGGGCTGGGCCCAGCCCCCGCCTTCACCCTGCACATCCGCCTTGGGCCTGGCCACCTCCGCAGCAGCCCCGGACGCCGCCTGCTCCTGCCATGGTGCCTCTGCCCAGCCCAGGCGGATGGAGCGGGATCCCAAGCTGCCCCGTCTGCGGCTCTGGGCCCTGCTTCCCTGGCTGCCCAGGAAGCAGCGGCCCAGGATCAGCCAGACTTCTCTGCCTGCCCCTGGCCCTGGCCCTGGCCCCAGGCGGGACTCGGTGAGTGTGCCCAGATGTCTAGGCCTGGCCTGACTGTGGCCCTTGGAGCAGGTGCCTTGGAAGCCAGTTTAGCCTCAGCTGGCTCTGGGCTCTCCTTGCCCACGCCTGTCCCTACTGGGTGATTGGACCCTGCCCAGACTTGCTTCCTGGGGAAGTGAGGAGGCACTTCAGGGCTCCAGGGCCATATGGACAGATTGGAGGGAGGGCAGAGGGGTCCTAGAACAACTGGGACATGGCAAGGGCTTTCTAGTAGACTTGTATGAAGGAAGTTTCAGAGGGTGGAGCATAGAGTCTCTGGCCTTAGCTCCTACCCACCCCAGACTGGCACTTACCCAGTTGGTGGGGGAGTCTGAGGTGACTCTTGGGTTCTTGTGTATCTCAGCCCTGTCCTTCTAGCCAGAGACAGCCCATCTTCCATCTTGACCAGGAACAAAAGCCCAGTTGTGCCTTCCCAGTATGAGAAAAAACCCTACTTCCTATTGTGGCAAAACCAAAACCTTTGCAGCAGGGGGAGGGGAGCCGCACAGGGAGGACCTGGGGCAGGTTCGTGGGCCTCAGCCAGAGCCTGGGCTTGCCTCCACCCGGCCATGCCTGGGCATCCCTCTGGGCCTGAGCAGGCTGGAGCAGCAGGAGGTATAGGAGCTCACCTGACCTGGCACCTTGGTAATTTTCCCCTCCCCGGCTTTTGCTCTTGATGAACTGGGAGGCCCTGTCAGGGTAGCTGGCTGGTTGGGCCTGTAGGACCCTGTCTGCTGAGATCCGGTGGGAGTAGACTTGGATGGGGGGACATGCCCTATGCTGACCTGAATGGGGCCCACCATGCTCACCAGCTCTGTTCCTCCATCAGGATGAAGACGTCCTCAAGGAGATCTCCATCACGCACCATGTCAAGGCTGGCTCTGAGAAAGCCGACCCCTCCCATTTTGAGCTCCTCAAGGTTCTGGGCCAGGGATCCTTTGGCAAAGTGAGTCCTAAGCCTACAGCTGGAAGGGCAGCGCTGGTCATGTCAGAGGGCAGGTGGGAGGGTCACCTTGGAGCTTAAAAGATCAGAGGGCAAGGGTTGATGGGTCTAAGGGGAGGAGGAGAGAGGTCACCGTGGTACCCAGTGGGGACACAAGGTCAACTTGGTGCTTAGGGAAGTTGGAGGTCAGCCTAGGACCTGGAGCGTGTGGGAGCTGATGTGTTCGACCCCTGCCCAGCTCCTCCCCTGGTTCCCCCCCCCCCGCTGCCTTCTCAGGTCTTCCTGGTGCGGAAGGTCACCCGGCCTGACAGTGGGCACCTGTATGCCATGAAGGTACTAAAGAAGGCGACACTGAAAGGTGAGTGGGGGGTACCTCCCCATGCGGAGCCCAGGCTGGGCACAGATTGAAGGAGACAGCCCAGCTCTCAAGGGCCTTGGGTCTGATGGAGGAGATAGCTCTGTCACGAGGAGTACCTGGTCTGAAGGTACAGAAACAGGCCTATTCTCAGCCGCTCCTCATCCCCCACCTCAGCTGATAGCAAAGACAGGGTCCATTCAGAAGAACAGACTTCTGGGGATTAACCCCACCCCTTCCTGCTCCCCTTAAGCCAAGTGCTGACTGTAGCTGAAGGTGCCTGGAAGGAGGCAGGGGGAGAGTGCACTGTGTTTGCGGGGGGCCTTGTGCTGTCAGCAGAGTTGCTTCGCAATGTTAGGAGAGTCAGCGGGAGACGTCTCGGGGTGGAGAAGGGCATGAGAGGAGAGGAGGGAACCCGGGAAAGGAGGCAGCTGGGTGGGTAGGAGAGGGTGGGTCAAGGCAAGGCCGCAGAGATGGATGGGCTCAGAGAAGGGAGCTGAGCCCAGGTCTAGAATCCCGGACTTGCAGAGGGCGTGAGGGTGGTTGGAAGTGGGCTTTGGGCCCAGTAGTGTCTCTTTGACCAGCCTGGGAACCAGTGTGGCCACTGACCAAGTGAAGCGGGCCCCGGCTGGGCTGGTGGGTGGCGGAGAATAGGAGGCATTGGCCTTGGGGTCATGGAGCCACAAAGGGCTGTCTGTGGGGTGATGCAGCTGTGGTGCTCCAGGGCCATCCTGGTAGGGATGGGAGTCCTTCCCCAGGAGGGATGGTGGGAGGAGAAGAATGCTGCGAAGGGCTCCCAGGCTGGGGCAGGAGAGGTTGAGCAGACTCTGCAGCGCGGTGCAGTTGGTGCTGTGGCCAGGGAGCCCGGGAGAGCGTGGGTTGTAGCCTCAAAGGGTGTGGGCTCACATGGGAGTAGCCTTTTTTTTTTTTTAATTTATTTATTTTATTTATTTCTTTTTCGCTGTGTTGGGTCTTCGTTGCTCGTGCGGGCTTTCTCTAGTTGCGGCTAGCCGGGGCTGCTCTTCGTTGTGGTGCACGGGCTTCTCATTGCAGTGGCTTCTCTTGTTGCGGAGCACAGGCTCTAGGCGCGTGGGCTTCAGTAGTTGCAGCGTGTGGACTCAGTAGTTGTGGCTTGAGGACTCTAAAGCACAGGCTCAGTAGTTGTGGCGCACGGGCTTAGTTGTTCCACAGCATGTGGGATCTTCCCGGACCAGGGCTTGAACCCGTGCCCCCTGCATTGGCAGGCGGATTCTTAACCACTGGAACGCCAGGGAAGTTCCGGGACTTTTACTCCTTAAAAAAAAAAAGGGGGGGGGCTTCCCTGGTGGCGCAGTGGTTGAGAGTCCGCCTGCCGATGCAGGGGACACGGGTTCGTGCCCCGATCCGGGAAGATCCCATATGCCGCGGCGCGGCTGGGCCCGTGAGCCATGGCTGCTGAGCCTGCGCATCGGAGTCTGTGCTCCGCAACGGGAGAGGCCACAACAGTGAGAGGCCTGCGTACCGCAAAAAAAAAAAAAAAAAAAAAAAAAAGTGTTTGTGGGATGTCTGCTGAGACCCGTGAGTCTGAATTTCAGGCCCAGAGAATCTGCCCTAGACTGGAATTAGGGATTTTTATGCCAGATGGAGAGGGGGCTGATGAAGGCATCCCAGGGGGAGCCACGGGGGCAGAGGCTAAGGGTACACAAGGAACAGGATGCTTAGACTGGCTGGATTGAATGGCCTCCTTGGGGCATGGCAAGAGACAGGGCTAGAGAGATGGGCAGGGCCAAGGGCCAGCCCTGGGCACTGCCAAGAGATGGGAGGAACAAGTAGAAAAGAGAGTCCTTCTTAACCAGGGCTGGGCGTAGCTGTGTTGGGTGGCCAGACCCTTGGTAACCTCCTTCTTCCTCTGACCAGTGCGTGACCGCGTTCGGACCAAGATGGAGAGAGACATCCTGGCTGATGTAAACCATCCGTTTGTGGTAAAGCTGCACTACGGTGAGACTGCAGACCCTACTTGAGCTCCTACCCTACCTGCCAGCCTTTGCCCTTGCTGGTGGGCTGTTGCCTTCCCTGTATGTTGCCCTGTCTGCCACCCAGCAGGCTAAGGAAGTTGGGATCAGAGGGGCAGGGCCCAGGGCCCAGCTGGTTCCACCATGGCCTTTTCCCATCTCCCCAGCCTTCCAGACTGAGGGCAAGCTCTACCTTATTCTGGACTTCCTGCGTGGCGGAGACCTCTTCACACGGCTCTCTAAAGAGGTGAGCTGACACCCCACTGCCAGGGCACCAGGATGGAGCTGGCACGGCAGTGAGACATCAACCTGAGACTCCCCAGACCTGCCCAGCAGTCCCTGACCCACCCTGGGACAGAGCCCATTCCCTGGCAAAGCCTCTGAGAGTTTCCCCCAAGGTGGTCTGAGGAGAATCAGGCTCTGGATCTGATGCTGCCCTGATTCCAGAAGCTAAGGGTGGCTCTCACCTCTTTCACCTCCATTCTTTCAGGGCTTCTCTGCGCAGGGCTATGAAGGATGCAGAGAAGCCCCAATCCACCTAGAAAGCTAGATGCTTTAACATTATGTCCCGTTAACCAAAAGGATTTTGAACTCACATAAAAGAATTTGAGGACTTCCCTGGTGGCGCAGTGGTTAAAAATCCGCCTGCCAATGCAGGGGACACGGGTTCGAGCGCTGGTCTGGGAAGATCCCACGTGCCGTGGAGCAACTAAGCCCAGGCGCCACAACTACTGAACCTGTGCTCTAGAACCCACGAGCCACAACTACTGAGCCCACATGCCACAACTATTGAAGCCCGTGCGCCTAGAGCCTGTGCTCTGCAACAAGAGAAGCCACCGCAATAAGCCCGTGCAATGCAATGAAGAGTAGCCCCGCGCTCGCCACATTTAGAGAAAGCCCGCACGCAGCAACAAAGACCCAACGCAGCCAAAAATAAATAAATAAATTTATTTGGAAAAAAAAAAAGAATTTGAGCCAAATATAAAAATGGGACCATTAATACAACTTAAACTTTAGAAGAGAACCAAACTTTTTTTTTTTTTTAGAACCAAACTTTTTAAATTTTTAAAATGTTATTTTAACGTTTAAATAGATAATACATGATTGAAAAGAAAAATATTCATTGAGAAGTCTTCCTCCCACTCCAGCCCCCTCTACCACCCCCCCACAGATAAACATTTTATTGGTTTTTATCTAAGCTTCCCACGTTTCTTTGGAAATACAAACCAATTCATTGTGTGTTCTGAATCCTGACCCCTACTTTCTTACATACAAAGTACTGTTCTGTATGTACCGTTCTTTATCTTGCTTTTTTCACAACAGTGTATCTTGGAGATGGATCCATATCAGAACATGGAGGAATCCTTGTTCTGGTTTATGGCTGCATAGCACTCCATTATGTGGGGGAGAGAGTTTATTCTAGTCTACTGCTTGACCCTTGGGTTGTTTCCAGCCTTTCGCTGTTTGCATTTCAGTGCTACCATGAGTGACTTGGACGCTAGTCATTTTATTCTTCGGACCCCTTCATACAGAGAAGGATGTATGGCACTGGAATCTCTAAGGAGGACTGGGAAGCTGCTGACTGCCCAGTGACCCAGCTCCTGAGGAAGAAGTGATCCCAGCTGAAGCCCTCTCCCGCCTGTTGCAGGTTATGTTCACGGAGGAGGATGTGAAATTTTACCTGGCCGAGCTGGCTTTGGGCCTGGACCACCTGCACAGCCTGGGCATCATTTACAGAGATCTGAAGCCTGAGAAGTGAGTGAAGGCCCAGCCGCGCCCGGCCTCCCTAGGGTGTACAGAGGCAGGCCCTGGGGCCTCTTCTAGGACAGAGCCAGCCTGCTGGGATACGGAGCCAGCCTGATGGGCTGCCCCATGAACGGGTGGGTGGAGCAGAGTGGTGGAGGCAGCAGGCTCACCCGAGGGGCTGCCTGATCTCTAGTAATGCCATTACCAAGGGCCAGGTACCTCTGTGCCTGGGTGTTGCCTACTTTTTTTGCCAATCCAGTGTGACATCTGAGATGCCACCATTGAAGGTCATTCCTTGATATGGCCCTTTCTAGAATTTTCCTTAACATCTGAATATTCTCAAGTGGTAACTTGGGAGCCAGGGGCAGGTGCTGAGGTGGAATGAGATGTGGCTTTAGAGTCAGGCAGACCCGATTTCAAATCTTGTCTCTACCACCTACTAGCTCTATGACCGGGGGAGTTATTTAACCTCCCTGAGCCTTAGCTTCCCCATTGTTAAAATGGGGCCATGAAAGTACCTGCCTCACACAGTTGTTTCAAGAATTAGCAAGAAGGTAGGCAACACACCTACAGGGCACCACCAACACCCACTCCACCTGCCCATTCATCAGATGAGCGGCCCTGGGTGGATCACCTTCTCTGGGCTGGACCCGACCCCCGCAGGCCCCATGGTGTCCCCTGAACTCACCGAGGGCCCACAGCTGGGGCGCCCTGACTCCCATCTCTCCATTGCAGCATCCTTCTGGATGAGGAAGGCCACATCAAACTCACTGGTGAGTGGAGGGCACCTGACCCCTCCGGTTTCAGGGGAGGGCAGGATGGGCTCTTGACGGGCCTGGGCTGAGTGCCAGGGGATCCGCTTTTTCTGAGAGGCTGTGCCAGGCGCTTGGAAGCGGTCAAAAGCCCAGGCCCCAGACCTGGAAGGGCCTGGGTTTGAATCCCAGCTCCCCACTGTGTAACCTTGTGCAGGTCGCCTAACCTCCCTGGGCCTCAGCTTCCTCCTGAGTGTGATGGGGGTGATGCCCTCAGGCCTCTGGGCAGGAGGGATAGGTGTGCAGGGAATGGCAGCAAGGAAGGCAGGGGGTCCTGAAGATGTGTCTTCTTGCCCTCCTTGCCACAGACTTCGGCTTGAGCAAGGAGGCCATTGACCACGAGAAGAAGGCCTATTCCTTCTGTGGGACGGTGGAGTACATGGCCCCCGAAGTCGTCAACCGCCAGGGCCACACCCACAGTGCAGACTGGTGGTCCTATGGGGTGCTGATGGTGAGTGCCCAGGCAGGGGTAAAGCATCCAGCCCAGGCCCTGGGCCTCAGTTTCCCCATCTGTGTAAGGGGGTGGTTGATGGTCTCTAAGGCTCTCCTCTTGTCCTCTCACAGCTAAGCTGGCCTCACCCTCCACCCAGCTGCAGTTTCCTTCCTTGGAAGGATTCCAGGCTCAACCCCCAGCCCTGTGCTGGGCCTCTCCCCAGCTTTGGACCCCTAGTACTGTTCCTCGTGGTCTGATTGACAGATTGGGGAGGGGCAGATGCAGTTCTTGATCCAGGCGGAACTCCTAGGCCTGGAGCTGAGTGGCTGGGGTGGGAGGAGGTGGGGGGCATGGGAGATGGGACCAGAGCCTGAACAGACCCTTGGCCTCTGCAGTTTGAGATGCTGACGGGCTCCCTGCCCTTCCAGGGGAAGGACCGGAAGGAGACCATGACACTGATTCTGAAGTAAGCTCCAGCCCCTCTCTGACACCTCAGGGTCTCCTCCACGCCTGGCCCCAGTTTGGGGGCCAGAGTAACACCCTGCACCTGCCTCAGATTCCCCATTAATGAGACACTCCTCTGGGTTGAGCACTGTGCTTTCTAGGGCTCCCTTTTCATCCTTAGGGGCCTGTGGGAGGGGAATCCCTGAGTCATTGGGAGGGGAGTTTGAGGATGGCTTGTCTGGACTGAGCTGGAAACTAGACGTGGACAGAGGTGGGAGGTGAGACGGGGCCTCTGGGGTGGAGCTCAGCCCTGACGAGACCTGGGGGCCATTTCAGGGCAAAGCTAGGCATGCCCCAGTTTCTGAGCACGGAAGCCCAGAGCCTCCTGCGGTCCCTGTTCAAGCGGAATCCTGCCAACCGGCTCGGTAAGCAGCCCCAGCTCAGGGGAGGGGAGCGAGGTACAGCTGCGGCCTAGGCCACGGGGCCACATCTGGGGCTGAAAGGGGCCGTTGTCCTTTGTGTGGGGAGACAATGCCTCTGGCCACCCTGCTTTCTGGCTCCATGTGTGGCGTTTGGGGCAGTGGGGTGAGCTGTGTGTAGGGGGAAGGCAGGAACTGAGTCATCTGTACTCCCCCTGGGGATGAGGACAGAGGCCCCGCACGGAAGGAGCGCGAGCTCAGGCGTCAGAGGCTCAGGCCCCAGTCCCAGCCCCATGACAGGACCCCACTGCCTCGGTACACAGTGGTCCCTCCACAAATATTTGTTGATCGAGTGAGTACCATTTGTGAGCGAAGTGACCCAAGGCAGTTGACTTCTCCCCCCAGAGCCCTAGGTCCTCGTCTCCATGGAGGACAATGATCTCAAGCTCTGTTGATTAAGTGAAGTCAGCGAATGTGTCTGTAGCAGCTGCTCAGTATGTGTTGACTCCTTGGCTCCCGGGTTCACCTGGATCATGACCAGCTTTGTAAGGTCCCGTCCAGGTCCCTGGGCTTGAATGGAGTGAGAGCCTGTCTGGTGGCTGACAAGGGCAATGGGATAAGAGCAGCAGAGATGAGGCCTGAGCTGGGAGGGAGGTGGGGGCCCCCTGCAGATCTCGGAACAGGTTCGGCCTGTCCTGACTTTGGCCTTGGGCACGTTGCCTGGCCTCTCTTCTCTGGGCTTTCCTTCTCCTGTCAGTACATTGGAGCTTGTTCATAGAGGGGCTCCAGACAGTGGAAAATGCTGAGTGGGCAGTAGGCCTCGGGGTGATGGCTGGATGGATTTGGGGCAGCGTGAGCCCAGCCACTGGTCCCAGACCACAGTGAGGCGAGGCTGCTCGGAGGACAGGGCGGGTGTCTGCGGGTTGGAGCATCCCAAGGCAGACCTCTCATCTGGGCTTTTTCAGGCTCCGGCCCTGATGGGGCAGAGGAAATCAAGCGGCATGTCTTCTACTCCACCATTGACTGGAATGTGAGTGTGTCTGTCCACCCCAGAGCCCCAGTCAGGGATTCAGCTGTGGTCGGAGGGGGCTTCTACTGCCTAGGGCCTCCCATAAGAAGCAGAGGTGACACCATGGCCTTGGAGGCATGGGCTCGCATCCCAAGGGCAAGCGGTCATGCCCTGTCTGCATAGCCTGTGCTCTGTCCAGGCCATTGACTCCTGCACGGGGCCGCTGGCAGGCTATGGAGGTGCCAAGGTGACCACTGTGCCCGCCCCGCCTTGCAGAAGCTGTACCGGCGCGAGATCAAGCCACCCTTCAAGCCGGCTGTGGCACAACCCGATGACACCTTCTACTTTGACACTGAGTTCACATCCCGCACGCCCAAGGGTGCGCCCTTTGTCCGGTTTGTCTTGGACTGGTACAGGAGGGAAGCAGGGAGTCAGGGGCCTCTTAGGGCACAGGGGTGTTCAGGGCTGCGGCAGGCCCAGGTGTGTGGGCAGACAGGTGGATGGGTCTCTGACTCCTTGTCTCCATCTCATTCTGCCTGGTCGTCCCACTCCGGGATTCTGTGGGCCTCTTTGTGCCTGGGTGAGGTGGTGGGGGTGGCCTTCAGGCCACAATAGAGAAGTCAGGACTCCTGCCCCAGGCATCTTCAGCCCACTGGGAAGACCAGACGCATCAGGCTCACACTCACGTCAGGGCTGAAGTGTCTGACCCGGCAAACATGAGGTGGAGACGGTCTGGCAGCAGAGGTGACAGTGCCCACAGGTCAGGGGCAAGCGTGGGAATCGGCTTTGGCTACTCTGACCACTGGGCTTCAGTGACTCATCTGAAGCGTGGGCTCAGCCGTAGACCCACTCAGTCTCTGGGGTTACTGCTAGAAGCCAAGTAGGGGGGCTTCTGGGAGGGAACTTGGTAAATCCTAACATTTTGGCTAGATATTGGGGAAGAGTGTTCGTTCTGGAAGGTCTCCTGGAGGGGCAGGTTTAGCAGAGGGGGTGCTTTTCACACTGTGGCTTGCACATCTCTGATGTCAGGGAGCTTAGCACTTCTCCAAGCAGTCTGTCCCATCTTTATTTGTTGATCTGACAAATACGTACCAAGTCCCTACTGTGTGCCAGCCATGGGAGCATTGATGGTGAACAGGACAGACCCAGGCCCTGCCTTCATATGGCTCAGGCTGTAGTGGGGGAAGAGACATGAGGACAGCTCTGGGCAGCACGACAAGTGCAGCTTGATGAGGCGAGGGCCTGGAGGAGCAGCATGAGGCCAGGTTTCTCAGAGGACAGTGTGTAAGCTGAGCCTCAAAGGATGGACGAGGAGTGGATTGTAGTTAGCAGGAACAGCATGTGCAGGGGCTCGGAGTCTTCCTTAAGGACCTGAGAAGCTTGGCGTGGCTGAGCTGTGGAATGGGGAGAGAGGAGCTGGGCTCTCCTGAGGGCAGAGGGGAGCATTTGAAGGGTACAGGCAGGGGGTAGACTTGTGGTTGGAACTATCCCTCTGGCTGCTGCGCAGAAGATGGACCTGAAGGGGCAGACCAGAGGCAGGGAGGCCTCCAGAAAGGGATAAAGTGCCTTGGCCTGGGCGGGTGGCAGAGGTGAGGGTCTTTCTGTTCCTTGTGTGTAAGGGCTGGGCTGGTCTAAACACACATGGGCAGATGGGCTAACTAAGGCCGGGGATGAGGGGCCCTGCTCAGGCTGCCACAACGACCAGCTGCTGAGGCAGGCCTGGAAGCCCCTGTGGTCCGCTTTGCTGGGCTGCCTCGGGTCAAGGGTACCTCCTCTGGCTCACATCCCTCTCCTGCCCCTGCAGACTCCCCAGGCATCCCCCCCAGCGCTGGTGCCCATCAGCTGTTCCGTGGCTTCAGCTTCGTGGCCACTGGCCTGATGGAGGATGACGGCAAGCCTCGGGCCACGCAGGCGCCCCTGCACTCGGTGGTACAGGTGAGGGGCAGGAGGCTGCTGCTCAGTTGTCCTTTTCCACCTAGAAGCCACAAGGCAGACGGCTGAGAACACAGGCTCTGGACTTGGATAGGTTTGGGTTCAAACCCTGACGCCACTGTGGAGCCCATTGGGCCTCCAGCCTCCTTGAGCCTCAGTTTCCCCATTTGTAAAACAGGGATAACAGCACGGTTATGAGGTTCCTGACACAGAGCCAGGACATTGTAGGGCCTGGGTAAATGCCAGGGAGTGCCCAGGGTGGTGCTGCTGGGGAGTGGCTGGTCCTGACGGGGGTGGGTGGCGTGGCCCTCGGGTCTCCTTCCACTTGTCCCCCATTTGCACACTTTCCCGGCTCTGTAGGAAGTTTAGAGTCGAGAGGCAAGAAGGTGGACTTCGGGAACTTCCCTGGTGGTCCAGGGGTTGAGACTCCATGCTTCCACTGCAGGGGTTTGTGGGTTCAATCCCTGGTCGGGGAACTAGAATCCTGCATGCTGCACCGTGTGGCCGCAAAACGACAGCAACAACAACAACAAACAAACAAAATAAAAAAGAATGTAGACTTTGGAGCCCCCTGCCTGGGTCAGAGCTTCCAAGGTCAGGGACTGTGGAGGGGACATCCACCTTCCCAGTGCCTCAGTTTCCTCATCTGTAAATGGGGTTGATGATAAAACCTTTCTCCAAGGATTGTTTCGAGGATTATGTGAGTTGATGTGTGTAAAGTTAAGGTGACTATGTGATTTATTATCCACCTGGGATATCTTGGTCGCGGACAAACGTTAAACCAGACTGGATGTGAGGACAACAGACATGAACCAGGGCCGTCCACGGGCTGTGGGTCACCTGGTGAAAAGTGCTCGGAATAGTGCCTGCCACACCCTCAGCACCATGGCAGCATCTGATACTGTTAATGTCTCAGAGCCTCGAGACACCCTTGAGGTGGGCTGTGTCACCCAGAAAGGGGAGGCGACTCACTGAAGGCCACGTAAGTGGCAGAGCTGGGACCTGGCTCAGGACTCCTGCATCCCTCTCAGTCCTGCCTGGGCTTCTCGGAGCTTCAGACCGCTCCACGTGTGTTGTGGCCTATTGCCTGCCCCCTCCAGCACCCACTAACCACAGACTGCAGCCAGGCACCCTGGCGAGAGTGAGTGTGCCCATCATATAGTGTAGAAAACAGGCCCAGAGAGGGGCAGATTCTTTTTTTTTTTTTTTTTTTTGCGGTAGGCGGGCCTCTCACTGCTGTGGCCTCTCCCGTTGCGGAGCACAGGCTCCGGACACGCAGGCTCAGCGGCCGTGGCTCACGGGCCCAGCCGCTCCTCGGCATGTGGGATCTTCCCGGACTGGGGCACGAACCCGTGTCCCCTGCATCGGCAGGCGGACTCTCAACCACTGCGCCACCGCGGAAGCCCGAGGGGCAGACTCTTGCCTGAGGTCACACAGCCAACATTCTACCCCTGGCCTCCAGCCTCTTGCCCGGTGCCATCTACACAGTGCCAGGGCCTCGGGTTCTGGGGGGATGACCTCTGCATCCTAGAGCTCGGGGTCAGTCCTACCTGTTGGTCTCCTGCAGCAACTACACGGAAAGAACCTGGTTTTTAGCGACGGCTATGTGGTAAAAGAGACAATCGGTGTGGGCTCCTACTCCGAGTGCAAGCGCTGTGTCCACAAGGCCACCACCATGGAGTATGCTGTCAAGGTAGGCCTCTCGACCTTGTCTCGGCCGAGGCCACTCGGTGGGGTGGAGGTGGGGGGCCACGTAGCCCTGGCCCGTTGGTGGGGGAGAGTTGGTGCCTGAGGCTCTGTGGATGGGTGAAAGGTGTGCGGCTGAGACTCCACGCCCTGCAGCGTGGGCTCTGTGGCGGGAAGGGTGTCTGGAGTCGGTCCCTTGGACACCACCACATGCACCCCTCTCCTCAGGTCATCGACAAGAGCAAGCGAGATCCCTCGGAAGAGATTGAGATTCTTCTGCGGTACGGGCAGCACCCCAACATCATCACTCTGAAAGATGTAAGTGGGGGTCCTCGAGAGTGGGCTGGGGATGGGGGCCCTCGACTCTAGGACCGTCTCGGGGCTGCCATTCCTTTGGCTTCTGATCCTCCTGTGCTTATGGATGGGGAGGCCCCTTAGTGCCTCTGATCTGGCTGCACCCAAGTGCCCTCCACTTCACACCCAGGCAGTCTCTGAGAGCTTTCCTGCCCATCAGGACAGAGCCAGCATCCTGTCCAGGGGCCCAGATAGGTGAAGGCCCTGCCAGGGTGACTGAAGCACAGAGCAGAACACACGCCCAAGCCTCACGTCATTCCTTCCTTCCTGTCCTGGTGAGCTGGTGGCCAAGGGGCCCAGGCCTGGCATCAAGGGGAGGGGCCTGATGGTGAGGTCTCTGGTAGGTGTACGATGATGGCAAACACGTGTACCTGGTGACAGAGCTGATGCGGGGAGGGGAGCTGCTGGATAAGATCCTACGGCAGAAATTCTTCTCAGAGCGTGAGGCCAGCTTCGTCCTGCATACCATCGGCAAGACCGTGGAGTATCTGCATTCCCAGGGGGTAAGTCTTGGGTCGGGGGCACCAAGTGGGCATGGGGGGCGGCCAAGGGTCGTACCGTAAACAGAGTGTATGAACCATGACTGGCCCAGGCAGTCTTCAACCAGCCAGACAGAGGGGAGACTTGGGATGGGTGAGGGGGCAAGTGGATGGACATAAGGAAGGGAGGGAGGGAGAGATGAGGCCAAACTGTGAAAATGAACATTTGTTCAGGACTGAGGCAGGCGTCATGTTGACTTCTTTCCTTACATTATCTCAATTGATTTTCACAACAACCCTGTTAGGTAGGTGCTGTTATTGGCCTCACTTTACAGGTAAGAAGGCTGAGGCTCAGAGATGTGAGCTCACTTGCCCAAGGTCACACAGTCCAGGAAGAATGGAGCCAGAATGTCTGACTGAGGAATTTGGGTGGAGAGCTACAGATGGGGAGTGAGGCTTTAAGTTAAGAACGAGCAGGATCACTGTGGGAGCTGCAAGGCTTCAGGGTGGTGAATCCGGCCATGGGTTTTGCTGTTAGGACAGAGGAAGTGGATGCAAGAGGAAATGCTGCTGGAAACACAGCAGGTGCTACAGAAGAGTGTGTGTCCGAACCGTAGGACTTGTCCTCATCATTGCACAAGGCGGAGCTAGAAAAGGTCCTTATAGGGTATCAAAGCTGAAAACAGAGTCCGCATGAGTTTCTCTCTGGACGAGATGATGTTTTAGGGTGCTTCTGGTCAGGCAGTACGGGGGTTAAGGACGCAGGCTCTGGAATGAGACTGGCTGTGTCCAGTTCTGCGTGTTAGGTTGGGAAAACCTCTCACCTCTCTGAGCCATCCCCTCATCTGCAAACTCATGACAGTAAGAGCTGCCCCTTCACAGGTTGGATGAGGCATGAAGTGAGGTGCTGTGCCAGGGAAGCACCATGGTCCAGCGTGGGCCCCTGGAAAAAGCCACATAAACATTACGGGGAAACAGGACCAGATCATTGCTATGCCTTTTCTTTTTTAACATTAACTTTTTATTATTATTATTTGTTTGTTTGTTTTTTTTGCGGTACACGGGCCTCTCACTGTTGTGGCCCCTCCCGTTGCGGAGCACAGGCTCCAGACGTGCAGGCTCAGCAACCATGGCTCACGGGCCCCGCCGCTCCGCGGCACGTGGGATCTTCCTAGACTGGGGCATGAACGCATGTCCCCTGCATCGGCAGGCAGACTCTCAACCACTGCGCCACCAGGGAAGCCCAACATTAACTTTTTAGTATGAAAAATTTCAAACATATACAAAATGTACAAGAATAGAATAATGAACCCCCCGTAACCAGATTCAAGAATTGTCAAGATTTTTACCCCACTCCCTCCCTCTTTTCTTCCTTCCCTCTCCTTCTCCCTCCTTCTCCCTCTTTCAATTTCTTACTTTCTTTTTTGTTGTTGCTGGAGTATTTTCCCCCACTTTTTATTGAGGAAAAAGTTCAAACCTATATAAAAGTTAAAAGAATAGTACAAGGGATGTACACAGCACTATATTGAAAATGGATAACCAACAAGGACCTACTGTATAGCACAGGGAACTCTGCTCAATATAATGTAAAAACCTAAATGGGAAAAGAATTTGAAAAAGAATAGATACATGTATATGTATAACTGAATCACTTTGCTGGACACCTGAAGCTAACACATTGTTAATCAACTATACGCCAATATGAAATAAAAAGTTTTAAAAAAAGAAGAGAATAGTACAAGGAAAAACATTTCCCTTTAAGATTCACCAAATCTTTTTTGGGTTTTTTTTTGGCTGAGCCACACGGCACGGGGGATCTTAGTTCCCTGACCAGGGATTGAACCTGCGCCCCCTGCAGTGGAAGCATGGAGTCTTAACCACTGGACCGTAAGGGAAGTCCCAAGATTCACCAAATCTTCTTTGGTTTTTTTTTTTTGGCTGTGCCGCATGGCATGCGGGATCTCAGTTCCCCGACAAGGGATCGAAACTGGGCCCTTGACAGTGAGAGCGTGGAGTCCTAATTACTGGACCGCCAGGGAATTCCCTGTCCCACATTCTGAATGTGTCTGTTTGCTTCCTCATGGCATCATTTTAATTGTTTCTCTATTGCCTATATTTCCTGTAAACTGCAAGGTGCTCCAAAGTCTTAATTAGGTTTAGCTTCAACTTCTTTTGGGGATCAAGGAGTCAATAAACACTCCATGGGAGGCACAGCGTACTTCACAAAGCATCACGTCCCTGAGCCAACATCTCGTTGCCCCCGTTAGTCATCAGTGGTGTCGGTGGTCACAGTCTGGGGATGCGTGAATGGGTGGCGGGCAGTGGGTGGGCCTGAGGTGTATCATAAAGGTCCTCACCGACCCTTCATGCCATGGTTTCAGCCTTTCAGGACCTTGGCCTGAATCAATCCTTTCATTAGGGTTTGTAAAAATAAAGTAAAAGTTTTGTGAAAAAGATCTTTACCTCATAACCAGAGCTTCAGTTTGTTTACCACATGTACTGTTAATGGTCATGTTTGAAGTGGTTTAGTTTTTTGATATGGCCAGTGCAAACAGACTGATATGGAAACATGTCAGGTCAGACAGTAAATGTGCTTCCTTTTCCTGTTTTGTTCTCACGTGAGTACTAGCTAATGTAATGTTACCCAAAGAAGGTTTAGAAGACAGAGCTGAAGCAGTGCGTTTCCAGTGGGCCCCCTAAACTCAGAGCAGGGAAGGGCTTTATAGAGTGGGAGCTGCCTCCAAAAGTAGTGAGCCCCTCCACGAGGGGTAGTGCGCTCCAGTACAGACAGCTGCTCGGTGGGGTGTCATGGGAGAATATTGTTTCTTGCCCAAAGGAAATCTTTGGGATTTTGGAATCTATGGGCTTCTAAAGCTTCTGGCCCTTTCCAAATACCAGGGGTAGATGATGAGGAAATGGGAAGCTCTCTTGGAGGTATTTGGAGGGAGATTCTCGGGGCTGATTATCCTTTGGCAGCATCTGTGGTCTAGAAGCTGGGAATCTCATAACAGCCGAGGAATGGGAAGGGGCTGACCAGGAGCAGGGTCCACTGGGAGCTCCTGTTTGTTTTAACGTTACCTTCCTATTGAAATATCACATAAACAAATCATCATGTATAATTCAATAAATCTTCAAAAAGTGAATACACCCATGTAACTGAGCACCCAGATCAAGAACTGAAGGATTTCCAGTTCCCCCCAACCCCCTCGAGCCCCTTCCAGTCCCTGCACCCTCCCCTCCCCAAGGATAACCATTCTAAGTGAACTTCTAATTTGTGTGTGTGTGTGTGTGTGTGTGGTACGCGGGCCTCTCACTGTCGTGGCCTCTCCCGTTGCGGAGCGCAGGCTCGGGACGCGCAGGCCCAGCCGCTCCGTGGCACGTGGGATCCTCCCGGACCGGGGCACGAACCCGTGTCCCCTGCATCGGCAGGCGGACCCTCAACCACTGCGCCACCAGGGAAGCCCGTGAACTTCTAATTTTATATAAACGTACTCTTTCATATCTCACTTCTGCCACTCAGCACTCTCTGAGATTCATCTGCGATGTTGTGTGACTGCAGTTCACTCCTTCTCGTTGCCGTGTGGTTTCTACTGTATGAATAGACCACAATTTAACTGTTCTTTCTACCGTTAATGGACATGGAGTTGTTACCAGTTTTTTGACTGTGACAAATAATGCTGCCGTGACATTCTTACACTTGTCTTTCGTGAACACTTGCCCATTTTAACGCTGGGCGTAAACCTAACTGGAACTGCTGGGTCACAGCGCAGTGTATGTTCGTCATTAGTAGATGTTGCCAGTTTTTCAGGGTTGTTTTACCTACTTACACTCCTCCCAGGGGCGGTGAGAGTTCTGGTGCTCTCCAGCACTTGGTATTTTCCGTCTTTTTAATCACAGCCATTCTAGGAGATGAGGAATGGTATCTCACAGTGGTTTTAACTTGCATTTTCCTGATGACTGATGAAGTTGAGCACCTCTTCGTGGGCTTATTGCCATTTGGACAGCCTCTTTTATGGAATGTCTGTTCAAGTCTTTTGTCCGTTTGAAGAAATTGGGTTGTCTGCCTTTTTCATCTATTTTGCAAGAGTTCTTTGTTTAATACGTGGGCCCTTTCAGGTCTCTTGCTTCCCTCGTATTGTTTCTGTAAGGGCCCCAGCATGCCGGGGGCAGCTTGTCTGAGAACTCAGCAGGGCTTCACACTTCGACTTCTCTGTTTAGCCAGATGATTTATGTAGAAGAACTTCACCCTTTTGTGTGTGTGTGGCTGGTCACAGGCGCCCTAATGCACATCCTCCGATGGTGCTGGTGATGACAGAGGTGCCGCCGCTCCACATAGCACTTTCCACAGGCCAGACACATTCTAAGCACTTTGCACATCAACTCATTTAACTGTTCCAACGAACCTATGAAGGAGGTATTAGTATTACTCTGCCCATTTTATAAGTGAGGGAGCTGAGGCTCTGGGAGCTTAAGTAAAAGCCTCATCGCTAAACTGTCCCCAGAGTCTGTGCCCCTAACTTGTGTGTGATCGGATGCTGCTTTGCACAGCATCTGTCCCTTCATTTTCCTACCCTTCTTGTCTTCTAATTTTTAAGGGCGTCCTAACAAGCACTCACTGTATCTTAATGTCCAGCATGATGGTGGGGCTCAGCCCCAGGGAGTGCTGGCGTTACTATGACAGCAGCTGCCATTTTCGAAGCCCTGTGCTAAATATTTCTGGTACATAACTCATATGCTCCTTCCTGTAACCCTGGGGGCCGAGCACTCTCATCAGCCCCATTTTACGGGTGAGAAAACCAAGGACTAAAGAGGTTAAGTGACGCATCAAGACCACACAGCTACTGCTGGTAAAGCCAGGGTTCACACTCTGGCCCATCTGCCTCCTGACTGAAATCACAACTCCACCCGAGCCACAGCCTGTTGGCTCAGTGGCTGCATTTGGCCTCCACAGTGCGGGTGTTTTCTTGTTTGGGATTTGGTTTGGTTTGGTAATTTGGCTGCTTTTGAAACCTGGGCCCGAGTTGCTGTATGGTGACTGTCAGCTGGAGTGCGCAGCAACTGCCCCTTGAGCCTGTTGGCCTGGCTCTACGGGGAATATGCAAGGACCGTCTCGTGAAGCCAACTAACTTGTGAGACTCAGCTGATCTAACCTGCAAGGTCTCTGTGTGTTTCAGAGGTGTGATTCATTCATTCATTGCACAGCATTCACGTAGCACTTGCCCTGTGCGAGTCCCTGTGCTCGGTGCTGGGGGTGAGCCAGCGTTCCACAGACAGATACGGCTATTTATGGCTGAAGGAACCCCCACTGGCCTGAGCTCAGGGCGCTTGAGGGATGTGGTAGACAAAGGCTGGAACGGACAGCTGAGCCTTCCACACCAGGATGGGGACTTCAGGCTTTATCTTGCAAGTAGTAGGGAGCCATTGAAGGTCTTTGACAGTGCTCAAGGCGGTACCATGAGCTCATGGGAGGAGGAGAAGGAGGGTGAGAATGAGTTTAGTCTGGGATGTGTTGGGTTTGAGGGCCTATGGGACATTCAGTGGTTGCAGTCTGGTAAGCAGCTATATGAGCCTGGACTCAGGAAAGCTGTGGGTTAGTGTCAGAGATCTGAGAGTTGTCGATAATTAGGTAATAGAGGAATGACTATGAATAGAACCATGCCAAGGGAGAGGGGGTGGTTGAAAAGTAAGTGGAGTGGTTCAGCCCCCTCAGGTTACAGATGAGCAAACGGGGCCAGAGGAAAGTCATTTGCTTAAGGCCTCACTAGTTAAGTGTCATTCATCCATTCATTCAGCAGTTATTTATTGAATACCTACTTTGTGCTGGGAACTATTCTAAACGCTGGGATGCAGCAGTGAGCAAAACACCCGTGGAGCTTACATTCCAGTGGGTGGGTTCAGAAGACAATTAAGTAAATATCCAATGGTGGTAAATGCTGTGGATAAAGATAAAGCAGGGTGAGGAGACTAAGGAGTGCAGGTCCGTGATTGCTATTTTATATGGAGTGGTCTAGGGAAGGCCTCACTGATAAGGTGACATTTGAGCTGAAACCTGAAAGAAATGAGAATGAGCCAGGCCGATGCTTAAGGGAAGAGTATTCCAGAAAGAGGGAACAGCAAGTGTGAAGGCTCTTGGCATGTTGAAGGAAGAGCAAAGAGGCTGCTGTGGCCAAAGCCAACTGAGCAAGGAGGAGAGTGCTAGAGGACCAGAGAGCGCAAGCGACGTGGGTAGGGGGCAGGGGAGAGATGAGGTGGGGCCATCAGGCCATCGTAAAGACGTTTCCTCTTGAGAGCAGAACCCTTGGAGAGGACATGATCTGGCTTACATTTAATAGGATCGCTCTGGCTGCTCTGTTTAGAACAGGCTGTAGGGGGTGAGGTCAGAAGCAGGAAGACCAGTTAGGAGGTTGCTGCCGTAACCCCGGGGGAGGGATGATAGTGGCTGGGATCAGCGTGCTGCCAGGAGAGGGGCTGAGAAGTGCTTGGGCTCTGGGTATATTTTAATGGTAGAGCCAGCAGAGTTTGCTAATGGATTGATTGAGGAATACGAGAAAAAAAGAGGAATTGAGAATGACTCTTACGATTTCAATCCAAGCAATGGGAAGGATGGAGTTGCCATTAGGTGAGATTGTGTGATGGCGGATTTGAGGAGTTCCGTGTGGACAGTGAAGTTAGAGCTGCCTCACAGACATTGACCTAGAAGTTTCAAGTCGGCAATACCAGCAGCACTAAGGCCCCTTTGTAGCCCCTTCCCCTCTCAGATTCTGGGTCCTTCTGCCCCCTCTCTGGGCCCGTCTTCTAACTCTCCCATCCCTGGCAGTGGACCTGGGCCACCGGCAGCCTGCCCACATGGAGAACTGACCCGGGCCCTCTTCCCCCAGGTTGTGCACAGGGACCTCAAGCCCAGCAATATCCTGTATGTGGACGAGTCTGGGAACCCTGAGTGCCTGCGCATCTGCGACTTTGGCTTTGCCAAGCAGCTGCGGGCTGAGAACGGGCTCCTCATGACACCTTGCTACACCGCCAACTTCGTGGCGCCTGAGGTGAGTGGCCTGGCCTCCTCAGCTGCAAGAGTGAGGGGACCTGGCACGGGGAGCCTTGTGTCCCTTCCAGAGGCCCCACGCTGCCCAGAACCCGTCTCTGTGGCCTTGGCCCGGGTACCAAGGGAGGATCAGCCCAGGCCTGGGACCCTTGTCCTACCCTTTGGGGAGGAGCAGGCAAGCATATGGGGCCACTCGCCACAGCCCCTCAGACAGACCACCCTCCCCTGCCTCCCTTCCTGCCAGGTACTGAAGCGCCAGGGCTATGACGAGGGCTGCGACATCTGGAGCCTGGGCATTCTGCTGTACACCATGCTGGCGGGGTGAGTACCCCACTGGCCTGCCCCCCTCAGCCCCCCGCCCCTTCCTCCAGCCCTAGTGTAGCTGGGGTGGTGCTTGTCTGATGGGAGAGACTCAGCCCTGCCTCAGGAAGGCCTGAAGACAGGGACATGGCCCTGCCTTTGGGAGCTCCACCTGGAGGAGGAAGTGCCACCCTTGGGAGCACCCCGTCTGAAGGGGGAGACACAGTCCCCCACCCCTCCCCACCCCTGGCCCCAGGATGGAGGCCAGAGGCTATACCCAGACTGGGTGGACTTTTCCCCAGATACACTCCATTTGCCAATGGACCCAGTGACACACCAGAGGAAATCCTGACCCGAATCGGCAGTGGGAAGTTCACCCTCAGCGGGGGAAATTGGAACACGGTTTCAGACACAGCCAAGGTGAGTCTGTAAGGATCTGGACCCTGCTCATTCGTGGGGGGGGGAGGCAGGGTCCCATCCCAGGGCTTTTCAGCATTTCACAAACAGGTGACCTGCAGCCTCATTTCTCCAAGTGGAATGTCCCACAAATCTCTGTTGCCATATTTCTCCAAGTGAAAGATTCCCAGGCAGACTGCCCCCCACACCTTGTTTGGAAACAACTTGGTGATCATTTACTGGCCCTTCCCGTGTTCTGGGCCCTGTAGGGGAACAGAGGGCTGCATCATCACAGCCCCTGCCGTGGGGAAACTTAGTGTGAGGTGAGAGACAGGCTTGCACGCAAGGAACAGAGATGCCAGGTGCGGAGAGGCAGGTCCTCCTGGTCAGGGGTACAGGCAGTGGAGACGCGAGCAGAGCCCCGGGTTACCGGGCAGAGAGGCCTTCTCAGAGGAGGGGACGTTTGAGCTTTCACTGTTAGCAATGGGTTCCAGTCATGGGAACCTCTGTGTCAGACAGAGGTTGAGCCCTTAATGAACAGTGCCACCTTGCATTAACCTTATGAGTCAGGTATTTTTGTTATCCCGTTTCTCAGAGGCGAAACTGAGGCTCAGAGAGTTAAAGTAACTTGCCCAGGAGATGCAGTTGATGAGCAGGGGAGTCAGGTTTTGAACCTGCCCAACCCCAGCCTTAGGTTCTTCCCACCTTCCTGCATGGCTTCTAGAAGGTGGAAGAGAAAGGAAACGGCCTTCCAGGAAGAAGTCCTGAAGAAGGGCATGTGCTCGGGGAGGCCGTGGAGTGGTGTGGAGAGTGGATCGAAGGGGCCACTGCAAGGGTCCAGGTGGGAGATGGCAGGAGATGGCTGCCTTACAGACACAGCTGTGTGCGCCCCTGCTAGCCCTTCCCACCAACCCCTTCCTGCTGTTCCTCCAGGACCTGGTATCCAAGATGCTGCATGTGGACCCACACCAGCGCCTCACAGCTAAGCAGGTCCTGCAGCACCCGTGGATCACCCAGAAAGACAAGCTCCCCCAGAGCCAGCTATCCCACCAGGACCTGCAGACTGTGAAGGTATAGACACCCAGGCTGCCAAGTCAAGGTTCCATGGGCAGGGACTTGGGGTGGCAGAGCCAGGAGATGCCATGTGTGTCTCTTCCCAGGGAGCCCCAGTCTGACATGCAGGGGTGTCTACAGTGCACTCATGGCCCCCCTGCTCCTCTAGGGGGCTCAGCCCCTGAGCTCTGAAGCCTCCAGTCTGATGGATAAGGCAGGACTGATGACCATGAAGAACCACCAAGGCGGGATTAACAGGGGCCTGTGGGGGCTGTGGAACACTGGGAGGGGCTGGCCTGGCCCTGGAGCACACGCGCCTCCCACCCTCGGGAACTGACTGCCACCTCCTCCCCCAGGGAGCCATGGCAGCTACATACTCTGCGCTCAACAGCTCCAAGCCCACCCCTCAGCTGAAGCCCATCGAGTCGTCTATCCTGGCCCAGCGGCGGGTGAGGAAGCTGCCATCGACCACCCTGTGAGGGGCCAGAGCATCCGGGCCGCAGGGCAGTGCTAGCTCGACGGAGGCAGCGTACTTCCCAGAGGGAGCGGGCCTGAGTCACAGGGCCAGAGGGAGCGGAGCCCCGAGGGGGCCCAGATCACCCCGGGGAGGGCGTGAGAAGTGCCTTCTCCTCCCCCAGGACGCACTCTTCTCGGTTCAGGCTCTGCTGGTTGAAATCGATTCACTGTACAAACTCTTGTCTTTTTTTAAGAAAAAAATGGCACCAACCACCATGGATTTTTACAAGATCCATTTGCCTTTCTGGGAGCAGAAGTAGCCAGTGCAGCCCCAGGAGGGGTACTGAGTCACACTAGGGCTGTCTGTAGCTGAGACTCCTTAGAGCAGCTTTAGGGTCCCCCTGGGGGGGACCCCTACAATTGGCCATCTGTAGCCATCTGCACCCACCTCCAAGGCAGTCCAGCGTCACCTTCCAGAGCCCTTGGCTGTTTGGCAGAACTTGCTCTATCCCCATCGGCTCCTTTTCTGTTCTGTTCTGTTGGGGGTTCTGGAACCACTTTCTGCTAGAGGAGAGGACCAAGGCCCCGTGGCTCCCAGCTCCAGGCACCAGCATCCACATTGGCCGTACCACTGGGTCCTCTGCAGTCAGGTCGGGCAGCCCCTGAAGGAGCATCTGGAAAGCACTTTTTGGCTGACTTCTGTTGGAGTCTGCCGCAGGACAGAATTCACAGGAGGCCTGTGGGGCAGGCCAAGAGGGGCAGGGGCTTTTTTCATTCCTTCCTCAGCTGGTAACTCAGGGTTCATCTGTCCACGGCCTTTCTAATAAACTTACAGTTGAGTTGAAGCTCGCTTGTCTCCACTTGTCATCCCTGGATTTGCCCTCCCTCTGCTATTGGGTGTTGAGGACTTTGGCAGTGACAAGTAGTGGGCCAGGGCCAATTAGCCCAGCTGCTTGGAGCTCAGCTGGGGAGCATGTGGGAGTCCCGCTGGCTCTGCCCACACATTCCTGTCAGGGATTCCAATATGGTATTGATTATAGTAATGGGATTACTAGCCACTAGTGACCAAGTGCCAGGGCCTTACACGTATTTCTCATTTAATCCTAACAACCCTGTGAGGAAGATGCTATTATATTATTATCGCTGTTTAGTAGATGGGGAAACTGAGGCTCATTGGGGGAATGACATTTCCTAACACAATTTTTTTCTGAGTACCTATGCTGGCCCTGTTCCAGATGCCGGTGAACCAAGTAGAAAACAAGGTCATTGTTTTCCTGGGTCTTGCTTCCAGTGGGGAAGCAGACAAGTAAACAAAGGTCAGCTACTGATGAGACATGCAGAGTTAAATTGGGATGAGAGATGGGGTGATCAGGGAAGGCCTCTCCGGGGAGGTGACCCACAAGCTGAGATCTGAATGATGAGAAGGGCCCAGCCAGGACCAGGAAGCAGAGGGCAGAGTCAGGACAAAGGCTCCAAGGAGGAAACAGGCTGGCCATGCTCAGGGACTGGAGAGAAGCTGACAGGGCTGTGGTGTCAGGGCCAGGGCCAGGCATGCTGGGCTTTATAGGCCAGAGTAAGGAGTTAGGATTTAATTCTAGATGAGATGCTAGCTCCTAAAAGAATTTAATTAAGCAGGAGAGTGACATGACTTGATTTATATTTTAAAAAGACCACTCTAATGTGTAGAGAAATGATGCGGGGAGAGGGCAGGCAAGAAGCAGGGCGGCCAGGTCGGTGGCTTCTGCAGTAGCTCACACGAGAGAGGAGGTCGCCTGGACTAGGGTGGTGGGAGTGGAGATGGGGAGGGAGTAGACAGGGTCCGGATATGCTTCGGAGGTAAAGTAGACCGCACTTGCTTGCTGTCAGTTTGGATGTAGAGGCTAAGAGAAAAAGGAGACGCACAGATACCTTGTAGGTTTTTGACTTGAGCAGTTGAGTACTGAAGGAGAATTGGGGGGAAGCAGGTTTGAGAACTCTGGGAGATGCCTTAAAATATCCAAATGGAGGTGTCAACCAAGAGTTGTAATTAGAAGTCGGAGTTCTAGAGAGAGGTCTGGATTGGAAGTATAAATTTGGGAGTCATTAGTTTGGAGAAAGTTTGTAGAGCCAGGAAGCTGGACTTTCATAGTGTGGTCCATGGACAGGCAGCATCCACATCACCTGGGAGCTTGTTAGAAGTGCAGAATCTCAGGCCCACCCCCAGACCTGCTCAGTCAGAGTCTACATTTCAATGAGATCTGCGTGCACAGTTAGAGCCTGAGAAGTGCTATCGTAGGGACTGAGCAGACGAGGAGACTGATTGAGCCCTAGCACCTATTAGCATTTAGAGGTGACCTGGAGGGGGGAGAACCAGCAAAAGAAACTGTGAGATAACAGTCAGTGAGTGGGGACCTGCCAGTCTGGCAAGATTCAAAGCTTTATCAACGAGGGTCTTTTGCTTCTGGTATTTCTCAACCTCCTCACTTTATAGATAAGAAAGTAAGGGCCCAAGAGGTAAGTCCTCTTATGATGGAAGGAGATTGTGACACTAGCAGCTCAGCTTCTGAGCTGGCCTCGGCTTGCAGGTTCTGAGCTAGCAGCCTCCCCACAGGAGCAGGGAATGCTGCACTGGACCTCTGGTGAACACCACTGACACACATAGTACTGAGTCCCTGACCTGGGTATGTTCCACTTCTCTGTGCAGTGAAACCAACATTTTCTGTCCCACCCACCACCCTAGGTTGTCCACCCTGGACCCCATCATCACAGCTGGAATCCTGAGCACCATCCCTGACCCCTTCCCCCACTTCTTACATCCAGTCTTCCTCCTGGTCCCATCAATATCGTTCCCTAAATATTTTTGGGATCCATCCCATCCTCTCCATTCTCCCCGTTTACCGCATTTTTTGTTCTTTGCCACAGGCTACTAATTCCCTTCAGTCTTTTTTTTTTTTTAATTATTTAGTTTTGGCCGCGTTGGGTCTTTGTTGCTGCGCGCGGGCTTTCTCTAGTTGCGGTGAGCGCGGGCTACTCTTCGTTGCGGTACGCGGGCTTCTCATTGCGGTGGCTTCTCTTGTTGCAGAGCAGGGGCTCTAGGTGCGCAGGCTTCAGTAGTTGTGGCGCATGGGCTTAGTTGCTCCACGGCATGTGGAATCTTCCTGGACCAGGGATTGAACCCATGTCCCCTGCATTGGCAGGTGGATTCTTAACCACTGCGCCACCAGGGAAGTCCCCCCTTCAGTCTTTTGTGTCCGCAGCATACTCCATTATAATCACAAATCTGACCCAGCATCTATCCTGGAGTGGCTCCTCTCTGCCCACAGAGAGAGCCCAGACATCCTAGCCTGACAGCCAGTGTCCTGTGTGATCTGGTCCCCGCTGAGCCCCAGCATCAGCTCTCATAACTTATCCCCATACTGCTCACAAGACCTGAACATGTTCCTGCCTCCACTGGATTGTGCATGGCTAACTTCTACTCATCCTTTAGGAAAATTCAAATGACACCTCCAGGAAGCCAACAAGGACATCCCAGACAGGGTTTGGCAGTCCTCCTTTGGGATCCCCAGACGCTCTCACTGCATCTCTTTGTATATCACACAGCTTTGGAATTAGTTGATGATGTGTTTTCTCCCTACCCAGTCTGTGAACTCGAAGGTATGGGCTGTGTTTTGTTCATTTCTGTATCCCAAGCACCTAGCACCAGGCCCGGCACACAGTATATTGGTCCTCAGCTAGTGTTTGTTGAATGGGTGAGCAAGAGAGAATGCAGGAACAGTGGACTTGGTAGTGCTGGAGGAAGTATAGAAACTTCACCCACAGAGTTGCAGGAGCCTGGAAAGGCATCTAGGGAGGAGGAAAGGAAGCTGATGCTCTGAGACAAGACAAGCAGTGTCTTGCCCCAGGCACCAGAGGGAAGATTCAAGAACTAGGAAATGGTGATGGGTAGAGTGGGAGTCCACAACTGCTTTCTCAGCAGCTAAACCCCAAAACTCAAATATCACTTCCCTTCTCTGAGCCTCAGTTTTCTCACTTGCTAAATGAGGATCATAATCTTTGCTCATCTCATAGCATAACCTGAAGATCAAATGAGCAAGTGAGTCTGAACATGTTTTGGAAGGTAAAAAGTGTGGCTTGTACAGTCAAGCTTGTTCTAACTTTTATAAGTTCGGGACGGCCCCCCAGGAACTCAGTGGACTCCAGAAACACAGTTCCAAGCCACCAACATCTCAGCCAGGAACTTTCCTGAGTGCTGACTCTTTGCGCAAAACCCACTAATAGAAATTACCCGGCTTGGGGAAAAAAATTGTCAGTCCAGATGTCCCCAAGTTCCAGAGTCACTCTTCCCTTCAACACTTGAATAAGAATGCCTGAGCTTCCACCCTGTAGGATGCCCCTTCCCATGAAATATCCGTTCCAGTCTATTTTTTTTTAATATACATATTTTTAAATTAATTTATTTTTGGCTGTGTTGGGTCTTCATTGCTGCGCGTGGGCTTTTCCTAGTTGTGGGGAGTGGGGGTGGCTCTTCATTGAGGTGCACAGGCTTCTCATTGAGGTGGCTCCTCTTGTTGCAGAGCATGGGCTCTAGGCGTGCAGGCTTCAGTAGTTGTGGCACACGGGCTCAGTAGTTGTGGCTCGCGGGCTTAGTTGCTCCATGGCATGTGGGTCTTCCCGGACCAGGGCTCGAACCCGTGTCCCTTGCATTGGCAGGCGGATTCTTAACCACTGTGCCACCAGGAAGTCCCCTTTCCAGTCTATTAAACAAATACTATGTGGAGATGCTGGATGCCAGGTGTTTTCCAGGCTTTATTTCATTTGATCCTCATGTGAAGGAGATATGCTTTTTTTTTTGGCTCACCGTGTGGCTTGCAGGATCTTAATTCCCCGACCAGGGATCGAACCCGTGCCCCCTTCAGTGGAAGAGCAGAGTCCTAACCACTGGATCACCAGGAATTCCCAGAGATATGATTAATTCCATTCCACACATGAGAAAGTTGAGGCTAAGAGGTTAAGTGATTTGCCCAAGGACACAGCTAAGTGGCAGAGCAGAACTCAAATCGAGGTTTGTGTGGTTCTGAAACTCACCCTTTTTTTTTTTTTTTAAGTTTATTTAATCTATTTATTTTGGCTGTGCTAGGTCTTAGTTGCAGAATGCGGGATCTTTAGTTGTGGCATGCAGACTCAGTTGCAGCATGCATGAAGGATATAGTTCCCTGACCAGGGATCAAACCTGGGCCCCCTGCATTGGGAGCACGGAGTCTTAACCACTGGACGGACTACCAGGGAAGTCCCTGAAACTCACTCTTAACAGGGTGATGTCCCACCTCTCTGCTTCCAAGATGCCCAAGATCTACTTACATGTTCCACAGACCTGTCTGGTTATCACTTTTCCCCTCAGCCAGCCATGTGGTCATAAAGGTTCCTATAATATTGGGGTCTGGTCTCAATTAGAAGATGTAGCTGTTAGAAACTTACATTTACCAGCTGGCAAACAGCAGGAAACACCTTAGGGAATTTGAGGAGTTTCCTGTGGACAGTCTCAGAAGGTAGTGAGTTCCCCATCGCCTGGGCTGCACATGCAGAGAACTAATGGGACTTGTCAAGGTCTTAGAGAATATTCCTGTTCCCAGTCGGGGACTCTTTAGATGATTTTACACACCCCGTCTGAGTCAGAGACGCCAACTCTCAGTTGTTGGCACAGGCATTGAAGCCCCTAGTTGTTTCCTGTTTTCACCCACTTACATTTTGTGTTTTTCATGATTATTTCTGAGACAGGCACCCTCAGAGAAAAATCTGGTTTCCCCCAAATGTTATGCATCCAAACATTTGGTACTTTGGTTAACACATGGATTTAATCCTTGATTTGGCCATTCATTTAATGGCTATGATAGTAGGCATGATTGAGTTCCCACTTTTTACGGGGCACAATATATACATCACCCCTAATACTCAAAGCAATCTCATGAGGTAGGTATGATCATTTCCATCTTATAACAAGGAAACTGAAGCTAAGAGAGGAAGCTGGCCCACGGGTCTCCAGCAACAAACGAGGTGGCTGATCCAGGTTTTGAGCCCAGGTCTAATTTGGCCCCAAAGCTCATACTAAGCCACCTTGCTGCATGGGCTAAATTTCACCTTACAGTGACTCATAAAAGCTCACAGTTAGAAGGGTTCTAAAGGCCTAGACCCAGTCTCTGCCCATGACAGGAATCTCCCATAGATGGTTATCCGGTTTCTTCTCAAATACCGCCAACCACTACAGAGACCCCACCACATCACAAGGCAGTCCCCCGTATGGCTGGAAAGTTCCTCCACTTTGAACTGAGGTCTTCTGAGTAGCTTCCATTTCTTGGGCGGGGGGGGGGGGGTTCCCACTAACTCCAAGGACTGGAGGGAGAAATGACTCAGCAGTAGCAGGAGGGAAATCTAAATGACACTCCCACCTCCACCCCCAGTGAAGGCAGCTGCAGCCACAGGCAAATGGTTGCCTTTAAGGCTGTGCTGTCAAAAGAGAAAGACGTGGAGGTGAGCAGGCGGGCTTTGTGGGCCATCCCCGTCCCTCGGGCTGTGCAGTGGACCCCACCTACTCGCTCCCGCCCAGCTCTCTGTGAAGGCAGGAGTGGTGGTGGGAACAGCGCTGGACCTGCAGTCAGACGGACCTGAAATCACACCCCAGCCCCAGCACTGACCTGCTGTGTGACCTTGGGAGAGTCATTTCACTGCCCTGAGGTTTCCCCAACTGTCAAATGGGGCTGCTGTGAGCATTAAAGGAGAGGGTATGTCTACAGAGCCATTTGGTTATAAGCAAATGGCAACCAGGACATAGAAAGAAGTCTAGAGCTGTGGTTAGGCACGGACTCTGGGGTCAGGGCTGTCCTGGTTTTGCTGTTTAACTTTTTTTTTGAAGTATAAGCATTTCTGGGTTAGAATCCAATTTGGACCCCTTGTCTGTGTGACCTTGGGCAAGTCACTTAAACTTTCTGCCTCAATTTCCCTATCTTAAAAATGGGGATTAACTGAAGAGCCTAGGGGCAGGACGGGAATAAAGACGCAGATGTAGAGAACGGACTTGAGAACACGGGGAGGGGGGGAAGGATAAGCTGAGACGAAGTGAGAGAGTGGCACGGACATATGTACACTACCAAATGTAAAACCAATAGCTAGTGGGAAGCAGCCGTATAGCACAGGGAGATCAGCTCGGTGCTTTGTGACCGCCTAGAGGGGTGGGATAGGGAGGGTGGGAGGGAGACGCAAGAGGGAGGAGATATGGGGATATATGTATATGTATATGTATAGCTGATTCACTTTGTTATAAAGCAGAAACTAACACACCATTGTAAAGTAATTATACTCCATTAAAGATGTTAAAAAAATAAATAAAATGGGGATTAATAGTAGTATCTACTCTGGTGAAGGTAAACTAGGCACTGTATCAGAAGCACACGGCACAGGGCCTGACACATAGGAAATCTTTAACACACGTTGGCTACTACCCACTCCCTCCTCCCCAAGCACAGACTCCACCCTCTCAGTTTCTCTCTCTAGAGCAGAGATACCGGTCAACTCATCTAAGCATCTTTGTCCCACGAGGAGAAGAAGCCCTCTTGTAAGGACCATCTCTCTCTTTTCCTCTCCTACCTCAGAGCCTCTCTCTGAGTTATAACTCATGTTTATGACTCAGTCTGAAACTTCTTTTTATAAGTAATTTCCTCTGTTTCTCTTCCCTTCTTCCGCTCCATAACCACTCCCCGGGCTGTGGGCTGAATTGAGAAATAAAGCGGCAGATGACACGTGTTTGAGCTGGGCCTGGGGCCTGCACCTGGGATGGGCCTGGAGTCACTCACCCATTGCAGAATCTTCTTACCAGAGGACCGGATTGGGGCAGTCATTCCTGCTGTTACTACAGAGCTTTATAGTTCCCAGACCCTTGGCATGAGCTTCAGAGAGCATCTGAATGGTCTAAATTCTCACCTGGAGGAATGAGCAGAGGGTTAGAATCAGAAGGCATGAGAATGAAGTCAAATCTCAACATCAGCCATGACTAGCTGTGTGATCTTGGGCAAGTTACTTGGCCTCTCTGAATTTCATTTTCCTTATCTGTAAACCATCCTCAGAGGGTTATAAGAGTAGAGGCTCTGGCAGAGATTAAGTGCAGAACAAATTGTAGCTGTGTTGCAAAAATGCTTGATAGAACCTTCAGAGCTGAAGGTTCCAGAACCAAGGATCTTAACTCAAGGTCCATGGGCTTCCCAGGAATGTGGAAATGATATGTAAAATGGTATACACATGTGTAGTTTTCTGCAGGGAGAGGGTTCAGGGTTTTCATCAGATTCTCAGAAGGGTTTGTGATCCCCTAAAATGTTAAGAAGCATTGTGTCCAGGGGAGCAGATAATTAGACTTTTACTTTACAAGTATGTAGAACAGCCTTCCTGTCCCAGCACTGTGCAGTAGTTCATTCAGTAGACATGTATGTTCCAGGCACTGAAGATGCAAAGATGAACACTACTTGCCTTTCTGGAGCATTAGGCTTCAGAGCGGATAAGTGATTTAGCCAAGTTCACAGACTTCTGAGATTAGAAGGAAGCCTACTGCTGGGATTGGAACCCCAAATCTCTGACTGCAAAGCTGGCCACTTTTGTCTCAGTAGAGGGGTCCTCCAGGTCTGTGGCTTGCCCAAGTTCCCTCTGGCTAACCAAGACCAGCAGGATCAGCATTCCATAAGAAAGGCCCTGGGGTCACAGTGAGGGAGCTGAGGTGCAGGCAAACCTCCTGGGGGTGCTGGTGAGCTGCCTGCAGGTGGCAAATCCTTGACTATGACCAGCCCTATTCTGAGCTGATTCATGGAGGGGGGTTCCCTTCCTAAACTCTAACACAGGCTGACAGACCATGAAGCAATTCCACATGTATATTTATATCAATGTTGAGGTTTAAGTGTTTTTTTTGTTTGTTTGTTTTTTTGCGGTACGCGGGCCTCTCACTGCTGTGGCCTCTCCCGTTGTGGAGCTCCGGATGCGCAGGCTCAGCGGCCATGGCTCACGGGCCCAGCCGCTCCGCGGCATGTGGGATCCTCCCAGACCGGGGCACAAACCCGTGTCCCCTGCATCGGCAGGCGGACTCTCAACCACTGCGTCACCAGGGAAGCCCCCAGGTATATGTTTAATTATATAACTAAGCTGTTTTCCAAAGTACATTTTACACCCTGACTAGCAATGTATGAAAGTTCCAGTTGCTTCATACCCTCGCCAATCTTTGGTATTATTAGTCTTTTTAACTTTAGTTATTCTAGTGGGTGTGAATTGGTTTCCCTTTGTGGTTTTAATTTACATTTCTCTAATGACTATTGATGCTGAATATCTTTTCATGTATTTACTGGTTATTCCTATATATCTTTTGTCTGTTCAAAACTTTTGCCCCATTTAAAAAATTGGGTTATTTATATTATAGATTGTAAATAATTCTTTGCATATTCTGGATACAAGATCTTTGATCATATATATATACTGTGAATATTTTCTTGCAATCTGTGACTTTCCATTTCATTTGAAGAAGTTTTTCATTTTGATGAAATACAATTTATTTCTCAAATTTCAACTTAGTTTCATTTTTTTTCCTATTTCATATCTTTACCTATCTAATGGTCACAAAGATTTTCTTTTAAGGGAAATCTGTAATTTGAATCCATGATTATACTTAACAACCACTGAGCCTTTGTCACCAAGCACTATGCTAAATCATCAATGTTAGCTCCATGAGGTAAATTATTATCTCCACTTAAAAGATGAGGAAATCTGGGTGGTCCAGTGGTTAAGACTCTGCACTCCCAATGCAGGGGGCCCAGGTTCGATCCCTGGTCAGGGAACTAGATCCTGCGTACTGCAGCTAAGACCCGGCATGCCAAATTAATAAATAAATATTAAAAAAAAAAAAGATAAGGAAAACTAAGCAGTGAGAAGTTACTTACTCAAAAACTTACTCAAGGACACACAGCTAGTAAGAGATAGAGTTGGGATTAAATTCAGGTCTATCTAACTTGGCACTCCCTGCTCCTAACCTTTGCTGCTTTACTGCCTCTCTCTGTTTTTGTTTTTTAATTTTGTTTTATTTTTGGCTGCCTTGGGTCTTCGTTGCTGCACACGGGTTTTCTCTAGTTGCGGTGAGCCGGGGCCACCCTTGCTTGCAGTGCACCAGCTTCTTATTGCAGTGGCTTCTCCCGTTGTGGAGCATGGGCTCTAGGTGTGTGGGCTTCAGTAGTTGCAGCACTCGGGCTCAGCAGTTGTGGTGCACGGGCCCAGCCGCTCACGGCATGTGGGATCCTCCTGGACCAGGGCTCCAACCCCTGTCCCCTGCATTGGCAGGCGGATTCTTAAGCACTGCGCCACCAGGGAAGTCCCATGCCTCTATAATTTTAAACCCAAATGATGGTTAATCTGGGAATTTTAAAGGTCTAGGAAGTTTTTATTGTGATTGCATTGGATCTATAGCTTAATTTGAGGAGAATTAACACTTTAACAATTTTGAGTCTTCCAATTCAAGAACGTAGTATATCTCCACCTTTTTAGGTTTTCTTTAATTTACCTCAGCAATGTTTTGTAGACTTCAGTGTCCAGGTCTTCCATATCTTTTGCTGACTTTATCCTTAAGAATTTAATATTTTAAAAAATAATATTGTTTCTTGCTTATTGCATTGGCTAGAATCTCTAGTACAATATTAAATTTAAAAACATCCTTGCCTTGTTCTCAATCTTAGGAGGAAAGCACTCAGTCCTTTACCATTAAGTATGATGTTATCTGTGGGGTTTTCCTAGATGTCCTTTATCAGGATGAAGAAGTTCCCTTCTCTTCCTAGTTTGCTGAGAGTTTTTATCATAAATGGATGTTACATTTTTGTCAAATGCTTTTCGGTACTTATTGAGATGATCATGTTTTGTTTGTTTGTTTGTTTTCATTGTTGTTGTTTTCGTCTGTTAAGGTGGTGAGTTACATAGACTGATTTCAGATGTTAAACCAGCATTGCATTCCTGATATAGACGGCTATTCAGATTATCTGTTTCTTCCTGAATGAACTTTGGTAGTTTGTGTCTTTCAAGGAATTTGTCCATTTCATCTAACTTGTTGACATCTAATTTACTGGTGTAAAGTTATTCAGAATATTCCCTTATTATCTTTTAATGTCTGTGGTGTCTATAATAATGTTTCCTCTCTCATTCCAGATATCAGTAATTGTGTCTTTTCTCTTTTTTATCCTGATCTGTCTGGTTAGGGTTTATCAATTCTATTGATACTCTCAAAGAATTAGCTTTCAGCTTAATCAGTTTTTTGTATTGTTTTTCTGTCATCTATTTCATTGATTTCTACTCTTAAAATCTGCAAGGTTTATCCTGGCTCCTCCAATGGAAGCTGACTAAAATACCAACTCTGTCATGCCTCTTTCTCATGAGTTGCTAGTAGAAGTGCCTGATCTTTCTGGAGGGCAATGTGGCAATAACAAAAGGTTTAAAAGGTGTGTAAAATACACATACTTCTTGCTTCCGAAATACTACTTTGAGGAACTTATACAGTAGCATGCTGGAAAATGTTTAACAACTCATAGGGGCAGGGAGAGGGGTCCCCAATTTGTAGCCTTTACTGATTTTGTGATGTAAACACTCCCATAATAGCCAGTTTCAAGCACTAACACAAACATGCAGTTGGGAAGAGATGGGCACAACTGGCTCTCATGAGCTGGGACAAGTGGGCTCCGGGACACCACTAAATTTATGGCAAAGAGAGAATTGAGGATGAATATAAAAATTGTGCACAAATGTACTCTCAGTGTTGTTTTATTGGTGGGAAATTGGTGAAACTTAAGTATACACCAATGAGATAACAAGTGCATATATGGTACAGCTATATGGTGATATATGACATGAATAAAATTTTGTTTGGGAAAATTATTAAGAACATGGGGAAATATTCATGACATAATGTGTTTAAAAAAGCAAGTGTAAGTACAGTATAAGATAGATTTATTTTCTTAATGTTATATGAATAGAAAAAAAAAGATAGACAACAAAATATTAACAATGATTCTTCTTTGTGCTTTTTAAATACTTGACAAACTTCCTAAAATGAATCTATGATTTCAGAAAAAAAAAGTCACAAACTCATACATTGAAAAAGTATGTGCATGGACTTCACTGGCAGTCCAGTGGTTAAGACTTCACCTTCCAATGCAGGAGGTGCGGGTTCAATCCCTGGTGGGGGAGCTAGGATCCCACATGCCTCGTGGCCAAAAAACAAAAACATGAAACAGAAGCAGTATTGCAACAAATTCAATAAAGACTTTAAAAAAATCGTCCACATCAAAATAAATAAATGAACAAATAAATAAATAAAAACAATCCACCTGTCAATGCAAGGGACAAGGGTTCAAGCCCTGGTCTGGGAAGATCCCACATGCCACGGAGCAACTAAGCCCATGCACCACAACTACTGAGCCTACACTCTAGAGCCCCTGAGCCATAACTACTGAGCCCACATGCCACAACTGCTGAAGCTGGCGTGCCTAGAGCCCATGCTCCACAACAAAAGAAGGAAGCCACCACAATAAGCCTGTGCACCTCAACGAAGAGTAGCCCCCACTCGCTGCAACTAGAGGAAGCCCACGCACAACAACAAAGACCCAACACAGACAAAATTAAATAAATAAATTATTTAATTAATTTTTTAAAAAATGTGCATGCATGTGTGCTTTCAGAACCCAGTCCTTTCCTAAGCACATGTGCTGAGAATCAAACAGGTGGGGAGATTCAGAAGTAGCTGGCTGAACATCATTCTCAATGGTGAAAAACTGAAACCATTTAAGATCAGGAACAAGACAAGGTTGCCCACCGTCACCACTATTATTCAACAGAGTTTTGGAAGTTTTAGCTACAGTAATCAGAGAAGAAAAAGAAATAAAAGGAATCCAAATTGGAAAAGAAGAAGTAAAACTGTCATTGTCTGCAGATGACATGATACTATACATAGAGTATCCTAAAGATGCTACCAGAAAACTACTAGAGCTAATCAATAAATTTGGCAGGGTAGCAGGATACAAAATTAATGCACAGAAATCTCTTGCATTCCTATACACTAATGATGAAAAATCTGAAAGAGAAATTAAGGAAACACTCCCATTTACCATTGCAACAAAAAGAAGAAAATACCTAGGAATAAACCTACCTAAGGAGACAAAAGACCTGTATGCAGAAAACTATAAGACACTGATGAAAGAAATCAAATATGATACAAACAGATGGAGAGATATACCATGTTCTTGGATTGGAAGAATCAACATTGTGAAAATGACTATACTACCCAAAGCAATCTACAGATTCAATGCAATCCCTATCAAACTGCCAATGGCATTTTTCACAGAACTAGAACAAAAAATTGCACAATTTGTATGGAAACACAAAAGACTCCGAATAGCCAAAGCAATCTTGAGAAAGAAAAATGGAGCGGGAGGAATCAGGCTCCCAGACTTCAGACTATACTACAAAGCTACAGTAATCAAGACAGTATGGTACTGGCACAAAAACAGAAACATAGATCAATGGAACAGGATAGAAAGCCCAGAGATAAACCCATGCACATATCGTCACCTTATCTTTGATAAAGGAGGCAAGAGTATACAATGGAGAAAAGACAGCCTCTTCAATAAGTGGTGCTGGGAAAACTGGACAGCTACATGTAAAAGAATGAAATTAGGGGCTTCCCTGGTGGCGCAGTGGTTGAGAGTCTACCTGCAGATGCAGGGGACACGGGTTCGTGCCCCAGTCCGGGAAGATCCCACATGCTGCGGAGCGGCTGGGCCCGTGAGCCATGGCCGCTGAGCCTGTGTGTCTGGAGCCTGTGCTCCGCAACGGGAGAGGCCACAACAGTGAGAGGCCCGCGTACCGCAAAAAAAAAAAAAAAAGGAATGAAATTAGAACACTCCCTAACACCATACACAAAAATAAACTCCAAATGGATTAAAGACCTAAATGTAAGGCCAGACGCTATAAAACTGTTAGAGGAAAACATAGGTAGCACACTCTATGACATAAATTATAGCAAGATCCTTTTTGACCCACCTCCTAGAGAAAGGGAAATAAAAACAAAAGTAAACAAGTGGGACCTAATGAAACTTAAAAGATTTTGCACAGCAAAAGAAACCATAAAAAAGACGAAAGACAACCCTCAGAGTGGGAAAAAATATTTGCAAACGAAGCAACTGATAAAGGATTAATCTCAAAAATATACAAGCAGCTCATGCAGCTCAATATCAAAAAAACAAACAACCCAATCCAAAAATGGGAAGAAGGCCTAAATAGACATTTCTCTAAAAAAGATATACAGATGGCCAACAAACACATGAAAAGATGCTCAACATCACTAATTATTAGAGAAATGCAAATCAAAACTACAATGAGGTATCACCTCACACCGGTTAGAATGGCCATCATGAAAAAATCTACAAACAATAAATGCTGGAGGGCTTCCCTGGTGGCGCAGTGGTTGAGAGTCCACCTGCCGATGCAGGGGACATGGGTTCGTGTCCCGGTCCGGGAAGATCCCACATGCTGCAGAGCGGCTAGGCCCGTGAGCCATGGCCGCTGAGCCTGCGCGTCCGGAGCCTGTGCTCTGCAACAGGAGAGGCCACAACAGTGAGAGGCCTGCGTACCACAAAAAGAATGATAAATAAATAAATGCTGGAGAGGATGTGGAGAAAAGGGAACCCTCTTACACTGTTGGTGGGAATGTAAATTGATACAGCCACTATGGAGAACAGTATGGAGGGTCCTTAAAAAACTAAAAATAGAATTACCATACGACCCAGCAATCCCACTACTGGGCATATACCCTGAGAAAACCATAATTCAAAAAGAGTCATGTACCACAATGTTCATTGCAGCACTATTTACAATAGCCAGGACATGGAAGCAACCTAAGTGTCCATCGACAGATGAATGGATAAAGAAGATGTGGCACATACATACAATGGAATATTACTCAGCCATAAAAAGAAACAAAACTGAGTTATTTGTAGTGAGATGGATGGACCTAGAGTTGGTAATACAGAGCAAAGTAAGTCAGAAAGAAAAAGACAAATACCGTATGCTAACACATATGTGTGGAATCTAACAAAAAATGTCCTTATGAACCTAGGGGCAGGACAGGAATAAAGACGCAGATGTAGAGAATGGACTTGACACGGGGAGGGAGAAGGGTAAGCTGGGACAAAGTGAGAGAGTAACATTGACATATATACACTACCAAATGTAAAATAGCTAGCTACTGGGAAGCAGCTGCGTAGCACAGGGAGATCAGCTCAGTGCTTTGTGACCACCTAGAGGGGTGGGATAGGGAGGGTGGGAGGGAGACACAAGAGGGAGGGGATATGGGGATATATATATGCATAATATAGCTGGTTCACTTTGTTATACAGCAGAAACTAACACAACATTGTAAAGCAATTATACTCCAATAAAGATGTTAAAAAAAAAAAAAAGTAGCTGCTGTACCCTTGACCATAGCCCTACAGAGCCACCTTTCTGCCATCTGGATATCAAAGGAGAGTCTTAACTAATCCCCAGAGCCTTGCAGGGACACTATGGCAAAAAGAAAATGATTTACTGATTCCCGACACAGAAAGCAAGGAAGCCTAAGTAGGGACAGGCAAGTGTTTTGATTGCCTAAAAGGCAAGATGTTTTAGAAAGATGAAATTTATTTATTACACTATACATTGCAGTGATGTTGGCATCTGCTCATTTGTCAGTCAACAAACATTTCCTGGACTTCCCTGGTGGTGCAGTAGTTAAGAATCCGCCTGCCAATGCAGGCGACATGGGTTCGATCCCTATTCTGGGAAGATCCCACATGCCACGGAGCAACTAAGCCCATGAGCCACAACTACTGAGCCTGTGCTCCACAACTACTGAAGCCCGCATGCCTAGAGCCTGTGCTCTGCAAGAAGAGAAGCCACCGCAATGAGAAGCCCGCGCACCGCAATGAAGAGTAGCCCCTGCTCACTACAACTAGAGAAAATCCCGCGCGCAGCAACGAAGACCCAACGCAGCCAAATAAATAAATAAATAATAAAATATTTTTTAAAAAAACACAACATTTCCTGGGCACCCATACAGCATCTAATTTTTTGGAGGAAAAAAAAATGATGATTTTGGTTTGGTGTTTGTTAAAAGGCAATCACTGTTGCTTCCTCACATTTACCACACGCTCAGCACTTAACCAGGGGCTTTAAATGCTTTAGCTCATTTAGTTATCAAAAACTACATCAAAGAGATATTATTATTTCACACATGAAAAACATGGAATGTCAGAGAACTTAAATCAAATGAAATGTTAAAGAACTTAAATCCCTTAATCAATAGTTCATGTTTATTGAGTGCTTATCGGTGCCACCCACTGTACTAAGTGCTTTATAAGTATTATTGCCTTTATTCACTTACTTATGGAGAGAATGCTTTGATTATACTCATTTTACTTATAAGTATGAGGTTAAATTATTATTATTATTAGCCACGTGGCATATGGGATCTTAGTTCCCAGACCAGGGATTGAACCCACACTCCCTGCATTGGAAGCACGGAGTCTTAACCGCTGGACCGCCAAGGAAGTCCCAAGGTTAAATTATTTTTGAGGTTAAATTGCCTACCCAAGGTCATCCTGTTAGAAAGTGGTAAAGCTGGTACCAGTACTGGACTTGGCATTAGTAGACCTTGTTCAGATTTTGTTTTTACAATGTGATTTTAGGCAAGCCACTGAACGGCTTAATTTAGTTTTTTGCTTAAGTTTTTAAATGAGGATTGTTTTAAAGTTGCAGAAGAATTTTGTATACCTTTAAGGCACTTTACACATGTATTATTATTTAATCAAAAAACATTATTGATCACCAGTTATGTGCACAGCCTATACCGGGAGGCATTGGGAGGATACATAAATGAATAATCTGTTGCTCTTTAGTGGTTTATAGAAAGGTGATCAGATATAAATGTAAATAAGGAACACAAGTCTAAGGAATCCCATTCTCACAACTAGACTGGGCTCTGGTATCAGACGGATCCAGGTTTGAAAACTTGGTTCCACCACCCACTAGCTGTATGGCTTTGGGCAAAATAGCCAGCCTTTCTGAACCTCGGTTTTTTTCTCTCTCATCTTCCGTATAATGTACCTACTTTACACAAGAGTTTTGGAGGACTAAGTTGACTAAGTAAAGTGCCCAGCACCATGTCCGGCACAAAGCAGACATTTAATCAGTGGTAGTTATTTTATTTATTAAGTGCTGCGGGCAAGGTCCCTTTTGCCTGTGTCACTTCTGACTCTCTGTTTCCTCTTCTTCCTGCGCACACAGCTAGACTACATTTACCATGTTCTGTGACAGAGTTCTAGACAATGGGATATGAGCAGACATTATCTGTCCACAAAATCCTCCCAAGAAGACTTCTCCATTTCTTTCTCCTTCCTGTGGTTTGACAAACATAGCCACTTTGGGCTTCATGTGGTGAAGATGGCAGAGCCATAAGATGGAAAGAGCCTGGGTTAATGAATCACTGCTTGGAGGAAGGTCACTTATCAATCAGGGACACCTGTTCTGGACTTTACATTAGCCAGAAATAAACTTGTTTTGTGGCTTTGTTTCTTACAGCAGCAAGTACTACCCTAAGAGATCAATGAAGGGTATATTCTCATCTTTGGCAATCCACAGCCTCCTAGCTTTCCAGGATCTGTCTTTGTGGACCTGAGAAGCCCACACAGAGAGCCCAGCTATGGTAGTATCACTCACTCCAGACCCCCTCATACTCTGCAACCCCACTAAGTAGACATAGTTATCAAATAATGGAAGAGCTGATGACTGAACTCTGTCTTCAGTGTGTTGGATAGTTTCCCTGACCTAGGACTGCGGGAGACATATGGTCTCAAACTAAAAAATTAAGTCTCTAATGATAACATTCTGGGGTGGCAGGTTTCCAGAGGAAAAAACTCTGAACGGGATAGCAGGGTGCCTCCCAAACCATATTCCCATGAAGTCTACCTACTACCCTGTAATTAAACTCTCTTGCTCACAAACATCACTATGCTGTCTTTCCAGGTTTCCATCAAGTTTCACCTCCTCCAGAAAGACTTTCTTGATCATCTGAGCCCAATTGCTTTCTCTTGTCTCCTTTTATTTTTGTTGCTTGCAACACTCATTTGACTGTTGCTTTTCCATCTTTCTTCTTACTCTTTCTTTACTCTTTTCTTAACTCTATGAGCTACTCTTCTTAACTCTTTGAGGCAGAGAAAAATAATAGAATGAGGTAGGAGAAAAAGTGTCTCATGAAGAAATCATAAAAACACTGAAGCAAAATTATTGTCCCAATTCTGTTATTTACCAGCTGTGTGACCTTGGGCAAGTCACTTCCCTCTCTGGATTTCAGGTTTCCCATCTGTAATATGAGGAACTAAGACCCAACCAATGGTTCTGTTTGTTTGAAAACCACTAAAGCCCCCTTTGTGTTATTTTTTCCTTCACTAATCCTGTGTCTATAATCAAACCATATTTGTTGATGGGAGCAGTGGGAAGAGACTGAGATTTGAAGTCAGTTAGATCTAGACTGGGATCTCAACTCCACAGTTCATCAGCTGTGTGACCTTAGGTAAATCACTTTCCCTTTCTGAGCCTGAGTGATGCTCTTTCTCCCTCACCTTCTCTTTCCTCTTCCTCTACCTCCTCCTACTCCTTTTGTCTCTTTCTTATCTTCCTTTTTCTTTTTTTTAAAGACTTTTTTTTGATGTGGACCATTTTTAAAGTCTTTATTGAATTTTGTTACAATATTGCTTCTGTTTTATGTTTTGGTCTCTTGGCCACGAGGCACGTGGGATCCTAGCTCCCCTACCAGGGATCAAATCCTCACCCCCTGCATTGGAAGGCAAAGTCTTAACCACTGGACTGCCAGGGAAGTCTCCCTTCTCTTTATTCTTAAAATGAGGGACTTCCCTGGTGGTCCGGTGGTAAAGAATCCTCCTTCCAATGCAGGGGACATGGGTTCGATTCCTGGTCGGGGAAATAAGATCCCACAGGCAGCGGGGCAAATAAACCCGTGCGCCACAACTACTGAGCTTGCATGCCTCAACGAGAGAGCCTGCACAACGTAAACTACAGAGCCCATGTGTTCTGGAGCCTGCACGCGACAACTAAAGAGAGAATACCCGCAGCCACAACTAGAGAGAAGCCCGAGCGCTGCAACAAAGAGACCACGCGCCGCAGCGAAAGATCCCACATGCCTCAACACCTGACGCAGACAAAAAAAAAAAAAAAAAAAAATCAAATGTCCTGTTATAATTTTCATTCAATAAAATACACCTACTTAAAGTATACAGTTGGATGAGTTTAGACAAATATATATACTCATATATATGAGTATATATACCTCCCCAATCCAGATACAGAACATTTACAATAGCCCCACAAATTCTCTCCTGCCCTTTTGCTGTCAATCTCTCCACCCCCAGAAAATCGCTGATATGCTTTCTATTACTATAGTTTTGCCTGTCCTAAAATTTCATGTAAAAGAGGGTAATATAGTATGTACTCTTTTTTGTATAGCTTCCTTCATCAGCATGATGTTTTTGAGATTCATCCGTATTGCATATTCAATAGTTTGTTCCTTTTTATTGCCAAGTAGTATTCCATTGTATTATTACACCACAATTCATTTATTCATTTACTTGTTATAGACATTTGGGTTATTTGCAGTTTGGGGCTATTATGAATAGAGCTGCTATAAACATTCATATACAAGACTTTTTGTAGACATATGTTTTTATTTATCTTGAATGAGTATCTAGAATTAGAATTGCTGGGTCATAAGTTAAGTGTATGTTTAATTTTATAAGAAACTATCAAACTGTTTTCCAAAATGTTTGTATGTACCACTTTATAATCCCACCGGCAGCATATAAGGGTTCTGGTTGCTCAGCAACATCATCAGCACTTGGTTTTATGTCTGTTTAAATTACAGCTTTTCTGGTGGATGCATACAGATATCTCACTGTGGTTTTAATTTGCATTTCCCCTGATGCCTAATGATGCTGAGCATTTCCTCATGTGCTTGTTGGTTGTTCATATATCTTCCTTGGAAAAGAGTCTGAACGAATCTTTTGGCTCTTTTTCATTGAGTTTTCTTATTATTGAGTTGATAGATTTTTTTACAAATTTATTTATTCATTGATTTATTTTTGGCTGCATTGGGTCTTTGTTGCTGAGCGCAGGCTTTCTCTAGTTGCAGGGAGTGGGGGCTACTCTTCGTTGAGGTGTGCAGGCTTCTCATTGCTGTGGCTTCTCTTGTTGCGGAGCACAGGCTTCAGTAGTTGTGGCACGTGGGCTCAGTAGTTGTGGCTCGCGGGCTCTAGAGAGCCGGCCCAGTAGTTGTGGCACACGGGCTTAGCTGCTCCGTGGCATGTGGGATCTTCCCAGAGCAGGGCTCGAACCCGTGTCCCCTGCACTGGCAGGCAGATTCTTAACCACTGCTACCAGGGAAGTCCAAGTTGATAGATTTTTTTTTACATATTCTGGATACAGCTCCCTTGTAAGAAATATATATTAAAAATAAAAATATTTCTCCCTATTCTGCAACTTGCTGTTTTAATTTTTTAAGGGTGTCTTTAGAAGGGCAGAAGATTTTAATATTGATTAAGTCCAATGTGTCAAGTTTTTCTCTTATGGTTAATTTTCTTTTTTAGTTCTAAGAAAGCTTTTTCTATCCCAAGGTCTCTAAGATTTTCTTCTATTTTCTTGCAAAGTTTTAGCTTTTAATGATCTACGATCCACTTCAAACTAATTTTTTCTGTATGGTATGAGACAAGAGTTGATATTTCTTTTTTATTTATGGATATCCAGTTGTTTCTGCACCATGTTTTGAAAAACTATCCTTTTTTGGCACTTTTGTTGGTAATCAATTGACCATATACATGTGGCTCTGTCCCTTAACTCCCTATTCTATTGATCTATATGTCTTAATACAATACCATACTGTTTTGATTGCCATAGCTTTATAGTATTTACAGTAAGTCTAAATATTGGGTAGTTTAAAGTCCTCCTGTCTTGAATATTTTTTTATTTTCTCTTCCTTGATTTGGTGCAGTTTCACTATGATGTAACTCTTCTTTTTTAAATGTTGACTCAAGAACAGAATTACTGGGACATAGGCTAAAGCCAAAATTCATTTGACTGTGTACTGGCAAAATGCTCTGCAGAATGGCTGCACTAATCTGCATTCCCACTAGAGTCCTTATATCCCCCCTTTTTGGCTAACACTTAGCACTCCCCAGCTTTCTAAGTTTTACCAGTCTAATGTTACAACCTGATATCTCCATGTTGTTTTTTAAAACAACTCTATTGAGATAAAGCTGACATACAATAGATTGCACAGTGTACAATTTGATGTTTTGACATTTGTATACACCTGTGAAACCATCTTCACAAATAGGTGATGAATTTATCCTTCACCCCCCAAACTTCTTTGTGCCCCTTTGAGTCTGAGCTTTTTCATCTGCAAAATGCAGCTCTGTTGTGAGGATGTATGATGTGAACTTAGCTTGTGGTCTGGCATATAGTAGGCACTGGGGAAATAGAGCTTGTACTACTGCAACCATACAGGTGGGCAATTAGGTGAATAGATAGGCCCTGGAGCCATACCGTCTGGGTTCAAACCCATCTCTGCTATTTGCTTCCTTGGACAAGTTATTCAATGTCTCTATGAATCAACTTTTCCATCTGTAAAATGGGAATGATAATGTAACACCTACCTCAAAGGATTGTTATGAGGATTGAGTTAATATGTGTGAAATTTTTTTTTTCTCTGTCATAAGTAAATGAACAATTTTAGCTAGACTTTTTGAAATTTTGAAAATATTCATTAGACCTTCTCTGACGTGTAGGGGTTTGGGACTCTAGCTTGGTAACCTCTGAACTAAAGTGGTTTCTCAGTGGTCTCTAACAACTGCAAATTTGATCCTATAAAGTCTATGATTTATTTAAGTGGTAATGGTAATTCTAGGAGTTACCACAAGAGGGACTAGGAATTTACTCTTGTGGACTGTGAGAACAACTCAATAATATTTTTTATCTACCCACTTGGAAATAACAATACTGATATCTGAGCAACCAGCTCCTTCTTAGCACGTCACATCCAGGGCCATGTGACTGACTCGTTAGTGTCTTGTCCATCCTGAGTCTCTACACTGCAATGTACATATGACCAAAAGGACTTACAAACAACCTTTTGGAGAGTAACCTGTTTAATAAGTAGCAGTTTTAATAACAATAATAATACTAACCAACATTTACTGAATGCACACTTTGTGTCAGACACTATTCTAAGTGTTATTCATTAAACTATCCTGTAAGGTGGGTATTCTTATTATCTTATTTCCCCACTTTAAAGATGATAAAATTGAGGTCCAAAGAGTTAGGAAACTTGCAAAGATCACAAGTTATTAGAATGATTTATAGTTAATCTAGGAGAATCTTGTAGGATTGGAAAAAAGGAGAGAGCCTATTTTGATGAAGGTCTTTTTGTCTCTTACCTGCTTTTGCCACTCATCTTACGTTACTAAAAATTACACAGACTGGGAAATGAGTCAACCAGATGTGTAGATAAAGCTCCAAAATAAAAGAGTTCCCACCAAATGATTTTACCTTAGTCAGCCTATCATGCAGTCTTCACAAAAAGAAAAACATTAAATTTAGAGTTTACAAGAGGCATCAAGACTTAGTGGAAAGGACATGTCTTTGGAGTAAAAGCAACTAGGTTCAACTTCTGACTCTTCCAATGGCTGTGTGACCTTGGATAAATTACCCAGCCTCTCTGGGCCTGTTTATTCAGGTATATAAAAAAATTAAATACATGTACTTCATTCACAGAGAGTTTGTGAAGTATAAATAATCTAGCTTTTGTAAGAGCACCTAACAGGTTTTAACATATAGTAGGAACTAAGGACATGCTTAGTTGGATGCTTTGGGAACCTTAGAAGCAGACACTGAGACGATGATTCCTGGATAGGAGATTAATTAAGGAAGTCCTCCAAGAAGCCAGTAAGGGCACAGGGGAAGCAGGGCAAGGAAGGGGAAGAAGCCAAGCAAAAATGAGATTTCAGGCAGTCCCAGAGAGGGTAGCTTAATCCCTTAGGGAACTCAGTAGTATAAACTCTACTGCAGACAAGTAAACTGGGTTTGCAAATTCCCATATCCAGTTAGTCATTTGCTAGAGACTAGGGAAGAGAGAAGAATCAATGCTATTCTGGTAGCCAGAAGACCATCCTCCTCAGAAGAGGCACAGGTACTGGTTATTGGAAACAAAAGCAAACAGCAGCCAAGGGAGGTGGGGAGGAAGTGGCAAGAGATCTAAGACGATCTGGGATGAGCAAGAACAGTATCTGCCACAGGGTTTGGGTTTTTTTCTTCCCTTTAGAAAACCTGGGTTCAAATCCTTGCTTTGCCATTTACCAGGATCAAATGGAACATTATAATGAAAGCCTTCTGGAAATTAAAATGCTAGATGTGGGAGTTCCCTGGTGAACTAGTGGTTAGGATTCCAGGCTTTTACTGCCATGGCCTGGGTTCAGTCCCTGGTCGGGGAACTGAAATCCTGCAAGCTGCATGGTGTGGCTGAAATAAATAAATAAACAAAATGTTAGATGAATTCTTTATTCAGCAAGTATTTATAGAACTTCTACTATAAACCAGAGACAGTACTAGGTGCTGGGATATACACCTCGATAAAAGATTCGTAAACAAGGAGCTTTTAATCCAATAAGGGAGTCAGATAAGGAAATAATAGAAAATTACCTGACTATGTGATAAGTACGTTACTAAAGTGTGGTGGGGAAGGGAGCCACTGGTACAAAGGAGGGTGTGGCCAATTCTATGGAGCCAGGTGTCAGGAAAGGTCTCAAGAGGACCTGATGCCTAAACAGAGTCCCAAAAGAAGGGGAGGAGTTTGTCAGGCAGATAATGAGAAAGGGCATCCCTGGCAAATCAGAGGTGTGAAATAGCCTGGAGTTTGATCTTAATCCCATAAGGCAGTGGGAGCTGTTGAAAGATTCTGAGCTGGAGAATGGCTTGATCAACCTTGTATTTTATTTTATTTTTTTTATTATTATTTTTTTTTTTGCGGTACGCGGGCCTCCCACTGTTGTGGCCTCTCCCGTTGCTGAGCACAGGCTCCGGACGCGCAGGCTCCGGACGCGCAGGCTCCAGACGCGCAGGCTCAGCGGCCATGGCTCACGGGCCCAGCTGCTCCGCGGCATGTGGGATCTTCCCGGACCGGGGCACGAACGCACGAACCCATGTCCCCTGCATCGGCAGGCGGACTCTCAACCACTGCGCCACCAGGGAAGCCCAACCTCGTATTTTAGAATGCTCACTCTAGCTGGCAGTAGTGTAAGCAATGCCGCGGGGGAAGAGAGACCAGACAGAGAGGTCAGATGGGAGACAATTACAGTGGCCAAATCAAGAGCTCAAGGGACACACCCATAAGACTTGGATTATTGGGTGGAGAGTGGTGTCTTTTACCAAGATTATAAATTATTATTTTGCCAGGAGTGAGGGGAAATAAAAATTTTTATAGTTTCCCTATTAATCCCAGAGAAGAAACCAGGGATATGGGTAAGATTGGGGAGAACCTGTAAACAAAGTAAATTATTAATAATAAATCATATGGAATATCATACTCTTCAAAGTTCTTTCACATCCATTATTGGGTTGATCCTCAAACAACCCTGGGAAGGGAGGGAAGCAACTGACAGATGAAAGGCTTGAGCCCCAGAGAGCTGAAGTGAGTTGCCCATGGTCACACAGGGTTTGTTTCTTCGATGTTTTAGTAAAATATGGAATTAGAACCCAGTCATCTTTTAGGGGAAATAAGTTTTTCCTCCATTCTGCAACTTAATATATGCTGATTAAAGACAATTGGAAAAGACTAAAAAGTAGGAAAAAATGTTTAGTCTCTCATGGCCTCACAAAGAGCTACTGGTAATATTTTGGTGTGGTTTTTTTTCCCCCAAAATACTTATTTTTCATGCTTAGGTTTTAATCTGCCCTTTTAATCTGTTTTATTTTCATTTGGTATTATAATATAAACACTATGTCATGTCACTAATTTTTAATATAAGTATTTATAATAGCTTCAGAATATTCCACCAAGTAGGTGGTTCTAACCATTTGCTAGTTGGTGGACGTTTGAGTTGCTTCTTTAAAATTTTTTTTCAATATAACATGATCATTGCGATAAACATCTTTGCACACATGGCTTTTTCTGAATTTTGGATTCATCAATTAGAAGACGTTTCTAGGAGTGGCATGAATAAGTCAAGGAAAAGAACATTCTATGACTCGTAGAGAATGGACTTGAGGACACGGGGAGGGGGAAGGGTAAGCCGGGATGAAGTGAGAGAGTAGCTCTGACATATATACACTACCAAATGTAAAATAGATAGCTAGTGGGAAGCAGCCACATAGCACAGGGAGATCAGCTCGGTGCTTTGCGACCACCTAGAGGAGTGGGAGAGGGAGGGTGGGAGGGAGACGCAAGAGGGAGGGGATATGGGGATATATGGATACGTATAGCTGATTCACTTTGTTATACAGCAGAAACTAACACAACATTGTAAGCAATTATACTCTAATAAAGATGTTTTTTTAAAAAAAAAACATTCTATGACTCGAAACAATAATGCCAATTGTTTTCAGAAAGGATTGTACCCCATTTCTTGGGCCCTCCATCAGCAGTTTTGCTCTACCTCACAATAATAAAAACAGACAGTGATACCTTAAAAGAAGGAAGATTTTAACTGTACTGAAACCCTTCATCAACTGAGGGACATTGTAGCTCGTTCAACCTGTTTCTCTGCTGTTGTTCCTCTTTTGAACAGCAGATGGCAGGATAATCCCACAACAGGTGGTCATGACAATTTAATTGCAAGAAGAAAATCGCTTTTTTTCCCACATGTATTTCTTTCCGGAGATAAACAGCACGCAGGGCATCTGACTCTTTATTGGAAGTAAGATATGTAAGAAGGTGGCTTTTCAGCAAGGAATATCAGGTAGTCAACATAAGTTCTGAACCTTAGGTTATTACTACACTCTGTGCAAAAAACAAATTTCTCGGAAAGAAGCAAATGGAGGTTGAAAGCCGATTGTTAAAATACCACATATTCTAGATTTCCCCAGTTAATAATCATAAAAAGTTTATAGCCAGAAAGTCACAGAGGCCCTTCTGTTGTAATTGTTAGAGCTTAGAGTCAATGGGAACACACTTCTCACACAGGGGATTTTATAAAGCTAATCCCACTCCCTCCCCACAATCCTCTCCCCTAGCCCTTATTTCCCATCCCTTCACAAAATTGCCAGGGTAATTGACTCTTAGATGAGTTTGACTTTCTACCCTGATTTTGTAACAGAAGTTCTTTTGGTGAGGTTCTTTGTTTGAAAATGCACAATAAAAATGGCTTTAGAATGACTTCAGAGGACTCTTTCTGGTGCCAACAACAGATTCCAAAGCAGCTATTATTTGAGGTGGGTGATAGGATCCCTTGAGACTGTTTTAGTATCAGTTTTCAAAGTGCTTAGGAACCTGAAATGTCCTGTATGGTATATTTGCAGGTGCATAATTGGCCAAGTGCTCCAGGGGTTATAAAGACTGCCTTCCTGTAGTTGGAATAGACAGATTCAGGCTCTTACTGAAATTGAAGGCTGCAATGTTGATAACAAATCTGATTCTAACTCTCCTGTGTCACTGCAGCCCAAAGGTGTCTTTGTCTCCCAGGAGAAAGAGGTTGGAGGTAAGTGAATGGCCCTTCACCAGAGCCATGTAGAAAACATTGCTAAGAAAAACTTTTGTCTTGAGAGAGTAGGTTTAGGGCTGTTTCCTGTGAAGCAAATTTGCTTTGTTTACAGCCAACCTGCCTGAATGCAAATACTGTGAAGTGACTGGAATTGTGGAGTAGCAAACTGCTTCAAAAGCAGGCTTCCAGTGGGAAACTTTAAGCATACAATGGCTTTTTTTGTGGCGGTTGTTAGACATAATTCTCCAACCTGGCTTTTTTATTGCACTAACCAAAATAAATCTGGATAGACTTAAAAGGCTGCCTTGATGTCAGAAGAAAATGGATATTGTCTCTCCTGAACACATTTGAATGATAGTACATAATCCTGGCTACATCCAGATAAGAATACACCTCCTCCCACAGAAAGCTTTTCTGGAACAGAATATCACCAAGAGTATTCACTTAGGGGCTTGATGGTTCCAGCCTGTCTTACTGAAACTGCTAAAGGAATAGTTTGCCCGCTCTTTCATCTTCCATTTGTAGTTAATACTTATGGGTATTCAGTGGTGTTCTGAACTCCTTTTATTTCTCAAGGCCCCTGGCATTTGCTGAGCCCTGTGCAGTGGGAGCTGTCATCGTACCGAATACAGGGTGGTGTTTTGTGGAGAAGTGGCCAGGAGAGGGGAGAAGGGGGAAAACTGTGCTTTTTCCTAAAGTCACCTGAGTTAGGAAACCAGTGGGCTCTTTGTAAGATTAAATGTGTCTTTAAATATCACGATCTCCGGTTACGAAGGTATGGATGAAACGGCTTCCCTCAGACAAACCTGAGGTGGAGGATGTAGGTGTCACATTCAAATCAAAGAGGTGCCTCTCAACAGGAAAGATTTAATCAGCTCTCCTTCCCAGGATCAGCTGCCAGGTTTGAACATTTACTTGTCTGTGTTCCAGGCAGGAGACACTGCTAATTACGGGAGCAATTCCCATGGATACAGAGAAGAATTGTCTGAGCTGGGGAGTCAAAGCCCCGATCAAGAGGGGGCTGAGAGGAAGAATGCCCCCAACATTCTCAGGGAAATTCCAGAGTTGTCAAGGGACATGCCTTCTCTGCAGGAATGCCCCTATGTCTGGCATTTGACTTGACGATTTGGAAACAGCCTTTCCTTCACCTTCCTAACTCAGGTGTTAAGAATCCCTTTGTTTGAAAAATGGAGTTTAAAAAGTGGTTTCTTTTATTCAAACATTATCTGATAAAGTTATCTGGGAAAAACCTGGGCTTTACAGAGGGATTCTCATAAATGACAGTACCTGACAAGAGGCAGACTTGGCCAGCAGGGCAGCCAAAATGGCACAAGCATTTGGAACCTGTTGCCTTATCCTTGGCAAAGATACCACTGGATCCTTTCCGCTGTATGTAAAGTAAGCTGTGGCAAACTTACCTTTCTTGTAGTACAAAACCTAGACTTACAAGTGAGCTCAATTTATATTCTGCCCCTCTTCTTTCTCTGTTATGCAGAGCACCTGCTCCCTGTCCCTCCCCCACTCCTCCAGCTGTCTGTCTGTCTCATTTGTGTCAATTAAGAATTCAGTACTGCTTGATTTAATTGAATGACTTTCCCTGTATGGAATCCCAACCACAGATAGGGACCAACCATCACTCCCATTGCCTACAATAAAAACTCTAAAAAGCCAAAGGTATATAAGGGTATCTTAGAAGAGAGAAGGGGTCCTTACTAGCTTTGCCAATGAACCAGAGAAGGCAAGTGGGGCAAGACTGGGCTCCCTGGAGATACCCAGTTATGTCACTGGTAGCCTATGTCACTGGTAGTCAGCACTGCATAAACCAAGATTACTTGGGTCCACTCAATTTAGTCAAGGCTTTCAGATGTGAATCTTAAGGCTTAGAAACGAAAGAACCAACTGGAAGAAATAAACCTCTACATCACTTCCTAGTTTACAAACTGCTTTCCCATCCTCAGGAGAATGACTTTGTCTTTCTGTTCATTCAGTCACTGAACAGATAGACTCTGTTCTTTAGTCACCTACCTCTATGCATCGAGCCAGGCAGTGTTCTAGGAGCTGAAAACTGTGTTCTAAGAACAGAAAATAAAGTCCCTGTCCTCATGGAACTTACATTCTGAAGGGTGGGAGGAGGCAAACAATAAACAAGTAAACATACAATCTACCTCATGGTGATAAGGGTTATGGAGAATCAGACAGCAGAGTTAAGGGAGATGGGGATTATGGTTTGGACAGAGTTATTTATTTTATAAAGGGTAATCAGAAAGGACTCCCTGAACTAAGACCTAAAAGAATGGAGGAAGCTTTACAAATACGACAGGGAAGAGATTTCCTGGTGGAAGTTACAGCAAATGCAAAGGCCTTGAGACAAGAGTTTCCTTGTCGAAGGAGACTAGTGTAGCTGAATAGAGCGAGCCAGGGAGAGACTTAAAAGATAGGACAGGGGAGTGGGAGTGCAGGGAGCAGACTTTGTAAGGTCTTGGAGGTCATTATAGGCTTTTATTTGAGTGACATGGGAAGTCACTAGAGGAATGATTTATGTTTTACTATATAACATGTTTTAAAAGGTTTATTCTGGCTGATGTGTAGAAAAAAGAAGATAGGAGTGCAAGGGCAGAAGCAGGGAGAACAGTTAGGAGGCAATTGCAGGAATCTAGGCACAAAACAATGGTGGCTCAGGTCAGAATGGCAGCAGTGGAGGTGGTGACAAGTGGTTAGATTTTAGAGGTAAATGTACCAGGATTTGCTGATGGATATCAGCGTGGGGTTGGGGGGTTATAGGAGAAATAGAAATGAGTCAAGGATTCTGTGGATGTCTGGGCCTGAGCAACTATCAGATAATCTGGTGGAATGAGCAGGGGCCTCGAAGCAGAGGTGAGACTAAATTTCAAATCCATAGCTTTGGGCTTGTATAATCTTGGGCAAGTCACTGCATCTCTCTGAGCATCAGTTTCTTTATAAGTGAGAAATTGATAATGATGTAATACCTCACTTACAGGTCTACGGTGAGAACTGAATGGGATATTAAAATGCTGAGACAAGTACCTGGCACAGAAATATTCAATAAATGTCAGTTGAATCTGGGAGCAAATAATGCCTCTTGAAATATTATGGATCTGGGGTCTTCTCAATTCTCTCTTCATTAACTTATCATCCTCCAAGGGCTCCACTATATTTAGAATAAAATTCAAACTCTTTCCAAAACCAGGAAGACCCATCATGGCCTGGCCTCAACTACCTGTCCAACCCACCAGCCACATTGACCTTCTGTCTGGCTGCTAAGAGAACTTAACAACTTTCCAGTTTCAGAACTATCACACACTCCCTTCTCTCTGCCTGCAATGACCCTCACCAGAGTGGCTGGTGCCTTCTCATCCCGCAGGAAACTTTACTTCCTCAGAGTGACCTTTCCTGACCATCAATTTTAAAATAGGTTCCCACCATTATTCTTTCTTTCAGAGTTTGTTCTGGGAATTCTCTGGCAGTCCGGTGGTTAGGATTCAGTGCTTTCACTGCCAGGGCCCAGGTTCAATCCCTGGTTGGGGAACTAAGATACCATCAAGCTGTGTAGCAAGACCAAAAAATGGGGGGGGGGGTTGTTCTTTTCATTCAGAAAACTTAATTACAACACAATTTATAATTCTGTTCACCTGTTGATTGTCTGTCTTTTCCACTAGACTGTAAGTTCCATGAAGGCAGGGACCACCAAGTGTATACACAATGTCTGGCAAAATCTTGGCTCATAGTAGGCTCTCAAGAAATGTTTGCTGAAAAGCTGAGGGACATGTGAGACTCTTATTGGTATTCTGTTTCTGTTCTTCGAAAAAAGTCTCATTTTTTTCTGCATTTTGCATAGTTCTATATTGCATTTCACTGCTGAGTGGAAAAACTCCCCTTTGTTGAATCAGAAAAGCCCTTGACTCTTCTTTGGTGTACACTATGCTGGGCTTAACATCTATGTATAGTACTAACAGTGGTTTGTTTTATTTTCTCTGCTCACTTCTCAAGGCTGTTCTTGCCTTTAGAGGCAGGTGACAAAAGAATAAACCTAAGTTTCAGATCATCTAAGAATCCTCACTCTTATCCTTCCAAAGTACTTGTATAGGCAAAGGGAGTGGGGAGGGAATCCCAAGAAAGGCGAAAACTGTCAGCAAAGGCAAACATCATGTTGTGTGGAAGATAATTAGGAAACATGCATAGTTTTCGGTGGTTGGGCAAGAGTACCAAAGATCAGATTGGCTATATAAGGTCGAATGAGCTGGAACTATTCCCTCCTCATCTATTTTCTAAAAGAATTTGTGTAAGATTGGTGTTACTTCTCCCTTAAATGTTTGATAGAATTTGCCAGTGAAACCATCTGGGCCCAGAGCTTACTTTAGGGAAGATTTTTGATAACAAATTCAATTTCTTTAAGAGATACAGGGCAATGCACATTTTCTACTTCATCTTGTGTCAGTTTTAATAAGTTGTATTAGATAACATCTTGAATGCTAGACTGAATCTTATTTTCTTGAAATGAACTATATTTTGGAGTCATTAAAGGTTTTTATGCAAAAGAGTGACAGTACTGAAGAATGTAAAATAAGGGTTTGGGAAAGAGGTCAAGGAAAGGGGAGAAACAGGGGTGGGAGAACCAGATAGTAGACTTTTACAGAAATATGAGAAATAAGTGACAAGGGCCCTGACTAGAGTGGTTTTGGAAATGAGGGGAAAGAACCAAATTCCAGAAATATAACCACTTCTTTATCTATATCTTCTTTTGCCTGAACTAGGGTATTGATAAGTTTTAGTACTTAATGGAACATTGTGCTGCTTCTCAGCATCTACTCTGCCCTAGGTGGAAAGCATTTCTTGTACCAGAGCCCAGTGGTAGAAAGGTATAATATTTCTGCTGTGATTTAGACTTCCAGCCTTTAAGACTTAGGCCTTAGGAACTGGTGCCAGCTATCTGCCCTTTTGGTTTTAAGTTTAACTTCACAGCTAGCTTTTCCAATATACTGTTGTTATTTCTCTTTTTTATATGACAGATGTGGTTTCACAGGGCATCTAGAGGTTGCTTAAATTCTGTAAGTAAATACTGTGTTGTAGCTGTTTTCCTAATTTGGGAACTGAAATGGTAGCTATGATAGAGGGAAGAAACATGGGATTTAGAATCAAAAGACCTGAGTTTTAACACTGGCTCAACCATTTATTAGCTGTGTGACCTAAGGCAAGGCACTTAATCTCTCTGAGCCTTAGCATCCTCATGTGTAAACTGAGCATAATACCTGTTTTGTCTATATCACAATTTGTTCTGAGAACCAAATGAGAAGAACTATTTTTCATTTTTTAAAAACAAAGAAGCCATTTAAAATCCAATGTCTAATGGTTTATGTGAATAATGTTTTTTAAATTAAAGTAATTAATTAACATGAATCTTTCAGCTGAAAATTACAAGAAACTATTTGTTGGTTTGTTTGGTTTCTCGGTGGACTCCCATGCCTCTAAGTGACTACAGTAGCACTGTTTGGCTTTCGGGAAACATTTTTTTTTTGCTTTTCAATACAAAATTTTCAACTAAGCCTTAAAAGACTTTATAGTTTTGGGGACTGAATAACTTTCAAGGGGAAGTTATTGTGCATTTAGCAAAGGCACTAGAGTTTGGTTGGAATTTGCAAGACTTAACTCTTAATCTATGATTTGAGAGGTATTAAACCAGTTATTGGGAATTTTCTTTTCCCAGATATCTACACGGCTTGCTTCCTCACCTCCTTTAGGTCTTTACTCCAATGACATCCTCTCAGAACGTCCTTGTCCGTTGGATTTAAAATTTAACCCTTCCGGCCTTCCCTGGTGGCGCAGTGGTTGAGAGTCCGCCTGCCGATGCAGGGGACACGGGTTCGTGCCCCGGTCCGGGAAGATCCCACGTGCCGCGGAGCGGCTGGGCCCGTGAGCCATGGCCGCTGAGCCTGCGCGTCCGGAGCCTGTGCTCCGCAACGGGAGAGACCACAACAGTGAGAGGCCCGCGTACCGCAAAAAAGGAAGAAAAAAAAAAAAATTAACCCTTCCCCCAACACTTCTCATTTCCATTCTCTGATTATTTTTTTCTCCACAGCATTCATCATTTAAAATATAATTATTTATTTAGTTTATATCTTGCCCTTCACCACCCCTGTTCTTCACTATAATGTAACCCCCATGAGTTTTATCTGTTCATTACTGTATCTCTAGAATATAGGACAGTACTTGGCACTAGATCAACATTTGTTGGACGAATAAAAGAAGACTTCAAGGGTTTTCTCTTTTGAATTTAATAATGTAAGAATGTGAAAAATCCAGAATATGGTGTTTTGTCAAAACAGCGATGGGACTCTGACTCAGATGCTTCTTCTAACACCAGCCACAGCAGACCAACATGTCCACATTTAAACTGTTCTCAGCTCTGAGAACAATGATTGTAAACTTTTACGGTCACTGTTTACTTTACGGAAGATGGTAGAGTACAGGAAGAAGCAGAGGGGTGCCCAGGGGCTCATCTGCTAAGAAAATGCACACCCAAATCTTGGGCTCTGGAAACTTGCCTGTCATGTAAGATTGGGAGTCATTAAGATAATCCCCTCCTCTCACTTCCAGAGGATTCCCTCTGAAACACAAATACCCCAGGAGGGGATCACAGCTTAATCCTTCATCATTTAACACTTGAGTTGGATTTAGGATATGGGGTATTTTACGAATTTTGCAGTTGTGCCTGGAGCTTTTTCACACACCAAAGTCCCCTTGCCCCTAAATAGTTCTCCACAAACAAATACTATAGATTGCAACTGATTGAAGAGGATGGGCAATGAAGATGGGAATGTTTCTAACCAGCTACAATTCCATCAATTCAGTCAACCTAATCTCTGTAATTGTAATTACAAAGAGATCATAAGGTGGAGAGAGATCTGGATTCTAAACATACCAAACTGATGCCACCAAAGATAAACCAGATTATCTGCCTCCCAACTTGTGCCCTGAGGTGTACATTTGGCAGTCGGAGTGCCCATCAATTAGGTCACCATGTGACATTAATAACTACATATACTGTAGTTTATACCCAAATGTTCATAGTCAAGTTGAGTGACTGCCATGCCATGTGCTGTGAGCAGTGATTCTCTAACTACTATCAGGGACTGGCTATACCTGAAGCACTTGTAAAATATACAAACTCCTGGGTCCCATCTGTGACCTAACAAAACAGAATCTCAGGGAGGGTACAACCTGATAATCTGTGTTTTTAAACAAGCATTGATGATTATCATGGATGGCCATTTTGGGATACCAAGGAAGTATATGATATGGACCCTGGCTTTCAGAACTTGACAGTTTACATGGAAAGTTAGAACTGAGATAAGAAATAACTGAATATGGTTTCATCAGAGTGGTCAACATGTGGTACATTATATAAATGTTACCAATGTGAAGACAGACGGGGAGAAGTTAGTGCTGGGGAAAATTGAATGGAGGAGATAATATCTTGGTGGGCCTTGAGGTTTGGATAGGATTTAAATAAGGGGGAGAGGAGCATGTGCGGGGAAAATCAGTGGCGAAATGAACAAAGGTTCAGAAGCAGGAACATAGCAGCATGTTTTCAGAACACTGAGTCTGGCCAAATTAGAAAATACACTTTGATGAAGAGTTAGAAACAGGGATTGTTAGGTAGGGTGAGGTTAGATTACAGAAGGTCTTGGAAGTCAGGCAGAAGAGTTTAACCTGCCTGAGGTGGGGAAACTGGGAGTAAAATTAAACCACCAACTGAGCAAAATCCACTCTGAGTGGCAGAAAGGGTATGGGTTCTGGTGCATACTCGAGGGTTAAGCCTACCCCTCTGCCTCTTAATTCTGAGATTCTCTCCAGCAAGAGCAAGCTATCAGAGGGATCTGTGGGAAAAAACTTGTGTCTTTCTTCTCACCCAACTCTCTAATACAAATCTTTTCAATCTCTGATACAAATTCCCTTTGCCTCTTCCTTTTGAAATCAGCAGAAAAGTTCCCAGGGAACCTGAAAGCTGCTTCAAAATTCAGAGCGATGCTTGCTTCTAATGCTAGACACCCATCTGGGTCTGTCTGTAACCCTAAGGTAGTTTTCTAAATTATGAACACATATTGGCCTGGAAATTCCTTGTAACTCATGAAGCAGTTTACCTACACTGAGTATTAATGTTTTGTTCCCAATTCTCCTGGTGAAAGGAGTTGCGAACTGTGATCCTACAGAAAACCATTGTGAAGATAGAAGGGCACAGGAGGTATGGTATGTACCTAAGTAGGTAAGCTTTCTCCCTTTCTCTTCTGTTTCTTTGCTCGCTACTGAAAAGGAAGTTTCAGAAGCCGATGCTCAAGCCAGAAAGCCAAGCTCTTGGGTGATTGAGGATTTTCTGGTTTCAAATTAAACAGAAAACTAAATTAGTGAATTAATTGTTGGATGTGTTTTCCTGGGCCCTTCATCAGCTGCTGTGGGGCCAGCAGCCAATCAAAGAAGAGGCTTCTGGCTGCCCTGGAGGGGGGCAGGGTTCAGAATCAGGCTCTGCTACCTGCCAAGCGTCAGACATGTTAATTTTAAATTACTTTCGTACAGCTTGGTGTCAAAATGATTAAAGCATGAAAAGAAAAGCAGAACCAAAGGAGAGAAAAGGGAGATCATTTACCTTGCATTTGGAGCAAGGACACTTGCAATTCCATTCCAGCTGGCTTTCTCCTATAAGTTACACAAGCTCTTAGCTTTAGGCCCTTTAGTGACCACCTAAGATGGGAGGGTTGTGCAGTGGTCATGGCTCTTCATTCCCTTTGTATAATGTCACTATCTCTACATGGCAGAATCTATATCACAGATACTAAGATGGCCAAACCTGCTTCCCTGCTTCCCCAGTAACATTTATTCCGGTAATATATTAGGCACTATGTGTCAGGCATTGTCCTAACTATATTTTACTGGTAATATATAATCCTCACAACAATGCCATGAGGTGTGTGTTATTATTATTCCCATTCTACAGATGAGAAAACTGAGGCTTAGAAAGGTGAAGTCATTTGCTCTAGTTGCTCATCTAGCAGAGGCAGAGCTGGGATTTTAGTTCCAGTATTGTCCTACTCTGCAGCAGTCCTGTCTCCTTTCCATTTTCCCTTTTTGGTTGGAGGAAAGAAGAATTTAAGTAAGTCTGATTGCTAAGACAGCTTCATTGTCCCTTTTAACAGTCATGTATGCTTTCTTTTTGTTTGAAGATGTGGCTGAGGTCAGCCTTATTCTACATGAAATAGCAACGTCTTTACCAAACTACTTTCCTGGGGTGAGCAGGTAACCAGCTCACTAGTTGGCTTGTCTTTGTCTCTGTACCCAGCTTTCCCAGTTGGTTTCATGACACGTTTTCCTCAAGATGAGCCATCTCATCTGACTCTTATACGTGAGATGCAAGGCTGACCTCAGCTGCCATTGCTTTTCAACCATCAAAACAAAGCTGTACTGCTTGACTTCTCTCGGTCTGCCATATTTTATTAATTTTATTTTATCCACCCTTCCTACAGTCACCCCACATTATCTTACTGTGTTGTTTGCCTCTGGAATTGCTGTGTGGTACTACAATTCAATTTTAAAGATCCTCGTGGTGGAGAATTCACAATATTGCCCCTTGATGCTACTAAATAAGTTTTAGTTGCACCAAGATCTCCTAAAGGTGACAGTTGATACCCAAGCCATCATTCAGGATAGTACTGATAATGCCAAAGAAGTGATCTATAAACACAAGACTTAAATAATTGCCCACTGATAAATTTAGAAATCCTGAATCTTAGAACTTCAGGGGTGTTATTATCAGCTGACTTTTAGTGAGTGCTATCACTTATCACTATGTGCTAAGTGCTTTTCAACAAACTAATGAGGTGCGTTATATTGTTTTCCCCCTTTTTACAGTGTCCAAGTGAATGGTGGCAAGGATGAAAGGCACCTCAACATTGTACAGTCCAGCCACCATATATATTTGGAATGCTTCTAGTGATGGACGTGGAGCTTCTTACATTCTAAGACAATCTATTTCATGTTTACATGACTTCTTCTGTATTCTGAGCTAAAGCTCCTAACCATCAGTTCTAGAATCTTGGAGCCTCCCAGGACAAGCCTAATTCTTTTTTTACACAATAGCTCTTCAGGTATTTCAAGATGGCTCTTCTATCACTTATGAATTCTTCAATTCTTCCTTGCAAGCCAAGGTTTCAAGTCTCCTCACTATCTTGGTTGGTTGCTGTCTTTATTACCTCCCTCTAAATGTGAACACATTACTTAGATGTGGTCTAACATAGAATGAAATGGAGCTCTTTCTTTCCCTGTTCCAGTTGCTATATTTCTATTAATCCAGCCTAAAACTGTATTTAATTCATCTGAAGCTCCATATGTGGAAAAAACCAACCTGACTCCCCACTACCTCTCCTTGTTATGTAGTACTTGGTTTTCATGTTTATGTTCTTCTTCTAGTTCTCTCATAACATGCCCATACACTTCTTTTCTGCGTGACCTCGATCCTCATTCTTTGCAGTGTCAGACTGCTCTCTCCCTGTGCACATATGTTACATTTATTTTCTCTCAGTTTCCATTGCCTTATCTCTTCCCACTTCATCTCCTTGTTTCTACCTGTTCCAACATCAGAGAATCCAAATCCCTTTCTAACCATCTTGCTTCTTTCTGAATCTGGTGAGGCTGGATGTGTCTGTCCTGGTTAGCATTTACAATGCATATGCTGACAGTCTGAGGCTGCCTTCCAAGAGAGTAATCTGCTTTGGGAATGTTTTTCCTAAGCAGATCTCAACAATTTCACTCTACTGGAGTTCCAGAGGAAAAAGCATAGCCCAAGACTTGGTCATAAAGGGGACACTCTGAAAGCAAAAGATGGTGAATTAATGATGACTCTTCACTTTATGGACAGTCGAGCTGATAACCAGCTTGGATGATGAGAAGCACAATGGAAACAGCCTGGGTTTAAATCCTAGTTCTCTAGGTTCCAGCCTGGATGATCCTGTGCCAGTTACTTAACTTCTACGACTCAATTTCCTCATCTGTAAAACAGTGGCAACAATCGTACCCACTTCTTAGGCCTGTTGTAAGGAGTTAATTCATGGAAAAAGCTTAGAAGAGTGCTTGTCTCGCACACAGTAAAGGACAGATATTATTATTCCTGCACGTTGCAAAATAATTTAAAGTTAGAACAGAAAAGAGATTATTTATCCCAGGCACTTAGGTTTTCTGCCTGAATCTTTACGAGCCTTAATTCATTGAGTCTTAGTATTGAGGTTTTGGCTTTATAAGGAAGCAGACACTCAGAAGGAAGCTCAAGAGTCATTTGTGAATGAATGCCCCTCAATCTGGGGCTGGTGAGAAGCAGGGTAGAATTGTTATTTAAGAGAGAGAGTAAAGGCTAGAAGAATTAGAATCTACTGGGCATGAGATCCAGCATGCTCTCTTCTTTTTTCCCTATTGAAACAAACAAACAAATAAACAAACCCACTTTCAGACAAAAATGAGTAAAGCCTCCTAGAAAGGGCTGTGGAGCTATAGATCTTACCAAAGAATTAAGTGGTCTACAATGGCCACGCTTTTGTGTTTTTAAAATCTCTGGATTAAAAAAAAAAAGAAAACATGACTTCCTCCCCACCCCTCCCCCACCAAACCCCCACTTTTTTAGTCTTAGTCATATAGCAGTTTAGTACAGAATTCTACAAAAACGTCAAAGGTTCCACAGAAAGCTATGGTTGGTTACGTTACACGGTCCACAGTGTAGACTCTACACTAACAGAAGAAATTAGTTTAGGTTGTGTCAAATCATGTTAAAATACAACATTAAATAAATGCAAAGAGCCCAGAACAAAGAAAGTGATTAAGCTGGTTTAACTGCATTCAACCCACTATGCTAAATCCCCGTAGGGGGCTCGAGTTAAACAACAAATTTGGTTTCTTGGCCTAAATCCTTTTCTTCAAAGAAGAAATTTTTCTTGTGAGTAACTCTGATAAATTTGTTTTCATCTTCTTCATTTCTTAGTCTCTAGGGAAGCTGGGGTGAAAATAACCTATCTGATTGGGTTGCATTTTTGGAAGAGATGGACCATAAAGAATGAACTAGAAGGCGACTGGCTGTACAGCTAAAGAGGCGTTGGAGGAACTGAGGCATGGGAGGTGTGTGATTGTTCAGCCCCAGAAAAAGGCCAGCTAGTGACACCCGGGATGAAGATTTTATCCGGCAGTGAATCAAATAAGGCTGCGAGGGAGATAATAAGGTGTAATTATAGCAGTGCTGTTAGTGCCTGTTTATGGGGTCTGGCAGCAATTCGGTTGAACACCCCTCATTTTGAGAAATTTGTAATTTGGCAGCAAGAATTCTTGCCTTAAAATTTGGCACAAACCCTCACAGTTTAATATTGCAAAATCTGGGAAATGTTGAAATGTGGCTGCTATTCTAACTGAACTTTTTTAGGCTTTTTCGAATTGGTTTTTTTCCTGTTGGATTCGGAAACAAACCCCTCTCTTTTAAAAAGTTCAGGAAGGTTTTTTTAAACCACAAACTCAAGTACGCTTACAAGCAGATGTACTGCTGTAATAAACTCTCATGACTTAAATCTTTGTGTACATACAGAAGGGAAAAAAGCTTTCACTTCAAAAACCCGAGTCCCTTCTGTTGGTAGTCCTTTAAAAATTCCCCACAATCAGTATTTTAATTTCCTTTGAGTCAGAGCGGTGCAACGTAGTGTTGCTCTTGGTTTTACCAACCGACTGTTTCCCCCAAGATTATTCCCCGTTGTTTTAAAGTAGAAGGGAGGTCACCGGGCTGTAGTGAAATGTGGCCAGTTCCGGCTGGGACCAAGTTGGCCCAAAGGGCTTCTCTAAAGTAACTGGAAGTTTTCTGACAGGAAACCGGTCAGTTCTTATAAGCCTCGGCTCGGGTTCCCACGGCCCCGGAGGCTGCGGCTCCCCCGACGCCCCTCTAGGGGCTGGGCAGGACCGCGGGGTGCGGGGCTCTGTGGGCGGCAGGGGGCAGCAGCGGGAACCCGTTGTTCTCGAGGCGGGGGTAGGGTGGGGCGGGAAGCCGCCCCCACCCCCCCGTTTCCTTGCCCCGCGCCCTCCCCTCCCCCTCTCGCGCCTTCCCTCCCCTCCCCGCGGGGAGGAGGGCGGGGGCGCGGAGTCCTCCCCCGGGACAGGGGGCGTGTGCGTCCCCTCCGCTCCCCTCCCCCCCGGCCGGGCTCTCCTGGCTCCCCGAGGCGGGAGTTTCCAGGAAGAGCTCAGAGCGCGGCCGCACCACGGAGCGCACGAAGACGTCAAGTAGTCCCTGAGAGCGACCTGATTAGAGGAGAATTCTAGCTACCAGGGGCTGTCGGAGTTGAAACTCCGAAAAGATAGGGAGTGGCTGCCTGGTCTGAGGAGCTCAAGCAAAGAGGTCCGAGCTCCCACTTTCCATTCCTGGAGAAAGATGTGTGGGGGAGGCGGAACGAGTTCCGGCGGAGGGCTCAGACGCGCCGGGTGGAGTAAAGCGCTCACAGAGTTAAAGTGGGCGGGAAAACCCGGAGCGGACTCTCCTTGACACGCCCAGAACCTCCCGCCCCATTCTTCGTGGGGGAGGGGAACGAAAAGAGCAAGGGAGAGAAATGTGTTCCCTTTCCCTGCTTCCTAAATCCCCACTGAAGAAACAAGTGGCGACCCGCCACCTCGAAAGACGCGCAGAAGGGCCGTCATGTCCCGGCGGGGAGGGGCCACGTGTCTCCTCCTCCTGTAACGTCCGCGCCGTCGGCGCTGGGCGTGCGGTCAGAAGCCCAGGCCTGCGACCTGGAGGAGCTAGGCGCGCGCATGCGTGCAGTGGGCGCGCGCTTTCCGCCCCTTTCCTGAGCGCGTTAGCGTCCCCCCTCCCCCCACGTTCCTCAGCCGCCACCTCAGAGCCTCCCCCGCACCCAGCCCTCTCTTTTCGGGGGAGGTGGCCCGTCTTGCCCATCCACTGACTAACCCCTTCACCCCAGCTTCGCCCCGCCTCCCCTGAGCTTCGGTACAAACTCCGCAGCTAGGGCTCAGCTTTCACATTCCCGCCTCCGCCTTCTATCTCCCCTCCCAAGCCTGAAGCGCTTCCTGCAAACTGCCCTGTTCTCGCTCCTCTCGGCGCCGCCTCCTCCCGGCCCTAACTGGATGGCTGCTTTCACGTTGGTGGGGCTGCGGGCAGTGATCCTGTATTTTTCCTTCAGCAGGCTATCGCCTGCTCCATTTTACAGATGAGGAAGTTAAGGTCCAGAGCTAGGACAGGCTGGCCTCTAAAGGCTCCTTGAGTTGTCCCCGAAATCAAACACAGTAATTGACACTGTTAAGAGTAACCCTTGACTTCTTACAATTTAAGCAGCCGTGGGAAGCCAGTCCCCAGTCTTTCCTTGGCACCCTCAGTCCTGCAGTCCAGCCCAGTTGGCAAAAGCCAGAGAAATGATTGATCCCAAATGAACTATGTAGCGATTACTGAATTAGAAGAAGGGCCAGTTGGAGATCTTAGCAGGCACAGAGGCTTTTAGAGGTGCTGCAGGTTATTTATTCAATGTGAAGTCGTTTTTTAACACAATGTTTAATGTTTTCTCTTAGATTTTGTAATTCTTTTATTCCTTCCCCCATTCGAGATCATTCTTTTGGTTTTGAAAACATTTTGACGTAATTTGTCTCCTCCAGTAAAAAAGAATTACCATTTCATTTTAAAGGATAACTTTTCCTTTTTGTTAGTATGGTTGATTATTATTCCTAAATTCCACACCACAATCCCCAAAGTCAATTCTTCCCTGGGCTTCAGCTCTAATTAAAGTTACCTTCAGTCGATGAGAGGCTTGCAAGAGATGTCATGGAGAATCTTGAGGTACTGCTTCTGTAAACTTTTTGTGTATCACAAACTTTAAAGCTATAAGTGGGAATGAAAGGAAATAGACTTGTGTAATTTTATGTATATCTAACGAGTCATTATTTCAGATTCAAATATTTTGAGTCTCATTCCAAGCATTGTAAATATGGGTCTGTTTTGTTATTTTGTTTTGTTTTAAATGACTTTTATCATGATTTTCCTCTATTGCAAATATTTCTAAATAATCTATTGGGCTGATGTCTTCTAAGCACAATGATGGTCTGAAGAACCAGTCCAGGTTTGTTACAAGGCAATTTTTTGTTAAGTTGACTGAGTGTTGCATGATAACACTTTCTGAACTTTTGTTCAGTAAATAAATGTTTTCTATGTGCATAGCACTATATTTGGTCTTTTGTGAGAAATAAAGGTGGACAAGATAAGGCTATTCTTAAGAAGCAACCTAGTAGTGGAGATAAAATTCTTCACCACAAGCTCAAATAAGTAGAAAGTCATTGTTATTTCTAGATTAACTTTTTTTTTTAACCACTTAAGTTATATATTGATTTGAGATTTCCCAAAATTTTTCCCCTTGTTCATGTGCAGTTCTCAGGTTCTGAACATGTAGATTAAGGGATGGGAGGAATGAAGAGCTAAGAAGCATCTAAACAGAAAGGATCAGGAGTGGGCAGTGATTTAATGGGAATATGAATAATCACACAGTTCAATACTGAAAAATAAGACTGTAAGAATGGCAAGAAAGAGAAGTGTAAGTGTAAGGATGTCCAGGTCTTCAGATTTTAAATACTGAAAAACGACGGAAAGCCTTAGGAATTATGTGCTGTTTAACTTTGTGTGAGTGTTGACAAACGTAGCTTTTATTTCTGGAAGGATGAAATAGTCTTGCATCTAAGTCTAAGCAGTTGCCTAGGTGCACAGATTGGGTGAGGAAATTTTTTTTTTTGGCCGTGCCTCGCAGCATGTGGGATCTTAATTGCCCAACCAGGGATGAACCCGTGCCCCCTGAAATGGAAGCGTGGAGCCCTAACCACTGGACCGCCAGGGAATTCCTTGGTGAGGAGTTTTAAGGAAGACCAGTGGTAGAGAAGAAAAAATCTAGTTTGCAATGGAATTCAAACTTCCTATAGTAGAAGGAGGGGAGAATCCTTTGATTTAGATTAGACAGAACCAAAACTCTTTTATTTATTTATTTAGGGCTGTGTTGGGTCTTCGTTTCTGTGCGAGGGCTTTCTCTAGTTGTGGCAAGCGGGGGCCACTCCTCATTGCGGTGCGCGGGCCTCTCACTATTGCGGCCTCTCTCGCTGCGCAGCACAGGCTCCAGACGCGCAGGCTCAGCAGTTCTGGCTCACGGGCCCAGTTACTACGTGGCATGTGGGATCCTCCCGGACCAGGGCTCGAACCCGTGTCCCCTGCATTAACAGGCAGATTCTCAACCACTGTGCCACCAGGGAAACCCCAGAACCAAAAACTCTTATCCACCCCACCCCTAAAGAAAATCACTTACAGTTGACATTAAACATATAACTTAAATCTGAATACTTTTTGACCAATTTAGAAAGCCTTGCATTTGAACTTTATTATTCAAATTTACGTTCTACAGTGATTTTATAAGCTTTAGCTTCATTCTGCTACTCTAAATGTTTCTGCTGGGCTCCTGCTTCTGCTTCCAGAGTTACTGCAACCTTGCTGTTACATCCTGGTCTGCAAACTGATGCCTTTCATGGGGTTGGTGCTATAAGATAGTGTAACTAGGTTTTCAGCTCAATCCTATTCTAACATTTAGATTCAGAAGTTAAATTGTAAGAACCCCAAGAACATAGTCTTTCTTAAGTAAAATGAAGAAATTACCACAGGCTCAAATCAGTAGAAAGTCAGGAACATAGTCTTTCTTAAGTAAAATGAAGAAATTACATGTGAAAATGTACTACTTCTCATTAAATCTAGGGATAATTCTCTGAACTCTTGTATGTGACTGTATTGCTATTCATAACCTGCAACAGTGCCCCATAGACATTAGAGTCAAACTGCTGTGGATTATTGTCACTGAACTGGGAGAAGAGTGGCACTATCTGATTTCTTAAGGGAAAATCATACTGTAGACTAAAACCTATAGAAAAATTGACACAGTCATCAGCTTTATCATAATGGAATTCAGGCCTTGCTTTCCCCTTTATTGTCAACCTCTGTGTCATAGAGCATAAATGGATCCTTATTGTTGGTCTTGCATCCAAGCTGGAAGTCATAAGGCTTCCATTTCTTTAGTCATTTTAGAAGCCACAGTTTGAATAGATGCCTGCAAAATCTTTTTATCATCAAGCTTTCTAAAGATGATTTTTCTGGCCACTGCTCTGACTTCATGCTTTTTGGGATCCTGGGTAAGTCATTCCTCTTATTCGGGCTTCAGTTTCTCTACCTTGGGTCTTGCTGAACCCACAACCAGCTCCAGGTCATTCTCCAGAAGGTTACTTCTTTGCTTTAGTGCTGCAGGACCCTGGACTTTTAAAGTAATTTCCTCTTTTACTCATATCTGTCTTTTCTAGTCTTATTTAGCTTTTATACATTGATGAGAGAAGTTTTACACTGAGGGATTGAAATTTTGGGCTCCAAAAATAATGTGATGTTAAGGCAAGGTCTTAGGGAGGTTAGGGGAACAAAGAGACTATTTCAGGGATTCTTAACCTGGCACCCAGGATAGAATGCATTGGGTCCATGAACATAGATTGAGGGAAATCACATCTTTATTTTCACTAATTTCTAATTTAACATTTCTTTTTAGTTTGAATGTTAGTAACAAAACCACAGCACTACTGTATTAGCAGTACCGTACTTGTGACTGTCATTGATAGAAATCACAGATAATTTCATATCACACTGCAGTTGTTGCAGACACATTGATATAGTTTGTACTCATTACTAGGAGATCTTGTTATTTAATGTGTTAATAAAGACATACATTTATTGGGCTTCCCGGGTGGCGCATAGGTTAAGAATCCACCTGCCAATGCAGGGGACATGGGTTCGAGCCCTGGTCCAGGAAGATCCCACATGCCACAGAGCAACTAAGCCCGTGTGCCACAACAACTGAGCCTGCGCTCTAGAACCCGCGAGCCAGAACTACTGAGCCCGTGTGCTACAACTACTGAAGCCCGCGCACCTAGAGCCCGTGTTCCGCTACAAGAGAAGCCACCGCAATGGGAAGCCCGTGCACTGCAACGAAGGGTAGCCCCCGCTTGCCACAGCTAGAGAAAGCCTGCGCACAGCAATGAAGAGCCAGTGTAGCCAAAAAGAAATAAATTAGTTTTTAAAAAAAAGAAATACATTTTATTTATTTATTTATTTATTTATTTATTTATTTATGGCTGTGTTGAGTCTTCATTGCTGCACGCAGGCTTTCTCTAGCTGCAGTGAGCGGGGGCTACTCTTTGTTGCCGTGCATGGGCTTCTCACTGCGGTGGCTTCTCTTGTTGCGGAGCACGGGCTCTAGGTGCGCAGGCTTCAGTAGTGGTGACACGTGGGCTCAGTAGTTATGGCTTGTGGGCTCTAGAACGCAGTCTCAGTAGTTGTGGTGCATGGACTTAGTTGCTCTGCGCATGTAGGATCTTCCCAGACCAGGGCTCGAACCCGTGTCCCCTGCATTGGCAGGCGGATTCTGAACCACTGTGCCACCAGGGAAGTCCCAGAAATACATTTATTAATGTATCATACATTTAAAATTTTTTGATAACTATTTCAGTATATTAGGTTTCCTCTGTAAACCAATGTAATATCCTATGCATTTAAAAACATTATTCTGACAAAAGGTCTATAGGTTTCTCCACACTGTTAAAGGGGTCCATGATACAAAGAAAGATTAAGAACCTCTGCTTTAATCAAAATAAATACAATTAGTAATGGGTTATAAACCACTGAATAAAATAAGAATCCCTGTTGTAAATAAGTAAATGAATAAGTAAATAAGTAAATGAGTCATTATAAATAAGTAAATGAATCATTACATAAATATAGGAAAAGTGAAAGTGTTTCCTTTCAGGAGGATGACAACTAATAAATACAGATGGGATGATGGAGTAAGAAACTCATTCATGGATGCTAAAACTAGTGGGTGAAAGTTTGATGAGGAGCAGGATATTTACATGGCCAAGTATCTCTCCATAAATTATTTAATAGTTACAAAGCAATACTGGAGGAACCTCATCACACCACTTTAACCAAGTCATCAAGCCTACATCACTGATACTGGGACAAACTGACTGCATGTACCTCTTAATAAAAAGCACTGAGGAATCCTAAAGATGCTACCAGAAAACTACTAGAGTTAATCAATGAATTTGGTAAAGTAGCAGGATACAAAATTAATGCACAGACATCTCTTGCATTCCTTTACACTAATGATGAAAAATCCGAAAGAGAAATTAAGGAAACACTCCCATTTACCACTGCAACAAAAAGAATAAAATAACTAGGAATATACCTAAGGAGACAAAAGACCCATATGCAGAAAACTATAACACACTGATGAAAGAAATTAAAGATGATACAAATAGATGGAGAGATATACCATGTTCTTGGATTGGAAGAATCAATATTGTGAAAATGACTATACTACCCAAAGCAACCTACAGATTCAATGCAATCCCTATCAAACTGCTAATGGCATTTTTCACAGAACTAGAACAAAAAATTGCACAATTTGTATGGAAACACAAAAGACCCCAAATAGCCAAAGCAATCTTGAGAAAGAAAAACGGAGCTGGAGGAATCAGGCTCCCAGGCTTCAGACTATACTACAAAGCTACAGTAATCAAGACAGTATGGTACTGGCACAAAAACAGAAATATAGATCAGTGGAACAGGATAGAAAGCCAGAGATAAACCCACGCACATATGGTCACCTTATCTTTGATAAAGGAGGGAAGATATACAATGGAGAAAGGACAGCCTCTTCAATAAGTGGTGCTGGGAAAACTGGACAGCTACATGTAAAATAATGAAATTAGAACACTCCCTAACACCATACACAAAAATAAACTCCAAATGGATTAAAGACCTAAATGTAAGGCCAGACACTATAAACCTCTTAGAGGAAAACGTAGGCAGAACACTCTGACATAAATCACAGCAAGATCCTTTTTGACCCACCTCCTAGAGAAATGGAAATAAAAACAAAAATAAATGGGACCTAATGAAACTTAAAAGCTTTTGCACAGCAAAGGAAACCATAAACAAGACAAAAAGACAACCCTCAGAATGAGAGAAAATGTTTGCATATGAAGCAACTGACAAAGGATTAATCTCCAAAATTTACAAGGAGCTCATGCAGCTCAATATCAAAAAAACAAACAACCAATCCAAAAATGGGAAGAAGACCTAAATAGACATTTCTCCAAAGAAGGTATACAGATTGCCAACAAAAACATGAAAGAATGGTCAACATCGTTAATCATTAGAGAAATGCAAATCAAAACTACAATGAGATATCATCTTACACCAGTCAGAATGGCCATCACCAAAAAATCTACAAACAGGGTTTCCCTGGTGGTGCAGTGGTTAAGAATCTGCCTGCCAATGCAGGGGACCTGGGTTCGAGCCCTGGTCCAGGAAGATCCCACATTCCGTGGAGCAACTAAGCCCGTGTGCCACAACTACTGAGCCTGCGCTCTAGAGCCTGCGAGCCACAACTACTGAAGCCTGCGCGCCTAGAGCCTGTGCTCTGCAACAAGAGAAGCCACCACAATGAGAAGCCTGTGCACCACAACAAGAGTAGCCCCCACTCATTGCAACTAGAGAAAGCCTGCGCACAGCAACGAAGACCCAATGCAGCCATAAATAAATAAATAAATAAAATATATATATTTTTAAGTCTACAAACAATAAATGCTGAAGAGGGTGTGGAGAAAAGGGAACCCTCTTGCACTGTTGGTGGGAATGTAAACTGATACAGCCACTATGGAGAACAGTATGGAGGTTCCTTAAAAAACTAAAATTAGAACTACCACATGACCCAGCAATCCCACTACTGGGCATATTACTTGAGAAAACCATAATTCAAAAAGAGTCATGTACCACAATGTTCATTGCAGCTCTATTTACAATAGCCAGGACATGGAAGCAACCTAAGTGTCCATCGACAGATGAGTGGATAAAGATGTGACACATATATACAGTGGAATATTACTCAGCCATAAAAAGAAACGAAACTGAGTTATTTGTAGTGAGGTGGATGGACCTAGAGTCTGTCATACAGAGTGAAGTAAGCCAGAAAGAGGAAAACAAATACTGTATGCTAACACATATATATGGAATCTAAAAAAAAAAAAAAAGTCATGAAGAACCTAGGGGCAGGACGGGAATAAAGACGCAGACCTGCTAGAGAATGGACTTGAGGACATGGGAAGGGGGAAGGGTAAGCTGGGACAAAGTGAGAGAGTGGCATGGACCACATACACTACCAAATGTAAAACCGATAGCTAGTGGGAAGCAGCCGCATAGCACAGGGAGATCAGCTCGGTGCTTTGTGACCACCTAGAGGGGTGGGATAGGGAGGGTGGGAGGGAGGGAGAGAGACATAAGAGGGAAGAGATACGGGGATAAATGTATATGTATAGCTGATTCACTTTGTTATAAAGCAGAAACGAACACACCATTGTAAAGCAATTATACTCCAATAAAGATGTTAAAAAAAAAAAAGAGAAGACAGATAATTTTTGTAAAGAAAAGAACTCTTGGTAACATGAATAAAAGCTAATCAATTCTATGCATCGATAAATCAACAAGTAAATAAAAAGCAGAGATGTAAAAAAAAGCACTGAGGACCAAACATTACTTCAGTGATAATCCTGCCAAAAATGCACAAACTGAATCTAATCATGAGGAAATGTCAGACGAACCCAAATGGAGGGCCATTTTACAAAATAACTAGCCTGTACTCTTCCAAAATGTCAAGGTCAGGAAAAAAAAGAAAGCCTGAGGAATTGATCCAGATTAAAAGAGACAAAAGAGACATGACAAGTAAATGCAATGTGTGACCTTAGATTTGATCCTGAACTAGGAAAAAGTATATCTCTACATAATGTTTTTAGGATAATTTACACAATTTAATATAGACTGTAAGTTAGACAATAATATTGTATCAATGTTAAATGTCCTAATTTGTATATACACACAGGCACACACACATGCACACACACACACACACACACACACACTGTGGTTACATAAGAGAATGGCCTTGTTCTTAATAAATAACACACTGAAATATTTAGGGTTAAAAAGTGTATGATGTCTCTAAGTCTCAGATGGTTTAGGAAAAAACACATATAAGTCTATATGTAAAGAGGGAATAATAAAGTAAATGGAAAAAATGTAAATAATTTTAAATTTTGGATAAAGGACTTAGGGGAGTTCCTTCTGCTACTCTTGACATTTTTCTGTAAGTTTGAAATTACATTGCTTTAGATCATTTGTTCCACCCTCTCACTTTGAAGAGGTGAAAATTGAGATTTGGGAAGGTGAAGACTGCTCAAGGTCACACAAAAAGTTAGTGACAGAGTTAGGGCCAAAACTCAGATGTCCAGATGTCAGTCCTCTTTTTACAACACCAACTGAATTGTTTGGTGTTTCTGTTTGGATGGAAAAGGTTGAGCCACCCCTTTTTTACTTCTCTTTTTAGTTTTTTGGTTCCTTAGAGCTAGTTCCTTCTGCTAGAGAACCAGACTAACATAACTAAATGCTTCTTTCAGTTCCTTCATGATTAGGCAAGGATCAGTCTGAAATTTTTGAGCTGTACAGTTGGGATATCTCTTTCTTCTTGTAGGTTTAACATCTTTCTTATCGCCAGTCTTTTTCTGTACATGGTCAGCTTCTTTTATATGGTATTATTTGTACACTGTCCCCCATAGAGTGATGATGTATTATTGTTTAAACTTCTTTCCATAGGCCACTCCATATCAAGGTCTCTTCAATATTATCTATTCTAAATAAAATTGTGTGTTTTCATTTCTGTGGTTCTATGACTCAGTTTCCTTAATTGGTGGAAAATTAAGACATAATATGCCAAAAAAAAAAGGGAACATAGCATTTCAGAATTATAGTCTTAAAATATGGAGATTAATCTAACCACAATTATAGATGGTGGGGGCCATTTACTAGTTTTACTAGTTACTGAGTAAATCAGCTTTATCAAAAAATTAAGAAATCAGATCTATCATTTTCCATGTAAATCAGTGTAAATCAGCTAATTGTCATCAGTGGGAGGATGCCTTGTCTCCAAGTGAGATAATGGAAAATATTAAATAACAATTAAATGTCAACAATTTCATATGGCTCAACCTGATAGCAGTAAGCATATTATTAGGTAGTGATGTGTTTTCTCTTCTCTTACGGAATTGGTAGAAAAATGGAGATAGTTCATGTGGTATCTGCTCTTGAATCTTCAACTTCTCACTTTCTTTTCCTACCCTGGCTGTTCCTCTGTCCTGTCACTCTCTGTGAGATTCTTTCTAGGCTTCAAATTACTCCAAATTTCCATCTTGGCTTATATTAGCTTCTGCCACCTGGGATCCATCCAGCAATTCATAGAAAGTTAGAGATGGAATACCAGAAGCAGCTTGTCCAGTCTCCTTATACTTCAGATGAGGAAACAGAGGTTAACATCATAAAGCTGATATCTCAGAGATGTGGCATGAATGCAATATCCTGACTCCCAGGATAGTGGTCTTTTTATCTCAGTATCCATGTTCTACCTTATATTTTCTACAGCCCAATTTATGGACTTGGGTCTATCTTTCAATCTCACTGTCTCTTTCTTCCCCTTATCTTTTTCTTAGTTCTCATGTCAGTCAGTCACCTGGATCTCCTTTATTTCCTCATTTTTGCCTTTTTACCATTCAAGAGCAACTTTAGCTTGTGCACTCTCTCTCTTTCTCTTTCCATCTTTGCCATTGATGAAATAAATTTATTTATTTTTAGCTGCGTTGGGTCCTCGTTGCTGTGCACAGGCTTTCTCTAGTTGCGGTGAGCAGGGGCTACTCTACCTTGCAGTGTGCGGGCTTCTCCTTGTGGTGGCTTCTCTTTGTTGCAGAGCACGGGCTCTAGGCGTGCGGGCTTCAGTAGTTGTGGCACATGGGCTCAGTAGTTGTGGCACGCGGGCTCTAGAGCACAGGCTCAGTAGTTGTGGCGCACGGACTTAGTTGCTCCGCGGCATGTGGGATCTTCCTGGACCAGGGCTCAAACCCATGTCCCCTGCATTGGCAGGTGGATTCTTAACCACTTCACCACCAGGGAAGCCCGTGTATTATTTTATACTTACAGAATATTTTGAAAATAATTTAAGAAAAAATAGTGATTGATAATATCTGTCCTTACAATAAAAACTACCATAGCCCAATGGAAACAATGGAAAGGAATCGGAATTAGAATTTTTTTTTTAATGAATGAGTGATGTTTTGTTAAACCTCACAAAGTAGAGTTTGAATTATCTTTGATTCTGCTGAAAATATACCCTATCTTTATTCCTAAAATACTGAATTGTTTATTTGAAAAGACCCTTGGGATTCATGTTCAGGGGAGCAGAGTAAAATATCAAGAAAAAATTATTTAGTATGAGGGAAGCAGAAGATTTTAGGGTAATGGACAAGTCTTTGGGTCCTAGGAATACTGTAACAATTTTTAAAGGGCAGAGCAGAGGCATTTGCTTTTTTTACAACTTATGTATTTTTAAGACAGTTCAGCTAGAGACTCAGCCAATACGTAGAAAAACTTCAGAGTGAATGTTTGGTGTGTGAATCTGGTACATTGAGGAGTATCTCAGGTTTTCTCTACCTTTATTTTATTATTATTATTTTTAAAATATTTATTTATTTATTTAGGCTGTTCCGGGTCTTAGTTGCAGCACATGGGATCTTCGTTGTGGCATGCGGGATCTTTTAGTTGTGGCATGTGGGCTTCTTAGTTGCAGCATGCATGCAGGATCTAGTTCCTGGACCAGGGATTGAACCCAGGCCCTCTGCACTGGGAGCACGGAGTCTTACCCACTGGACCACCAGGGGAAGTCCCTTCTCTACCTTTAAAGACTTAGCTGTTGATAAGAAGTACCCTGTAAACACCTTGTTTAGTCAGCATTTGCATCTTGCAGCCCAGAAATTTGGTTTTGGGTGCTTTACCTACTTTGGGACAAATTGGCCTTCTATTGGTAGGTGAGCCTTATATGAGATAATACTTCAGCCTGGAGTTTGGATAAGCACTGACTGATGGATGTAAAAAGTCAGTGGAAGCTTTACTCTTAAAGAGAAAGGTCAATGTTTATATTTTCTTTCCTCTGCCATGTAGCTTTTCCAGAAATAGTCTTTGGGTTTTTTTTATTAGTTAATCTCTTTATTCCCACCCCCCAACCCACCCCCGTGCTCACCTCCCTACCATCTCTTTATGTGTAAACTAAGCCTTTGTTGAAAACAATTTATGGCAAAATTGTACAATTTTTTCTTTAATTTCTTTTATTTTTGGCTGCGTTGGGTCTTCATTGCTGCATGCGGGCTTTCTCTAGTTGCTACTCTTCGCGCAGTACATGGGCTTCTCATTGCAGTAGCTTCTCTTGTTGTGGAGCATGGGCTTTAGGCGTGCAGTCTTCAGTAGTTGTGGCTTGTGGGCTCTAGAGCACAGGCTCAGTAGTTGTGGGGCACGGGCTTAGTTGCTCCGCAGCATGTGGGATCTTCCCAGACCAGGGCACAAACCTGTGTCCCCTGCATTGGCAGGCAGATTCTTAACCACTGTGTCACCAGGGAAGCCAAAAATTGTACAATTTTCTTTGGAAAATAAAGGATGGATATATATTAATGCTCTCTTTTCCTTTCAAGCTTTAATTGGCATGCTATTCGTACACGTGATTTGGAAAAATGTGGAAGAGAAAGACCTCTTCATCTGGAATTAATGGAGTTACCGTCAATAATTGTGAGAGGCATATACCCTGAGAAAACCGTAATTCAAAAAGAGTCATGTACCACAATGTTCATTGTAGCTCTATTTACAATAGTCAGGACATGGAAGCAACCTAAGTGTCCATCGACAGATGAATGGATAAAGAAGTGTGGCACATATATACAATGGAATATTACTCAGCCATAAAAAGAAACGAAACTGAATTATTTGTAGTGAGGTGGATGAACCTAGAGTCTGTCACACAGAGTGAAGTAAGTCAGAAGAGAAAAACAAATACTGTATGCTAACACATATATATGAAATCTAAAAAAAAAAAAAAAGGTTCTGAAGAACCTAGGGGCAGGACAGGAATAAAGACGCAGACGTAGAGAATGGACTTGAGGACACGGGGAGGGGGAAGGGTAAGCTGGATGAAGTGAGAGAGTGGCATGGACATATATACACTACCAAATGTAAAACCGATAGCTAGTGGGAAGCAGCTGCATAGCACAGGGAGATCAGCTCGGTGCTTTGTGTCCACCTAGAGGGGTGGGATAGGGAGGGTGAGAGGGAGACACAAGAGGGAGGAGATATGGGGATATATGTATATGTATAACTGATGCACTTTGTTATAAAGCAGAAACTAACACACCATTGTAAAGCAATTATACTGCAGTAAAGATGTTAAACAAAATTGTGAGTTTTAGAAACTTAATGATTGTCTTAATAAAGTAACAACCCTAATTCTCTAATTTTATCCCTACGAACTCGCAGAGTTTTCTCCAACTATCAATTGTTCCTGTTGGATAGCAGAGCTGAAAAGATGTAGTATTTATTTCAGGGTACATTCACAATTATATAGTGAAGCTGAATGTGACAAACGCATTACCAGGTCCCTTATCAAATATAAAAGAATCAGTTGCTTGTTACTCATGCCTGTGTTCTGCAAGTATTTCCTATAAATACAGTGGCCAATACATTAAAAAAATTTTCACTTTAGCTTTTTTTTTTTTTTTTTTAGTAATAGTTATTATCTTTTATTTGTTGAATTTGCTGCAGGACTCAGAAAAGAAGAGTGTTACTGATAAATTTTAAAGTAAGTCACCGTTGGCTAACCTTTCAGATTTCTTCTTGACTAAAGAGCTTTGCTGATGAACTTGACTTAGTCAAGAAGCTACCTAGGGGCTTCCCTGGTGGCACAGTGGTTAAGAATCCGTCTGCCAATGCAGGGGACACGGGTTCGAGCCCTGGTCCGGGAAGATCCCACATGCCGTGGAGCTACTGAGCCTGAGCTCTGGAGCCCGCGAACCACAACTACTGAGCCCGTGCGCTACAACTACTGAAGCCCACGCACCTAGAGCCCCGTGTTCCACAACAAGAGAAGCCACTGCAATGAGAATCCCCCACCACAACGAAGAGTAGCCCCCACTCGCTGCAACTAGAGAAAGCCTGCTCACAGCAACAAAGACCCAATGCAGCCAAAAATGAATAAATAAAAATAAATTAATAAAATAAAAAAAGAAGCTACCTAAATCCATTCTACTTGGTCAGGACTTACCAGTCTCTTAAAATTTGTTTCAAATGCCCTCATTTTCATAAAAATTTCCTAATAAGGTGGCCAAGGTGCTCTTGTTCTTCACTTCTAGCCATCTATTAACACATTAAACATACCAGTGTTTCCCAAGCCGGCCAATTTCTTGAAATATTACTAGGTGTTCCGGGTGAAATAAATTTAGTAAACACTGTATATTATATCCTTCTCTTGGAGATATTTATGATTCATGTTATGAATAATTATGAATGAATGTTAAAGTCTCTGAGAACATCTGCAGTAAAGAAATCTGCTTAACTTTGTTTAGCCCATTGTACTCAGTAAATACTTTGTTAATTGCAAGTTGTAATTCAAATGTTACATTCCACATGAAGCCTTTCACGACTCCCACAGGCAGTAGCCAATGTGTCCACCACTGAATTCACACAGCTTGAAGTTACACTATATAAGTGCTATAAAAATCTAGTTCCTGTTCATATTATTATGTAATCTTCTGATTGTTAGCAACAGAAAACTCATCTCAAACTTAATTAAGGGAATTTACTAGTTATCAACTGAAAACTCAAAGTTTGATCCTCAGTGTTAAGGCTCAATGATACTACTAAAGACCTGGTTTCTTTCCATTTCATATTCTAAAATATTTGATTTTCTAAAGTTTCCTCCTTCACGATCTCAGTATGGCTGTAGCAGTTTCTAGGAGGGCTGCATGTGCTTCCCTCATCTCTAGTGGGAAGAGAACATCTCTCAAGGAAGCTATTTCAGAATAACAAGGAAGTATCTTTTCCAGAAGCCCCAGCAAAGGTCTTTTCATATCCCATTGTCCTGAATTAAGATCACTTGTCCAGGGGCTTCCCTGGTGGCTCAGTGTTTAAGAATCCACCTGCCAATGCAGGGGACACGGGTTCGAGCCCTGGTACAGGAAGATCCCACACACTGGGGAGCAACTAAGCCCATGCGCCACAACTACTGAAGCCTGCACGCCTAGAGCCCGTGCTCCGCAACAAGAGAAGCCACTGCAATGAGAAGGCCGTGAGCACCGCAAGGAAGAGTAGCCCCTGCTCGCTGCAACTAGAGAAAGCCTGCACATAGCAACAAAGACCCAAAGAAAAAAAAAAAAAAAAAAAAGACCCAAAGCAGCCAAAAATAATAAATAAAATAAATGAATAAATTTATTTAAAAAAAAAGATCACTTGTCCATCACTGAACTAATCAATGTCCATGGAGATAGGATGTGCTCTGCTTAAGCCAAGTAGGGTCTATCCTGGTTTTGGGTGTGAAGTCAGCTTCCTTGGAAGCTTCCTTTTGTGATCATACGTAAGAGAATATGGGTACTGTTTCTAAGCGGAAGGAGGAATAGATGCTGGGCAGCCAAAACCAATAAAAATCCACTACATGATGCTTACCACATTCCATTACTTCTGTATTAATGAATACATAATTAGTACATTAATTAATCATTCTGTATTAACTTTGTTCACACAAAAACTTGTACACGAATGTTCATAGTATCAATATTCATAATAGCCAAAAAGTGGAAACAACCTAAGTATCTGTCAGGTAATGAATGGATAAACAAAATGTGTATATCCATACAGTGGAATACTATTCAGAAATAAAAAAATAATGAAGTACCGGTACTTGCTACAACAGGGATAAAACCTGAAAACATTATGCTAAGTGTAAGAAGCCAGTCACAAAAGGCTACATGTTGCATGATTCCATTTATATGAAATGTCCAGAATAAGCAAAACCATAGAGACAGAAAGTAGCTTTGTGCTCGTTTTCTGCTTTGTATTTTCAACAACCACCCGTCACCAACCCCAGTGCCTCACACATAGCAGGTGCTCAAAAAATATTTGAATGAATGAGTGGAAAATTAAATTGAAATAACTGATAATATTTTTCTCTTTAAGCTCCAGAAAGACAGTTGCTTAGTTCTCTCCTTAAATTAGTAATGCACTCAATTAGCATGAGTGCAGATCAACATCTTTGCAACTAAAAAGTATATTATATTCAAAGATTATTTTCACTTTTGTTGGTTTATTTTGTGATCTGTCACTTGTACAGGTACCGTTTGGTCATATACCATTACAGACTTGAGCTGGTTAGTCCATGTTCTCCTCATTTCCACAGTATTTATTTTCCTGATTTACTTGTAAAAATTGCTCTCATTAAATTTCACCTTTGAGAGCAAAGAGTTTAACTGGGTCTCTGAATTTGTTTTGTCTGATTATTGCTTATAATATTTACATTATTTTAAAAAACAATTACCCTGGGTTTGTTTCCTCCTCAGAGGACTTTAATCATGTTAGCACCATTCAAGTTAACAGTCTCTGTACTTAGCATCATAAAGGCAGGATGTGGAGGAACCCATATGTGCAGGTGGAATTATTTCTTCATATCATGAATCTGAAGAAAGGGAAGATGAGAAACAAATTCATTTTCCAAGTTCTTTCTCGTTTTACTTAAACTGGCCACTCTACCTTTTCCTCGTCACCCCAGTTTATAAGTACGATATGGAGCCTGCTTAGCTCTGCCATTCAGAAGCATTAGATAGTTTCCATAGCCCTTCCATCTTGAGGGTTCGGTGGAGGGTATAAGGCAGCAGATTTTGCTGGTTTTGATTTGAGATTTCCAAGAAGCTTTCTGAAATAACTGTCCTTCTACCTGTGGATGCTGCTTTTAAGAACTGACAGCCCCATGGCCAGTAAATCTCTTTTTTTTTTCTTACTTAGCTAGAGAAGTACTCTTTTATTATTTTTTCCAAACTTCTGTTTTTTTTTTACAAATTTCAATTCTACATAAAAATGGAAAGAATAGTACAACAGGGGACCTCCCTGGTGGTGCAGTGGTTAAGAATCTGCCTGCCAATGCAGGAGCGTGGGTTCGAGCCCTGGTCCGGGAAGATCCCACATGCCACAGAGCAACTAAGACCGTGAGCCACAACAACTGAGCCCGTGTGCCACAACTACTGAAAGCTGTGCATCTAGAGCCTGTGCTCCACCACATCAGAAGCCACCCCAATGAGAAGCCCGTGCACCGCAACGAAGAGTAGCCCCCACTTGCCACAACTAGAGAAAGACCATGTGCAGCAACGAAGACCCAACGGAGCCAAAAAAAAAAAGAATAGTACAACATCCATTTATCAATTGATAACATTAATATTTTGTCTTATTTACTACATGTGTGTGTATATATATCTTAAAAATATATACATACATAATTTAAAAATATTATTTTATGATCCTTTCAAAAGTAAGTTACAAGTTGTAGACATCATGGCATTTCTTAAATATGCTAAATATTTTAGCATACATTGCTTAAGAAAAAATACATTCTCTACTGTTTTAGTTTCCTGTGGCTGCCGTAACAAATTATGACAAGCTTGGTGACTTAAAACAACAGAAATGTATTATTTCTCAGTTCTGGAGGCCAGAATTCTTTTGTCTTCTTTTTTTTTCGCGGTACGCGGGCCTCTCACCGTCGCGGCCTCTCCCGTTGCAGAGCACAGGCTCCAGACGCGCAAGCTCAGCGGCCATGGCTCACAGGCCTAGCCACTCCGCGGCATGTGGGATCTTCCCGGACCAGGGCACGAACCCGCGTCCCCTGCATCGGCAGGCGGACTCTCAACCACTGCGCCACCAGGGAAGCCCTGGAGGCCAGAATTCGAAAATCACAGTGTTTGCAGAGCCACATTCCTTCTGGAGACTCTACAGGAGAATCCTCTTTGCCTCGTCCAGCTTCTGGTGGCTGCTGGTATTCCTTGACTTGTGGCCACATCACTCCAGTCTCTGCTTCTGTGGTGACATTACCTCTTTTTCTTGTCTGTATCCTCTGTGCATCTCTTATAGGAATCCTTCTCATTGGATTTAGTGACCACACAGATAACCCAGGATGATCTCCTCATCTCAAGACCCTCAAGACTCTACATCTACAAAGACCCTTTTTCCAAATAACATTCAAAGGTTCTGGGGATTAGGACATGGGTATATCTTTCTGGGGGCTACCATTCTTTCCAATACACCTACACAACCACAATAAAATTGTCATCCTCAAGAAATTTAACACAGATACACAGATTACCTAATATATGATCCGTATTTAAATTTTCCCAATTGTCCTCATAATTTACTTTATGGCTTTTAAAAAAAATTATTTATTTTATTTTTTTATTTCTGGCTGCATTGGGTCTTTGTTGCTGTGCACGGGCTTCATCTAGTTGCGGCGAGTGGGGGCTACTCTGTTGTGGTGCGTGGGCTTCTCATTGCCGTGGCTTTTCTTGTTGTGGAGCACGGGCTCTAGGCGCGCAGGCTTCAGTAGTTGCGGCACGCGGGCTCAGTAGTTGTGGCTCGTGGGCTCTAGAGCGCAGGCTCAGTAGTTGTGGCACATGGGCTTAGTTGCTCCAAGGCATGTGGGATCTTCCCGAACCAGGGCTTGAACCCGTGTCCCCTGCACTGGCAGGCGGATTCTTAACCAATGCGCCACCAGGGAAGTCCCCAAAGCAACTTCTTAATGGTATTGTTTTCTTGCATCCTTCCTGCTTTGTACAATTGGTCATATGTCAACCTCTGATTTTGTTCCTCCTCAAAGAGCTACTATTAGTTTTCTGTCTGTTTTCTTCCTAGTCTCTTCTTTTTGGGGAGTATGGTTGAACAGATGATTTCTGTTTTCCTTGTCCTGGTGAAGGTGATTGCTAATGGGTGGGCTGTTTGGTCACACTGCTCTCCTTATCTTTCTCGAAAATATGTTCAGGGGCTTCCCTGGTGGTCAAGTGGTTATGACTCCACGCTTCCACTGCAGGGGGTGTGGGTTCGATCCCTGGGTGGGGAAGTTCTCCATGCCACAATGTGTGGTAAAACAAACAAACAAACCAACAAACAAAAAACTTCAAAATGTGGCTTCTTAGTACTCACAAACATTTTGCCACTTCTCCCTTGGAGTGCAATTGTTAGAACTGGTTGATACAGGTCCCTGAGGAATGCTCTAAATTTGTTAGTAATTGCTTTGATTCCTTATTCTCTGATTTTCATAGAAGTTACAGAATTGTGTAGATATAACGTTGTGTGTTTCTTTTGCTGCATTTGACCAGTAGTGTGATGGTGAATGGTCCTTGTATGGAAGAAGGAATGAAATGTTAGAAGGGAGAATGGATGAAAATATGGAAGGAAAAATAATAGGATTTTGTGGGAATGGAGAGGGAAGTGGGTAACGTGTGAATTAGTCATAAAGCCAGCTAATGAGTTTGAAGCCTTGTCATTCAGGCATGAAAATAAGGAAAAAGATTAAGAATCTAGAGAACCAAATCTAGTAGGGTAAAAGTAGTTAAGAAATTGCCTCTAAAATGATTTCTTTTCTTTTTGTTTTTTGGCTGCTTTGGGTCTTAGTTGCAGCACGCGGAATCTTCATTGCGGGATGCGGGCTTCTCTCTAGTTGTGGTGTGAGGGCTCTCCGGTTGTGGCGCACAGGCCCAGTTGCCCCCCGGCATGTGGGATCCCAGTTCCCCGACCAGGGGTCGAACCCATGTTCCCTGCATTGGAAGGTGGACTCTTAAGCACTGGAACACCAGGGGAATCCCTAAAATGATATCATTATCTACTCTTTCTCAAAACATACCTGTATTCTTAGAAGAAAGGAGAAAAAGGGCTTTGTAAGTGTTAAGGTCCTGTGAATGACAAACCACTGAAGTAAGTTATTTTTTGGAGTTGGAATTTTATAGAATCATGGAATGTAAGATCTGAGGGAACTTAGAAAGAGTTGTTCTTTACTCACAGTCATTCATTTATTAAACAAATATTTGTTGAATGTGCCTGATACAATGTCAGGTCACATAGGTGAAAAAATAATTCCTATCCTGAAGGATAGAAAAATTGTTATGAAAAAGTTTTGCACATTACAAAGAGCATACAGAGGAAGGGATGTCTGTCTTTGCCTTTTTGTTTATTTGTTTGTTTGCTTGTTTTTGAGATGAGGTATTAATACTTGAAAAGAAATGGTAGTTTGTCTAGTGAACAGGAGGGGTTGAAATGCTGGCTGAGGAGATAGCATATGAAAAAGTACAGGAATATGACATCGGAGAGTATATTTAGACAACAGCAAGTAATTAGGTATATTAGAGGTGCCAATCATTTCTCCTATGCTCACTTCCTCTTCTTAGGAATCTGCCCTTCCCAAGGCTAATATATATTGAGTACTCTGTATATTGAATGACCCTATACCCTTGGCCACATCACCAGGAATCAGCCCTTGACTGGAACTAATGAAATTTTCTCTTGCAGGAATAAGGTAAACTGAATAGACTTTCACTGTTAGTAAAGGTAGACTACATAATTCAAGTCAACCCTCCTACTGAAGGCAGCTAAACAACCTGGATGAAACCTAAAAAGCATCTTCTAGAAACATCTCATAAAATAACAAGACAGTGAGGAATTACTCGGCCAAAATTCTCAATAGGTAAGGAATTTGGAGTGATGAGCCTGGCACTCATGCTGCTTTTGTCTGGAGACATTTACTGATTCAGAAGTGACTGGGAAGTTAAAGTGTACTTTTGGCAGTCTCGAGAGTTTATGGGAACAAAATTTGGAGTCTAGGAGCCATAAAAGGTGGTAACCCTAATATACCACCCTGTGCTTTGGCTCAAGACCTTAAAACACTGCACTGTAGGTATAAGGGAGCACTGGAAGTTAACTAACCCTCATACAGACTGCAGGCTGACTTCATATCTTCTTAAGTGGCCCAGAAAAATCTAAAAGCCTGAACTTGTATTAAACTGTCCCTAATTGCTAGTGGCAAGAGCAAATAAAAATCCTCTTTGGAGGAAAATATCATCATCGTTGGCATCAAACTATTTATATAATTTTTTTTTTTTTGCCATGTGGCATGTGGGATCGTAGGAGAAAACCTATGCCCCTGCATGCCCCCTGCAGTGGAAGCATGGAGTCCTAACCACTGGACTTCCAGGGAATTCCCAATTTTTTTTTTTTTTTCAAATACAGTGTCCAGCACAAAGATAACCAGGCACATAAGGAGACAAGATACCATGAGGAAGGAGAGAAATAACAGATAATAGAAACAGACCCACAGGGACTCTGATGTTACAATGACTGGACACAGACTATAAAATAACTGTTTACTATGTTCCAGGAGATAAAAGCTAAACTTGAAAAATTTGGCAGAGAACTGGAAACTATAAAAAGTGACATTAAAATACAAATAGCAGCTTTGTTAATGAACAAAATAGAAACTCTAGACTGAGACATGGTGAGCACTGAAATTTGTAGGATCAGAGATTCAAGTCTGGTGACCTTGTTGGTCCATCTGTAAGACCAGGAAGAAATACAGAGAGAAAGAGAGATGAGAAAACATGTGATCCCAGGGAAGAAAGATGAATGGAGAGAAAGCTACCTGGCTATTTTCCAATTCAGCCTTTTCCCACTACAAATGATGCCACAATAAATATCTTTGTACACGTATGCTTATGTACTGGTATTTTTATTTCTATAGAAAAGATCCCATATACTGCATTAAAAGGATATGTTACATTTTAGGGACTTTCCTGGCAGTCCAGTGGTTAAGACTCTGCACTCCCAATGCAGGGAGCACAGGTTCGATCCCTGATTGGGGAGCTAAGATCCCGCATGCCACACGGTGTAGCCAAAAAACAAAAAAGGGTATACTACATTTTAAAAGATACTGCCACATTACTTTCCCAAATGGTCATAGCACTTATCATTTCCCCCAGCAATGTATGAGAGTTCTCATCCCCCCATATTCTTTCCAGTACTGAATGTTGTCAATGTTTTGAAATATTGCCAATCTGAGGAGTTAAAAATGGTATATTAAAAGTCTATTTTTCATAAAGAAAAGCATGACCAATGGAATAGAATTGTTTTGTTTTGTTTTGTTTTGTTTTTTTTTTTTTTTAAACATCTTTATTGGGGTATAATTGCTTTACAATGGTGTTGTTTTGTTTTTTGCTGTACACGGGCCTCTCACTGTTGCGGCCTCTCCCGTTGCGGAGCACAGGCTCCGGACGCGCAGGCTCAGCGGCCGTGGCTCACGGGCCTAGCCGCTCCGCGGCATGTGGGATCTTCCTGGACCGGGGCACGAACCCGTGTCCCCTGCATCGGCAGGCGGACTCTCAACCACTGCGCCACCAGGGAAGCCCTGTTTTGTTTTTTTTGACGTTTGTATTTCATCTTTAATAAATTGCCTGTTCTTATTCTTTGCCCAGCATTTTTCCTGCTGGGTTGTTTATCATTTTGTTATTAGTTTATATGAGTTCTCTTTACACTAATAGTATTAGCCTTTTGTCTACAGTGGTTTTTCTTCCATTTGATTTAGTTTATGGTGTCTTTTGGTGTATAAACATCGCACAAAATGGTACCAAGGGCCCACTGCCATTATAAGGTGAATTTAGTGCTGTGGAGGTGGGGAAAGCAGTTCACAGAAAATATGATGCTGGACAGAAAGCCTAATGGATGCCTACTATATGAAATTTTATAAAGATGTGGCCTTTCCAGCAAAGAACTGCAAGGAAATGACAGGAGGCACTAGATGTGGGTGTTGTTAGTTACCTGAGTCATGGTTTACTTGTCACCATTCACTCATTACTTCCTCCAGTCATCTATTTATTCATTCAACAAACGTTTATTAAGCAGCTATAATGTACCGAGCACTGCATTATAACAGAATACAAAAATAACTAAGATGTGGTTCCTACTTTTGAGAGGCTCATGCTGTATTTGAGGAGGTAGAAATGTTAAATTACCAATAGTAGCAAAAAGATGAGTAACACACTAGGAAGATGATGGTGCCTCAGGCTAGGAAGCTGTAGACATAAGAAGTGAATGAATTGGGGTTATGTTTTAAAGGTAAAACTGAAAGAACTTATTGATGATTGGATATAGGTATCAGGGAAAGAGGAATCAAAGATGATTCTAGGTTTTGGATCTGAGTAACTGTGAATATCCACAAGGGGCTTTTACTGAGCTGGAGGAGACTGAGTAGACAGAGATTTGAGGGAGTAAAGTCCTATTTTTTTTTGGCCACACCATGCAACTTGCAATATTGGATCGAACCCAGCCCCAGCAGTGAAAGCACCGAGTCCTAACAACTGGAGCAGCAGGGAATTCCCATATGTTAAGTTTGAGATGTCTACTAGACATCACAGTGAATTTTCAAGTGTATACTTAATATATGAACCTGGGAGCTCAGGGAGACAGGCGAGACTGGATTATAAATTAGGTGGTCAATAGTAGTATTTAAAGCTATTGGACTGGATGGGATCACTTAGGGCAGACTGTAGATGGAGTAGAAAAGACCCAAAGAGAACGGATGGACACTAAGGGGGGAAAGTGGTGGGGGTATGAATTGGGAGATTGGGATTGACATGGATACACTAATATGTATAAAATGGATAACTAATAAGAACCTGCTGTATAAAAAAATAAATTAAATAAAATTCAAAAAAAGAAAGAGAAGAGCCAAAGAGAGAACCAATCTTTAGAAATTAGATAGAGGAAGAGGAGGATCCCACCAAGATGACTGAGGGGTGGCCAAGGAAGCAAGAAGAAAACTAGGAGAAAGAAGTGTCCTAGAAGCCAAGAAAAGAAATTACTTCAGCAACTAAAGATTACACGTGCCCCAACTAAAAAAGATCCTGCGTGCCTCAACTAAAGATCCCGCATGTACCACAATGTTCATTGCAGCACTATTTACAATAGCCAGGACATGGAAGCAACCTAGGTGTCCATCGACAGATGAATGGATAAAGAAGATGTGGCACATATATACAATGGAATATTACTCCGCCATAAAAAGAAACGAAACTGAGTTATTTGTAGTGAGGTGGATGGACTTAGAGACTGTCATCCAGAGTGAAATAAGTCAGAAAGAGAAAAACAAATACTGTATGCTAATACATATATATGGAATCTAAAAAAAAAAAAAAATGGTTCTGACGAACCTGGGGGCAGGACGGGAATAAAGACACAGACATAGAGAATGGACTTGAGGACACAGGGAGGGGGTAGGGTAAGCTGGGACAAAGTGAGAGGGTAGCACTGACATATATATACACTACCAAATGTAAAATAGATAGCTAGTGGTAGCTAGTGGGAAGCAGCTGCATAGCACAGGGAGATCAGCTCAGTGCTTTGTGACCACCTAGAGCGGTGGGATAGGGAGAGTGGGAGGGAGACGCAAGAGGGAGGGGATATGGGGATATATGTATGCATATGGCTGATCCACTTTGTTACACAGCAGAAACTAACACAACATTGTAAAGCAATTATACTCCAATAAAGATGTTTTAAAAAAAAACCCTATACACAGCAAAACCAAAAAAAATAAAATAAAAGAAAGATCCCACATGCCACAAGGAAGACCCCACACGTGGCAATGAAGATCCCGCGTGCTGCAACTAAGACCCGGCATAGCCAAATTAAAAATAAATAAATAAATTTAAAAATAAATAAAAATAAATAGATAAATAGAAATTACTTCAAGCAGGGAGTAGTCAACAGTGTTGAATACTGTTGAGAGGCTAAGATGAAGGTCTTAGCCTCCATCAGAGATGGAGGTTATAATGCCCTGAAGAAGGCAGTTTCAGTAGAATGGTTGGGACAAAACCTAGGTTTGAATGGATTGAAGAGAGAATAAAGATGAGAAAGTAGAGACAGCAAATATAGACAAAAACTTTGAGTGGTTCTGTAAAGAATTAGGATGATAGTTGGGAGGGGATGTAGGTCAGGGAAAACTTTTAAAATGTTTTTTTTAATAGAAGCAGATTCTGAATAGGTTACATTACATGGTACAAAATTGTAAAGGTACAAAAGGGTATATAGTGAAAAGTCTCACTCCCACAACTTTCCCCCAGTCACAGTGTTTTCCTCCCTCATTCCAATGTTTCCAGTCTCTTAAGAATCCTTCTGGAAATACTCTGTGTATGTACAAGCAAATATATATATATTCTTCCACTTTCCCTCCTTTTAAACAAATACACAAATGGTAGCTCATTGTACACACTGTTTCTGCCCCCTACTTTTCTACTATCAACATATTTTGGAGATTGTTCCGTATAGGTATACAAGGAGGTCTTCCAGTTTATTGATGGTTACATTGTGTTGTTATACCATAATTTATTTATTCAACCCCCTAGTGATTCCTGTTGATGAATATTAGGTTGTTTTCAATCTTTTGCTATTACAAACAAAGCTGCAATTAATAATTTTATACATAAGTCTTTTCACATGTGTGGCAACATATCTGTAGGGTAAAATTATTAATTGTTAAGTCAAAGGGTAAGTACATTTGTGAGTTTGATAGATATGGTTCCAGAATGCGTCAATATAATTTGTACCAATATCTCTCCCACCAGCAATGATGAGAAAACCTGTTTCCCCATATCATGTTATTAATTTTTTTTAAATGTTTGCCAATCTAGTAAGTGAAAAATGGTTTCCTGGTGTTTTTTTTTGGCTGCGTTGGGTCTTCGGTGCTGTGCATGGGCTTTCTCTAGTTGCGGCGAGTGCGGGCTACTCTTCGTTGAGGTGAACAGGCTTCTCATTGTGGTGGCTTCTCTTGTTGTGGAGCATGGGCTCTAGGCACGTGGGCTTCAGTAGTTGTGGCTCATGGGCTCTAGAGCGCAGGCTCAGTAGTTGTGGCGCACGGGCTTAGTTGCTCTGTGGCATGTGGGATCTTCCTGGACCAGGGCTCGAACCCGTGTCCTGGTTCTTAACCACTGCGCCACCAGGGAAGTCCCCCTCTTGGTGTATTTTTTTTTTAATATAAATTTATTTATTTATTTACTTATGGCTGCGTTGGGTCTTCGTTGCTGTGCTTGGGCTTTCTCTAGTTGCAGCGAGTGGGGGCTACTCTTTGTTGCAGTTCACGGGCTTCTCATTGTGGTGGCATCTCTTGTTGCAGAGCAGAGGCTCTAGGCGCCCGGGATCAGTAGTTGTGGCACTCGGGCTTAGTTGCTCCGCGGCATGTGGGATCTTCCTGGACCAGGGCTCGAACCTGTGTCCCCTGCATTGGCAGGTGGATTCTTAACTACTACACCACTAGGGAAGTCCCCCTCTTGGTGTATTTTAAATTTTCATTTATTTCTTTTACTTCCAGTGAGGTTGAATGTATTCTCAAAAGTTTAAAAGCTATTTGTATTTCTTTTTCTTTGAATTGTCTCTTCTTACCTTTTGTTCCTCTTTCTAATGGGTTATTGGTCTTTTTCTTATGATTTGTAGGAGCTTTTAATATATCAGGCACATTAGGCTTCACTTTGTGATATGAATTGCAAATATGTCTTTTCACTTTATGTTGATTTTTCTCTGCAGAAATTTAAAAAGTTTTACATAGTTGAATTTTTCTGAGTTTTGTGTCATACTTTGAAAACTGTCCCTACTCCAAAAGTTTTTTGTTGTTGTTTTTTTAAAAATTTCCCAGGAGAGTTTTTAAAGTATTGGGGTAGGAGATACTAGAGCATGTTTGCATGTTTTCAGTAGAAAGGGAGGAATTGATGATGCAGGAGCTATTAAGGAAAATTTTAGGAGCAAAGTCTATGATTAGGCTAGAGGGAATGGGATACAAAGCCTAAATGGGATAATTGGCCTTCAATAAGAACAGGGATACTCCTCCCTCTGTCATGGGAGAGAAAACAGAGAATATGCGTGCTGATGCAGATAGGTTGGTGGATTTGGTGGTGAGAGAGTGGCATAAAGGCAAACTTATTAGCTGAGTGCAGGGCAGAAAGGGGTGTTAAGGTTTGAGGACAGATGAAGATATAGAAGGTTTAGAGGCCTTGTTGGATTAGACGTTCTAGCTTATGTTCATTTTCCCCACCTTGGAACAAAAGATTATTTAAAATTCTTATTGATATAATGATTCAATCTGATGGAATGACTTTGTTTCCCTTTGAAAACTCCTTTATCCTTAGAAAATGCTTCATATAATTATATTAGTAAAATTAACTTGGTATCAATGTGCTTTGCATGGGTTCCTAGTGGGGTAAGATTCTCTTCAAGAGGTGTTTGGGCTTACTCTTTGGACAACAACTGAAAACTCTCCACAAAATTCATTTTCTATACTTAGCACACAGCTGCTAAAAGTTTTAACACCTTGGACTTGAGTTATTTGCCTTCTCTTTGTTCACCTGGCACATCCCTACAGAGATAATTTGATTGGGTTGATTTACCATTACTCAGTATTGAGTGCTGCTTTTCTTTGTTTGTTTTTAATATTTATTTATTTATTTATTTATTTGGCTGCATTGGGTCTTAGTTGCGGCATGTGGGATCTTTCGTTGTGGCGTCTGGGCTTCTCTCTAGTTGTGGCAAGCGGGCTCTGTAGTTGTGGCTTGAGGGCTTAATTGCCCCGAGGCATGTGGGACCTTAGTTCCCCTACCAGGGATTGAGCCCGCGTGGATTCTTAACCACTGGACCACCAGGGAAGTCCCAAGTGCTGCTTTTGAACTAAGCTACTAAGCTTCTAAGCTACTGCTTCTGCCTCAGTGGAAGTTGACTAGCCTGTATGTAGTTGCCTTTGGCTTGTGTCTTAGCCACTGGTTAATCAGCTGTGATAGCAGGGTTTATTTCATTCAGAACAGGTTGTTTGAGTCATACAACTGCTCAGGAAAGAACAATTTGGATCACTTTGCCTAGAAGGGGTCCATGTACCTGGCAAGCCCAGATGGCTGCATGGACTCCTTCAGCCCTTACAATAAATTGTTCAGATCCTTTGTCTCAGTAATTAATTCTGCTTCTGGGAATCTAACCTAAGGAAATAACCCTTAGGTTATCTGCAGTATAGCAGAGTGGTTAAGAACACACAGTCTTTGGAGTCAGATACACTTAGAACTGGATCCCAAATGGTGATGCTAGAGTTTTATTTCTCTGTTCCTGAAGTCATCACTATGCAATTAAAAAAAAAAAAAACCCACCACATCTTCATGGGGATGTAATTCACATACTGCAAAATATACTCATTTAAAATGTACAATTTAATGATTTTAACATATTCACAGAGCTGTGCAACAACAATCAATTTTGGAATATTTTCATAATTTCAAAAAGAACCCCCCATCCATTAATCACTCCTATCCTATAAAACCCTACACAAACACTAATCTTTTTGTCTTTATGGACTTGCCTATTCTGGACTTTTCATATAAAGGAATTATACTACACGATCTTTTTTAACTGGATCCTTGCATTTAGCACAATGTTTTGAAGTTCATCCAAGTTGTAGCATGTATCACTACTTGAGTCCTTTTGTTTGCTCAATAATAATTCCATTGTTTGAATATACCACTTTCATTGATCTCATCAGTTGATGAACATTTGGATTGTTTCCACTTTTGGGCTATTATGAATAATGCTGCTGTGAACATTCATGTACATCTTTTTGCATACGAGTTTTTGTGTGGACATATATTTTTATTTCTCTTGGATATATATCTGGAAGTGGAATTGCTAGGTCATAGAGTAATCCTATATTTAACTTTTTGAGGAACTGCCAAACTATTTTCCAAAATGCTGGGCCATTTTATATTCCTACCTGCAATAAATGAGAGTTCCAATTTCTCTGCAAACTCACCAACATTATCTGTCTTTTTTATTATAGGCATCCTAGTGGGTATGAAGTGGTATCTCATTGTGGCTTTGATTTGCAATTCTTTAATGGCTAATGATACTGATCTCCTTTTTATGTCCTTATTGACCATTTACATATCTTCCTGGGAGAAATGTTTATTCAACTCCTTTGCCCATTTGAAAAAAATGGATCATTTGGTTTTATATTGTTGAGTTACAAAATTTTAAAAATATATATTCTGGATACAAGTCTCTTATCAGATTTGTAAAAATTTTTCTCCCATATGGTATGTTGTCTTTTCATTTCTTGATGGTATCATTTGTAGCAAAAGATTTTTAATTGTGATATAGTCCAATTTATCTATTTTTTTCTTTTGTTGCTTGTCTACTCAATGTTTTGAATTCCTCTCCTCTCAGTCTCTCTCTTTTTTTTTTTTTTTTGGCCGCGCCATGCAGCATGTGGGATCTTTGTTCCCTGTCCAGGGATCGAGCATGTGCCCCCTGCATTGGGAGCATGGAGTCTTAACCTCTGGGCCAAACAGGGAAGTCCCTCTCTCAGTCTCTCTTGAACCGACTCCAGCCAGGCTTTTGCCCTTACCACTCCACCAAAATTGCTCTTGGTATGGTCACCTGTGACCTCCATGTTGTTAATCCAATGGTCAAGACTCAGCCTTCGTTCTCTTTTTTTTTTATTTTTTTTATTTTTTTGCGGTATGCGGGCCTCTCACTGTTGTGGCCTCTCCCGTTGCGGAGCACAGGCTCCAGACGCACAGGCTCAGTGACCGTGGCTCACGGGCCCAGCCGCTCCGCGGCATGTGGGATCCTCCCCAACCGGGACACGAACCCGTGTCCCCTGCATGGGCAGGCGGACTCTCAACCACTGCGGCACCAGGGAAGCCCAGCCTTCATTTTTATTTGACAGAGCTCTTACCTCCTCCTTCTTGAAATTCTATGCTTTATTCACTAGGCTTCCAGGACACTACACCTTCTTAGTTTTCTCCTAACTTACTCACTGGTTGCTCCTTTCAGTCTAGGATTCAGCCCTTGGCTTTGTTTCCCTTCTCTACTTTTACTCTAGTGGTGATTTCATCCAGCCTGAGGGCTTCAAATATCATCTATATGCTGACAACTCCCTAGGTTATATCTCTGGCCCAAACTCTCTGCCTAAAACATTCTTCCCCCAGATATATGTATTACTAATGATCTGCTATGGACTGAATTGTTTTGTTCCCACCCACCCCCCCCCCCATTTATATGTTGAAGCTCTAACTCCCAATATAACTATTTGGAGATAGGGCCTTATTGAAGGTAATTAAGGTTGAATGAGGTCATGAAGGTAGGACCTGATCTAACAGGATTAATGTCCCTGTGAGAAGAGATACCTGAGAGCTCTCTCCCTCCCTCTCCCCACCTCCTTCTCTCTCTCCTCCGTCTCCATGTGCACGAAGAACAAGAAGCCTACCTCTGGAAGCCAGGAAGAGCTCTCCTCAGAACTGGACCATGCTGACTACCTGATCTCTGATTTCCAGCCTCCAGAACTCTGAGAAAATGAATGTCTATTGTTTAAGCCACCCAGCCTATGGTATTTTGTTATGGCAGCCTGAGTTGACTAACACACTCCAGTTTCAGGTATATCTCACTGAGGTATTTCCTCTCTATCCTATTTAAAGTTGCAACCCTGTCTAACCCTAGCATTCTCTTTCCCCCTTTCCTGCTTTATTTTTCTCCAGTAAATCATCCGGCGTATTATACCTATATTTTAATTTTTTTTTACTGTCTAGCTCCCATCAATAAAATGTAAATTTTTAAGGGTAGAGACTTTTGTCCACTTTGTTCACCTCTGTTTCCCTAATACCTAAAATAGTGCCAGGTAAATTATAGGCTTTTAAAAAATATATGAATGAACGATTGCCATTGTAGTTTGAGACTATATAATGAAATTAGATATATTAAGTTGGGATATTATCAAATTGGCTACTTCTGTGAAAGTTAAAATTTAGGCTTTCATTTTTCCTACCTCTTAGGAACTGTTAATTAACAGCTTTGTCAGCTTTATCAGCTAACAAAATTCCTTCCCTCATGACCATTGCAATGAAAGACTCTTGGTGAGCAAGCCATAATTGGAGCTGAGATGGTTTTTATATCAACACCGTGTAAACATAGCCCAGTGCCAGAACATTGTGCTTTTATGTTTCATTAAACACCATGTGTACAATGGCGGCTCCTTTGACTTTGCCGAGAGATCCTCTTCAAAGTTGTGTGATCCATTGCTGGCGTTACTATGGCCTCCTCTTTTTGGCTAAATACTGTATGATCTAAACAAAAATGTTTAAATACGGGAGTACCAGCTTAAATGTTACCTTTGCTTTTTTTTTTTTTTTTAAACAAGATCTGTGTTTCATGCTGGTCATTATACTTTGGCAATATAATATAGATTTTTTTTTAAGTGTAAAGGGTTTTTTTATTATTATGTGTAACACAGTTATTTAAGTCAATAAAATTTTAAGGAATTTCACACGTTCTGATTCTTTCCACTGCTAATCACCTTAGTTCCTCCAAACTCATAATCTTCAAGATAAAATAGCCCTTTCAAAAAGAAGTTATCATGTGAGTCAGCCCACAATTCTTTTAGTTAGGCTTCTTTGATCTCCAATGAAATATGGACACACTTCAAAATTCCCCACCTGTAATCTTTGGGATCCAATTTCCTCAAGCGATTTACTTTAGGACCATGTTTAGGGTCAGGAGATGGATCTGCCTGGTTCTGAATTTGACACCCTCTAAAAATATATTAGGTTCAAATCATATTCACTCCTAAGCCATCACACCCTAGAACAGTACAGATCATTGGGATATGCCAATACCTTTTAAAATTATCCAGACACTGTGTTCAAGATAAAAGCCTAAAAAAAGAAGCCATCTTTGTTTCATGTCAACGTTAAAATTAGAGTACTAAATCAATACAGCTGATAATTTAAAAGCTTAAGATATGAGGGAAATTATCAGCTCTATAGTCCTGGAAGCAATCTTTATGTTTATCAATACACCCCCATCACTTGACTCTCTTAGGTATCATGTTCCTTCTTATCTGTATCAAAACTCATACTGAACAATGAGTTCTGGGTTGTAAAAGAGGATTATAGATTTGTTTTTGTTATTGCTTTATGGCAATTCTTTGTATATGGGATGAGAAGGTCATCAATAGTAAGGAAGACCACTAGTGAAAAAACATGACCTCATTATTTTGATGAGAAGTCTACATGGATACATTAGTATGAATAAGTTATATTAGTAGTCATTGCAATAGGAACTGTAAGTAACAGAAGAAAATTAACTGTTTCAACTCTCAATCATCCCTAAATCAACTGATACTCTTGCTAGTTTTAATTAGTGAGTATACTTATTATATAATTTGTATAAGCAGCTGTGGTTGCAGTCAGGACAAATCATGTTTGATATGTTCTAGTATAACATGATACTTTATTTTTCTTTCTTTCTTTCTTAATATTTATTTGGCTGCGCTGGGTCTTAGTTGTGGTGGGCGGGATCTTTGTTGCGGCGTGCGGGATCTTTGTTGCGGCATGTGGAATCTTTAGTTGCGGCTTGCGAACTCTTAGTTGTGACATGCAGGATCTAGATCCCTGACCAGAGATCGAACCCAGGCCCTCTGTGTTGGGAGCACGGAGTCTTAGCTACTGGACCCCCAGGGAAGTCCCTAACATGATACGTTAGATGTACTTTTTTTTTTTTAACTTTTCTTAATGGCTTTCTTTTTTTTTAATTAATCAATTTATTTTATTTATTTATTTGGCTATGTTGGGTCTTCATTGCTGTGCGTGGGCTTTCTCTAGTGGAGGCGAGCAGGGGCTGCTCTTCGTTGTGGTGCTCTTCTCATTGCCGTGGCTTCTCTTGTTGCGGAGCACGGGCTCTAGGCACACGGGCTTCAGTAGTTGTGGCACGCGGGCTAAGTAGTTGTGGCGCACAGGCTTAGTTTCTCTGCGGCATGTGGGATCTTCCCGGACCAGGGCTCGAATCCGTGTCCTCTGCAATGGCAGACGGATTGTTAACCACTGCGCCACCAGGGAAGCCCTAGATGTACTTTTTCCACTGAGAATGACTTTAACAGTTCTACTGTAAATTTCCACAGTAACATAAAATAAAAATTAGTTTAAAAAGTGTCTGCTGACTTGTCGACACCGTAATAATGGTATTTGCACCCACAGCTGTTTACGAGTATTACTGTAAATACTATACAGTTTCAAGGCATTTTGCTCTGGGCTTTACTATTCCATGTATCATGAATCATCCAACTCCTCGGTTATCGCTTGGACTTTCTAGTATTTTGAATGGCAATCTCTCTCAAGGGGGCCCTTCTAATTGCAGAATCTGTGCCTAGTATCCTTGGATTTGCTGGTTCAGCATGAGCATGAATTGATTAGTCTATGTATCCACATGTCTTATGGAATGTGTATTTCCTGTGTTCGCCATCTGCCAAATTGGAGCAGCATTTGGACCAGAAGATATTATCCTTTCTCTGATTTACTGTCTCTCTGAATAGAGCCTCTTACTTAAATTTGGTTTGGTCAAGGGGCATTAATAGAAGGCTTTTTTTTAAAAATAAGGCTTTTGAAAAAATTCAGTATAACTGATGATTCCACAACAAAGCAAAGAATCCCCAAAACTGCAATATTGAGTGAGATGGCATGCCTTCAAATCTTGAATAGTATCATGGGAAGTCCATCTTTAGTCATTCCACAGATTGATCACCTCTTTTTTTAAAAAAAGTTTTAAAAAATTTACTTATTTTATTATTTATTTAGTTTTGGCAGTGTTGGGTTTTCGTTGCTGCGCGCGGGTTTTCTCTAGTTGCGGCGAGCGGGGGCTACTCTTCGTTGAGATGCACAGGCTTCTCATTGCAGTGGCTTCTCTCATTGTGAAGCACGGGCTCTAGGTGCGCGGGCTTCAGTAGTTGTAGCGCATGGGCTCAGTAGTTGTGGCTTGCGGGCTCTAGAGCACAGGCTCAGTAGTTGTGGTGCACGGGCTTAGTTGCTCCGCGGCATGTGGGATCTTCCCGGACCAGGGCTCGAACCCGTGTCCCCTGCAATGGCAGGCGGATTCTTAACCACTGCGCCACCAGGGAAGTCCCCAATGACTTCTCTTAATTTATCACTCAATAGCATTTATTGAACACCCTTGTGGCGGGCACTTGCAAATGCTGTAAATACAAAGGCAGTAAGCTAAGCTCCTTGCCCTCATGGAGCTCACAGACTGCCAACTATTACTATGTGTGATAATGCTACAATAGAGGCACATAACTGTTTTAATATTATGAGAAAAATGATTTTGGGAAAGACCACTATAATATATTTTAGGGATACAAAATGTTGGGAACAAATCATTCTTGGGTTTAGGATTCCTTATTTTGTTTGTTATTAGATATTTACTAAAACATATTTTAATGCCTTCTGTATGCTGGGAGTTGTGCTTGATGAAAAATTACATGTGGTCTCTGCCCCAATGAAGGAGATAAACAGACATTTTAAAATGTAGAATTCGATATTTTCAAAGCTAAGAAGAGAAGTTCAAGGTGTCCTGCAAAACTACAAGGAATTTAGATAGAAGGAAAGCCACTAACGGGACTTCCCTGGTGGTCCAGTGGCTAAGACTTCATGCTTGCAACACAGGGGGCCCAGGTTTGGTACCTGGTTAGGGAACTAGATCCCACATGCCAAAACTAAAGATCCCGCATGCTGCAACTAAGACCTGGCACAGCCAAATAAATAAATATTTTTTTAAAAAGAAGGAAAGCCACCAAGCATATTGTATGTTATCTATTGCTATATAACAAATAATTTCCAAAATTAGAAGCTTCAGACAACAATAAACATTTATTATTCCATATAGTTTCTACGGGTCAGGAGTTCAGGAATGTCTAAGTGTTGTGGTTCTGAGACTTTCATGAGTTTTGTAGTCAAAGTGTCGGTCGGGACTGCAGTTATCTGAGACTTAACTGAGGCAGAAAGAGCCAATTCCAAGATGGCTTATTCACCTGGCTGTTAGCAGGAGGCCTCAGTTCTTTGCCTCATGGACTACTTTATAGGGTTGCTTGTCTTCAAGGCATAGCCACTAGTTTCCTCTAGAAAGAGTGATCTGAGAGAGTAACGCAGAAGCCACAAGTCTTTTATGAATTGCCTCAGAAATCGTATACCTGGGACTTCCCTGGTGGTCCAATGGTTAAGACTCTGCACTCCCAATGCAGGGCGCCAGGGTTTGATCCCTGGTTAGGGAACTAGATCCCACATGCTGCAACTAAGAGTTCGCAAGCCACAACTAAAGATTCCTCATGCGCAACGAAGATCCCACACGTGGCAACGAAAATCCCCCATGCCACAACTAAGACCCGGTGCAGCCAAATAAGTTAATTAATTAATTAATTAATATTTTTTTAAAAAAGCAATCGTATATCTTTATTTCCACACTACCCTACTGGTTCCAGAGGTCATCCCTATCAGCATGAGAGGGGACATGGATAGCAGGAGGTAAGGACCATCGAAGGCCATCTTGGAGGCTGACTACCGCATGTATGAATCTTCAAATGCGAGCTTGCTGAAATCAGACTTTTCAGAAGAACCCAATGTAGTAAAAAAAAACCCACCCAAGGATGGAGTTGGTCAGAGAATCATGGAATGGCATAGCCAACTGGGTAGAAGCAGTTCGGGCAGAAACTCTAATACAGTAGATATAGATATATATTGATAGATAGCTAATTATAGCATAAAACTAACCTAAAGCAGAAACAGAAAATGGAAGAAAGACCATGAATTAATTGAGGCACTAGAATTGGTGTTTGTCACAATTAAAGGGAAAAAAGGAAGAAAAATTAAAGAATTAAAGACTTTAAAAGTTGCTGTAAATATTAAAAAAGAGCTCAGAAAAGCACGGTTCTCATTGTCATTCATTCATTATGGACTATGCCACTGACTGACTGACAAAGCTTGTAAATGGCTCCTACGATTCAAATCATCTCTTAGTATCATCACAGAAGATCTTGTCCCCTTTAAGCAAGGTTGACCCCTCTACCTATCTTTCAATAACAGTTGTTTTAGGAAATTGCCTAAGATTTCCTCTTATTGAACTACGCTTGTACTTGTTCTCACCAAAGTCTCAACGTTGTACTATATCAGTTCAACATTTGCTTTTGCACTCTGGATGGGGTGTTCATATCCCTAACTGCCTAGCAGGATCTAGTTCCCCGACTAGGGTTCAAACCCGCCCCCCCTGCATTGGGAGCCAGGAGTCTTACCCAGTGGACCACCAGGGGAGTCCCCCATCAGGTGGCTTTAGATCTGCTCTTATGAAACCCAACCCTGGCCTTTAAACAAGTTGGCCTTTGGTCTCAGCTGGGCTAGTCCAAGTCTCCTGACCCCTCCCTCAGAGGGAGATTCTAGCAACTGGGAAGAACCACTTCCATTTTATCTTCTAATGATAACTGACAATTACAAACACAGCTGGTTGGTTACATTTATTACCAGTAGGTCCATGGTCAAGTTGGCCTCAATTACCCTGCTGAATACATGCTGATTACTCTATTATTACCTCTTAGCAACAGTATAAGGAAGACAACCTGTCTTAATAGAAAGGATGCAGAATCTGAGAGTAGCTTTCTAGGTCTGGGAACCAGAGAGAGGGAGGTGAGTGGAGGTGGAGAGATGGGCAACCCTAGTCCTTAACCCTCCTTATTTACCCAGGGGCACCCAGATTCCCTATCTCTCCTTTCCCTCAATACACAGGACTTGAAGGGTCCCTTACCCACTCCAGTCTGACCTCCGCCATTCCAGAGCAAGCTGGACCAGGTGTGCATGTGACTGAGTTTTGACCATGCAATTGAGGTGAAATCCTAAGAGAGGGCAAAGCAACAATATGAAAGGAACCCAAGTCTCTGATTGACCAGGTGCAGCAGAGCTACCTGCTGCTCAGCATCTTCCAGACTGTTATTTGAGAAATAAACTTCTGTTTTCTCATTTTAAAAAAGAAAAAAAGAGTACAGACTCCTTTTTTTTTTGAATTTTTGAATTTTATTTTATTTTATTTTTATACAGGAGGCTCTTATTAGTCAGAATACAGACTCTTGATTAAGGGTTGGATTCGAATATCAGCTCTTAAACTTAACACTCCTGTGACCCAGTTAAGTTCCTTTAATATCTATTAGCTTCAGTTTTCCATAGGTGTAAAGTAAGGTTGTTATATATTTCACAGCACTGTTCAAGGTATAGGAAAGAAAATATGTACACCTGGCGTATAGTGGACACTCTATATTTATTTATTTATTTTATTTAAAACTTTATTTTTAAATTTATTTTTGGCTGCATTGGGTCTTTGTTGCTGCGCGCGGGCTTTCTCTACTTGCATTGAGCGGGGGCTACTCTTCGTTGTGGTGCGCGGGCTTCTCATTGCGGTGGCTTCTCTTGTTGCGGAGCACGGGCTCTAGGCGCGCAGGCTTCGGTAGTTGCGGCACGTGGGCTCTAGAGCACAGGCTCAGTAGTTGTGGTGCACGGGCTTAGTTGCTCCGCAGCATGTGGGATCTTCCTGGACCAGGGCTCGAACTCATGTCCCCTGCATTGGCAGGCTGATTCTTAACCACTGCTCCACCAGGCAAGTCCCTAGTATATTTTAATATTTCCCAAAATGCATTACTTTGCACTCTATTTCTTAATGCTAACAATGACCGAGAAAATAAGAAGAGCTTAAAGTATATTTGCTATATGTTTCAAGAAGGCAGGGATCAATTTTATTTAAAATAAATTTTTTTTGGTGGGGGGGACTGCGCTGCGCGGCATCTGGAATCCTATTTCCCTGACCAGGGATCAAACCCATGTTCCCTGCATTGGAAGCATGGAGTCTTAACCATTGGACCACTAGGGAAGTCCCTAAAATATTTCATTAAAGGCAGATTTTTAAACATCTTATACTTAAGGGGATTAGTTTAAATTAATTAGAAAACTAATTCAGAATTTTCACGTTCTTCAAAGGTGTTAGATAAATGAAGATTTTCTAAATTATAATAGCAAAGTCAGAATAAATACCTGTTTATGTTGACAAGTCTTCTAAATGTGTCTTTAGATCTGGTTGGTTGCTTTGACCCCCAAGCAAGAGAGAATAAATAATGCATTCCTCTACAAGCTGACTAACCATAAAAGTGTAACAAGTTCCCATTGGTATGCCCAGACCTGTGGAAGAGAAAATGAGTAGAAAATAAGAAAGGTATGTAGCACCTTGTTCTGACTTCCCAAGGATTAAAGGATGATCATATGAACAAACCCACAATGTAAATTATTTATACTGTTGAATAATATGAAACTATATAAATTAACAAAGATTATATATAAGAACAACTTCTAAGCAATTCCTAACACATATAAGCTATTGTTTAAGAATTCAATAATATCTTGAAGTCCATTAATGCTATAGTTCTCACCTTTTGAGATACCTCTGTGGCTCTTAGGGGGTTATTTGTTACTCAAGGTCAAAGTAAGTTGAAAGCAGAAAGTTCTGCAAGACTACCAGCCAGGAACACATGAATCTATCTGCTTTTCTTCCTTACTGTCCAAGACAGCAGGGTCTTTCTTGCCTGATTCACTCAGGAAGAGCAGGACTCTTCAAGACACACTGAGAGAATCCACCAAGCACATGACAGGTTGGTTAGGGCTGCAGGCTACCATTATATACCTTCCCTCCCATCCCCTCCAGGGCAAAACCCCATGAGAGCTGAACCTTGTCTGTCTTATGTACAGCGTACAGCACAGGGCTGGCATGTAATAGTATTCAACCATTTCCTAAATGAACATGATAGAGTGGCAATGAGAACTTGAGGTAACTGGAGCCTTAATTTGGAAAGCATTTCCCAGGCATAAGGGCATGACCTGGGGATATATAAGCTACTCAAGGAGTACAGCGCAGTGTACAACAATCTATAATGGAGCTATATGCCCCCAAATGAACTCAGACAAGGTCCCAAATCCAGACACAGGCATCTAGGGAAAATGATTTTGTTACCATGCTAGTTTTTCTTTGGGACTGATCATTTATGTTTCATAACAGAAATTTGGCTTTGGGCAGCTTCATTTATTTATTAAAAAACATTTTTTTTTTGCGGTATGTGGGCCTCTCACTGTTGTGGCCTCTCCTGTTGCAGAGCACAGGCTCTGGACGCGCAGGCTCAGCGGCCATGGCTCACGGGCCCAGCCGCTCCGCGGCATGTGGGATCTTCCTGGACCAGGGCACGAACCCTTGTCCCCTGCATCGGCAGGTGGACTCTCAACCACTGCGCCACCAGGGAAGCCCCCAGCTTCATTTATTAAAGAAGAACATCATGATTTTAGAGAACAGAACACCGTTTTCCTTGTTTTGCTGTTCAGTAGGGCAGAATGTTTAGACCGACTCTCTTTTTTACAGAAGTAACTTAGCATACCCAAATGTCTAAGTACTCAACTGTTATGCTGCTGGAAGTGGCAAGAGAAAACAATCCAGGTAGAAATGAACAGGAAAAGATGTTTAGGTTCCCTGTTCTGTGAAGAGTAATGTAGGGAAATGAAAGTGAACTGGAGAGGAAGAGAAATGGGAGCTGAAGAAACAGCCAAGAATCAGGAAGAGAGATTGCAAAACATGCCCCCTTTAGCCCCAAGTGCATCTGCATTTGCCTCTTTCTCCGCCTTTTGGTTGTTTGGAGGTGCCAGGCATGCGTTGCCACATGGCACACCCTCGACCTCTCCTGGTCACACTCTGTCATGAGTCACAACCTTGAGTCCTGTGGAAACAGCAAAGAGCGGGGCTCTCGGGGAGGAAGACAGTGCCTGACACAGTGTCCACTACTTCAAGAAATGGGCATAAGGTGGCAGCACTGGTAGTGCCTGCAGGTGTTGTGGAGAGAAACTTGGCCAAGGGCCAGCTGTACTTGAGCTGCTAAGTCCCAGGGAAAAGATGGAAAAGGGGAACTCTGTTAAAGACCTCCTTATTAGGGTAGTAAGTGATGGAAGGAAAAAGGCTTCTCCTGGGGGAGCAGTGGCACCAGGAGCTCCACTAGGAGGAATGCGTGATGAGGTCACATTGCCTGGCACCCATACGTCTGTTAAAAGAATAACTGCCACTTATGAGGAAGGATTAAGACGGACTGATGAACAACATGGATGAATCTTGAAAACATGGTAAGTGAAAGAAGCCAATCACAAAAGATGTGTACTGTACAATTCTGCTTACGTGAAATGTCCAGCACAGGCAAATCTATAGAGACAGAACGTAGGTGAGTGATTGCCTAGGGCTTGAGACTGGGGACAAAGAGGGGGTGACTGCTAAAGGGTTTCTCTTTAGGTTGATGAAATGTTCTAAAGTTGATTGTGGTGATGGTTGCACAACTCTGAATAAGCTAAAAACCATTGAATTTTGCACTTTAATGGATAAATTGTAATGAAACCTCAATAAACCTGTTACTTTTTAAAAAATGAATATTTAATTAAAACCAGAGAGGAAAGGTTATAACGTGAGTGCATTCTTAACCCTTCTCTCCCTCCCTGGTCCTTTGAATACCTATGGTTTCAATAGGGATGAGAGGCATGCCTTTTCCTGGAATCACCCATTTCTAAGCCAGTGCCTCTTAAACTTTAATTTGCATACAGATCACCTGTGGATCTTGTCAAAATGCAGAATCTGTTTCAGAAGGTCTGAAGTGGAGCCTAAGACTGTGCATTTCTAAGAAGCTCCTAGGTGATCTTGAAGCTGCTGGTCCTAGAATTACACTTTGAATAGAGAGACTCTAAGAGACTCATTGAAATTATATTTGTTCTTTGATTGAGATTAGTATTATGTCAGCTCTGTACTGAAGTTAAAATGCCAAGTAAATATTTTTATTTTGACTTGCTAGTGGCATAACATATATATGATGCTTCTAACAACAGTTAATACAGGTATCTTGAAAAAGTACATTACTAACATTATGGTATTTATTATCCATTTTTATTGAAAAGTTCAGGATTTGGAACTGTAAGAGAACTGGATTTGAATCCTGGCTCTATCATTAACCAATGTCATGGCCTTGGACTATCTGAGTTTCAGTTTCTTTGTGTATAGAATGGAGATACTAATACCTATCTCAGCGGATTTTTGGGAGTGCTGGAGACTATGGCACACACATTATACTCACTCTTGAGATAACTACTATTATTGTCATCATATTTGTGTGAGGTGGGAGAGCTACCACATTTCCTTCTCTGGATCTCGCATCACTCCATATTTTCTTTAAAACCTCCTAAATCTTGAAATTTTGGTTGTGTGGGAGATGCTTCTCAAAGATTATTTTTCTTTATCTGCCTAAAGAAGGTGTTGTTTGGAGCTCTAGTAAAATCCATACGGAATATAATTTTTAATACGTAGATGGCTGCTTTCTTTTTTGTGGGAGGGTTTGTTCTTTTATTAAGAGATTCAAAGAAAAAGTTCAGGATTTTTTTTTTTGTGGTACGCAGGCCTCTCACTGTTGTTGCCTCTCCCATTGCGGAGCACAGGTTCCGGACTCGCAGGCCCAGCGGCCATGGCTCACGGGCCCAGCTGCTCTGCAGCATGTGGGATCCTCCCGGACCGGGGCACGAACCTGTGTCCCCTGCATCGGCAGGCGGATTCTCAACCACTGCGCCACCAGGGAAGCCTGTTCAGGATGTTTAATAAGGAATTCTGGTCTTCCTGATTCTCTAGTGTTAAGCTGGAATAATTCAACATCAATGACTTATTTTTGTTTAAAAAAATTTTCAAACTGAGTTACTCAATTTCACTTTAGGGCCTCTGCTATTTTCCTTTTCCTTTACAGGTATGGCAGGCAAGTTCTTCTAATGCCTGGCCCTCAGGGAAGCCTACAGAGAGAGGCAATTCGGAAAACCCTGTTTTGGAACAGAGCTGCTCCTCAGTAGCTCCCCATGGAAGAGGAATTCCTGCCACAAATGACAAGACATCACAGGCACACAGCTTGGACTAGAGTGAGGACTGCTGCTTCTTCCTTCTTGTGGTGCTCTGACCTGGGAGGCCCATGAACTACAGTATTAGGCAAGCACCCAGGTGCCTTGTTCCTCCATGTTATTCTTGGGCTACAGTCTGAATGTTGTAGACTTGCAAGGGGCTGCCCAATGTATTTGCTTCCTTTTGTTTTTATAGTCTTTCGACTTTTAGGCTGACTTTATCTCCTTGATTTTCCTAGTTTCTGGAAGAATATGTAGCAATACTAATTGTCACTGGCAAGTTCCTGGCATACAGCATTAGTGAAATTCATTTCTTCCTTCTTGTTAAATCATTCTTGCGTTTAAAAAAATTTTTTTTTAACACTTTTGTAAATCTAACCCCTTGCCAACACCTTTCTATCACTGTGTACTGAGCATTAGCTCTATGAAGGCCTAAGCAGTATCGAGACTTAAGAACTTGTTTTCTTCTCTATTTGTTTTTTAAATTATAGAAGACTCTAATGCTGTCAGCTGGTAAATGTTTAGAATTTAAGGTAAACATCACTCTAACTTTTGTAAACACTGTAATAGAAAACTGGTTTTAGAGATGCAAAAACAAATCAAAAATGTTGTTTTATGGAGAATTGTGTTGAAGACATATTTTGAAATTTGAAGAAGAAAACAAGAGGTTCTATGTCTTCAGTGCAGCTTTGAATATTTAGGATTTCTTCTGTTAACTGCTCTGTTTTGTGTCACTACTGCATGAGGGCCTCAGAAAGGCTGGACTGGAAACACCAGCCCCCTGAAAGGGACAGTCACGTGTTCATGGAGTGAGGAAGTGCTAGCTGCTGGCTGGGGACTTCCCAGGTCACTAATTTTGAAAAACCCCCTAAACACTGATCTTAAAGATCCAATTCTTCTCTTCAACAGCAAGGATCAAAATGTTGGAAGGCTGTATCCTGTTTCCTCATCTAGCACCAGGATTCTGGTGAAGAGTTGCAATGAAGTGGACTCTAAGTCGGCTTGTTCTTTCCTTTCTTATCCGACCAATTAAGGACATTATTTCATTTGGTGCATCTTAGCCATTCATTTTGGTGGACAATTGTTTCTCTTGTTATAAAGACCAAAGACCATTCTAAACCCAGAGTCAGCCAAATAGGTAAAACAAATATCTCATAATTCCACATAGCTGCCTTAGGAGGACTGGGTTCTAGTCTATGCAGGAATCCCTGGCATGAGCACTGTTATGTACAGAAGCCTGAGCTTAGAGAGCAGCCAGTGTGGCATAGATTGTGACTTGTGGACATTTCTGTGCCATTTAGTCCAAGTACAATTACCCATCATGAGAGCCTATGTGACACAAACAGGAAGAGAGTAGGAGAAGATGAACAGGAGGAAAGAAGTTATCTTTTTTTTTTTTTTTTAAGAAGTTATCTTAATTCTATTCTCCCCAAGGGGGGAAAATGACTAAAATATAACCTGAGTGTAAGAGCATTAGTAATATTAATAATAATATCTTTGATAATTAGGCCACTGATCTCAAAGTACTTTTATTTATTTATTTATTTAAATTTTATTTATTTATTTTTGGCTGCATTGGGTCTTCGTTGCTGCGTGCAGGCTCTCTCTGGTTGCGGTGAGTGGGGGCCACTCTTCATTGTGGTGCACGGGCTTCTCACTGTGGGCTTCTCACTGCGGTGGCTTCTCTTGTTGCGGAGCATGGGTTCCAGGCTTGTGGGCTTCATTAGCTGCAGCACACAGGCTCAGTAGTTGTGGCTCGCAGGCTCCAGAGCGCAGACTCAGTAGTTGTGGCGCACGGGCTCAGTTGTTCCGCAGCATGTGGGATCTTCCCAGACCAGGACTTGAACCTGTGTCCCCTGCACTGGCAGGCGGATTCCCAACCACTGCACCACCACCAGGGAAGCCCTCAAGTACTTTTAACATCCATTATTTTCTTTGTACTCACCAAAATCTCTTTAAGGTCCCATAGAATGGGAATTGCCATGTCTTAAGTTTTTCCCTGTTCCTCTTTCCTCTTTATTCATCAACTTTCTTGGAAAATGAGGGATCTTGCCCTGTGAGTTAGGAACTTATCAATTCTGAAGGAAAAAGGCCTATCTCTCCTGTTCGTTAGACATCATCCTACACTGTACTTTATAGGAGGTACAAAAGTAGTGTATATTACAATGTTGTACATCACAGCAGGGTAATTGTCAGAGAACCTTCCATTTACAGTAAACTGAATGAGAGGATTGACATCCAAAATCAAAAAGTGGAAACTTCTAGACTGGTTTCAAATCATCACAGTGAAAGGACAGTCATTTGACTCATGGAGAACCTCTGCTCTGATGCTTCAGAGCATACATAGTCCATATGATTAGATTTTGTAAGTCTGAAATCTTGATCATTACAGTCTATAAATGGATATAGCCTTTTGGAAGTCTTGACTTAGAATGAAAGCCTGGACCTTTGTCTCAAATATTGAGATACTATCAAATTGTAGGCTCTTTGCCTTGAATATTAGGTAGGTTATCCTCCTTTAACTCTTGTCTTCTGTTTCTTCATCCTCCACCCCCAATCACTCCCAAGAAGAACATCTCTAACAGAGTTTTCAATGTCTTTGTAGTACTTCATTCCTGTAAATTCCTTCTTCTCCATGTTTTTGTTCTGTTTTATGTAGTTTGGAAAATGACAGTGTAGAATATGTTTGGTATAACCCTAGTCCTGTCCAGCATTTTTCATCCCTTTAAAAAATATATATATATTATATATATATAAATATGTATATATATATATATACACACACACGGGTGTGTGTGTGTGTGTTCTGCGGTTGAAAGTATAGAACTAAAAACTTTATTCATTTATTTATTTAGGCCACACCTTGCAGCATGAAGGATCTTAGCTCCCCGACCAGGGACCAAACTTTTGCCCCCTGCAGTGGAAGCATAGAGTCTTAACCACTGGACCACCAGGGAATTCCCTAGAAGTAAAAACTTTAAATAAAATAGAGGGCTTCCCTGGTGGCGCAGTGGTTAAGAATGGCCTGACAATTCAGGGGACATGGGTTCGATCCCTGGTCCGGGAAGATCCCACATGCTGTGGAGCAGCTAAGCCTGTGCACCACAACTACTGAGCCTGCGTTCTAGAGCCCATGAGCCATAACTACTGAAGCCCACACGCCTAGAGCCCGTGCTCCACAACAAGAGAAGCCACTGCAATGAGAAGCCCGCGCACTGCAACAAAGAGTAGTCCCCACTCGCAGCAACCAGAGAAAGCCCGCACACGGCGACGAAGACCCAACACAGCCAAAAATAGATAAATAAATTAAAAATAAAAAAGAAAATGTTTCTTGTATTGTTCCTGTTAAGCATTTCTCATATTTTGGCATCACACACCAAAACATGATGTCAGAGGTGTGGGGTGGGGTGGGGGAGCAGGTAGGGGTGAGGGAAAGACTAGGTTAGATAGTACAATGTGTGCAGTGGTGAAGAATTTACTAAATTTAATTAATCTTCAATTAGCAGATCACTGAGGATATGAATCACTCACTGGCAGTCAAAAGGTGATGTCAGTGAATGGTTATGGCTCAGCATGACTGCTTCTGTTTGCTCCTGTATTTACTCCTAGCACTATTGCTACTGCAGGGCTCTCCTATGAATTTTTTTTTTTTTTTTGCGGTACGCGGGCCTCTCCTATGAATTTTATTGTGGGACTTTAGAAATGTCTACTGCCAAGGATAGCATTAATAAGTATTCCAGTTGATAGTTAGAGCAAGGAACAAGTTTCTTAATGAAGTTTATAAATATGGCTTTGGACTGATCTTATTGGCAATAGTCATACTATTAATTTCTAGTTGAAAGAATAACATGCTCACAGGAGTACTGAGCCTAAGTAGAAGACTCATTTTGGTGGAAATTGGGTTAAAACAGCACATGCAACTCAAGGATTGCTGAAGAAGGGCAGGTGCATAAGTTTCTTCATCATGAAAGGTGGATATTCAACGTGGAGACTGAGCGCCCTTGGTTAAGTTTATAAAACAGTTTCTGCCTAAACTCTCTGTAATAGTTACCAATTGTGCTAATAATGGGTTACAAAAAGTCCTCAGTAGCCAATCAGGTTGCGACCTCCTTACTTCTAAGCATCTTCCTAGAGAATATCTTATGAAGGTTATGTAGTATCTCAATTCTCCTATGATTGCATCTTGGAAACACTGGCTGCTAGTTCATAAAAAACCAGATTATGTACAGAGTCAACTAGAATCCTTCTTTTCTAGATACTTTGGACTTCCAACTTTAGCTGGGCTAAAGTGGAACAACATGAGCCATGAACTCCAGGCTTTTCTGGACAGAGTGCCATATTTTTAAGTAACCGTGATTGACGGTTATGGGAAAAAAAATACTTAAATGGGCTCTTGGACTTTGTTCTGAGGTCAAAAGGGACCGCATTAAAAAATGTGTATTCTATATCCTGATCTTGGTGTTTGGGGCAAAAATAGTACCTAATGTTGTGTGATATTGTGTATTCTTTTGTTTGAACATAGTTTGTAGATGGACTCTATTAGTGAAAACACACCGTGGTGGAGAGGAATGTGTGTGTGTGTGTGTGTGTGTGTTTCAGTGCTGTTTTTATTTATTTATTTATTTTTTTGCGGTACGCGGGCCTCTCACTGTTGTGGCCTCTCCTGTTGCGGAGCACAGGCTCCGATGTACAGGCTCAGCGGCCATGGCTCACGGGCCCCGCCGCTCCGCGGCATGTGGGATCTTGCCGGACCGGGGCACGAACCCGTGTCCCCCGCATCGGCAGGCGGACTCTCAACCACTGTGCCACCAGGGAAGCCCTCAGTGCTGTTTTTAAATGGCCTGTTGGGTAGGCTTGATGAAATGTGTTAGGTTATTTCACCTTTGTCTCCTGTTCTCTCCCTCCACAGTAAGACTGGAAGAACAACACACTTATACCCAAGCCTCCAGTAGTCTCTTTGGAAGGGTAGGCCAATTAGAACCAAACTGCTGGTCCCCACCCCCAGCCACTCTGGTAGGTTCTGAATCCAGTTTCAGTGTTGTTAAATTTCAGGGCAGAAAGTGATAATTTGGAAAAGTGCCAAAACCCACTGTAATTTTTCCTGGCAGCTTTCCCTTGGTGTCATTGGTAAGTTCTGCATTTCACTGGAGTACCGCACCACTACTACTACAGTACCTCGCAGCAGACATTTTCATTTGGTCCACTTTTATCTTTGGAAGAAGCTGTTTTTCAGTAGGGATAGACGGATTTACACTCTATTAAAGCTAGTCAGAATGCTTTCCCTTAAGGGTCATTCACTTCCTGCCTTATGCTTAATAAGTTCCCTTGGATTTTCCTTGATGCTTACATAAAAAGCCTGGGATGATCATGCTGGAGTATTCTCTTGAGGCGGCTGTGTTGCACACTTGCTGTTTTAGGCTCCTATCCTGTTTCACAGGACTGCATGCCTACCTCCCTCCATTTTGTCAGTGCTCACTGGGTTTTTCCTTCTCTTTCCACCTCTCTTCTACAGACTTGTGTTGGAGCAAAAGACTCCATTCCAGATCCGTTCCAGAGTTACTATGAGAAACTTCCCCACTCTCTGACTTTTTTTTCCTATCTCAGTAAAATGGCAGTGTAAGAAAGCTCTATGCAATCAGGGCTGAAAGAAATACCCACCTAGAATATTTGATTTTCCTTCTGATTTTCTTCTCTACTCTCAACTTTCAAAAATTTCCCCTACAATCATTTTACATGTGTGAAATTTTCTAGATTGGTTTTAAAGAATAAAGCAGAACAAATGCAGCCTGGATTGGTTTAATATGGGAAGTCAAAGAAAACAGACTTTTACTGTTCCTGAGCAATACCTTCAATATTAAGATTGGTGACCTTAACTTTCCTTGGTAGTGTTGTTAGTGTTTAGCTCTCCAAATCTAAAAACAGCTTTGTGTAATAAGTACCAAACACAAAATTGTCGTGTCTCTTCTGATGGACTGTAAAGTGGCTTTCAAGCTTCTTTGTAAGTAGGTTTTTCATATCTGCACTATTTTTGTGTCAGTTGGTGAACACAAACCTTCAGTGAGGCTCAGCAGAAATGCCCAAATTCCTGATCTGCCCAGTGGTTTTATAAAACTCCAGTATGGGTTGGTTTGTTTGTCTATAAAATATTATTAATAGTTTTACTCTATCTTCTACAAAAGAATCGTCAACAAGCTCACCAATGAGACAAGTGGTTAAGGAAAATGTATATATTAGAGTGTGAGAGAGCTTGTGCTTTTTCCGTCATGTTAGATTGACTCTGGGTGCTTGCTTTGTTTGAAACCCACCACAAACCAAACTAGCCTGGACCTTTATTTATTTACTTTTATTGTAGATTTCAGTTTTGGGGTAGGTGATGGTGAGGGTAATTCTTATTTTATATTGGTACAAAAAAAGCAAGTTGACTTATACCTAAGGGTTTTTTTTCCAGAGCTACTCTTCTGGTGAAAAAAAAAAAGCCTCATTCAGAAATTAACATTTCTCAAAATGTGTTCCTTATTATTCTGAAATGTAAATTCCTTCAAATTGTTTATTTTAAAACTCTGAGATGAATGGAAGAAGGATCTAGACAAGGAGTTGTTGAGCGCCCACCATGCCTGATACCTCTGGGGTTGCTCCTTTGGAATTCTAGGTGCTGGGCAAGCGCAATTTTACCAGGGCTGTTGAGCGCCATTCGGACTCCATTCCATTTTTCTCCGTGGCGATCCAGTTCGTATCTTACAGCTCCCGCCTGGAAGCCGGTAATGTAATGAATTGCCTTGACTCTTGCTTCAATCCACTTTCCTCGCTTAATATGCAGTCCAAAGTTTTGCAGCTCGCTGTCAGATGGTACTGCTAGACTTTCACACTGCTCCCAAAGCCTCCGCTGGGGCTGTTTCAGAACACGGAGTTACAAACTTTAAGAAACAGACAGCTCCAGACGGAAATCCACGCCAGGCTTTGAGCTCTGCTTCTGGCTTCCGTCAACTGACATAGTTGCCCTTTTGCTCAAACTCGCAGCTCCAGTTCGCACTCGGGAGAGCTCCGCTGGGTATCTGCTCGCTTCGGCGCGGCGGGGACGCGTGTGAGGCTACGAGCCGGCGCTCCACCTATTTCACCGCGCCTTAGTTCAGAACCGAGGCAAACCTTCACTTGGGTCCCTGGGCTTAAACGTCTTCCTTCAAAAAGAGTGGGGAAAGGAAGGAGCCGGGCCCGATCTTTTGTTTGTTTGTTGAATTTTGTATTTCGGACACTTGGGAAGCAAATTGCCAGAGAGGAAGGGCTGTCCTCCCTGCAAACGTTTCCCTCTCTTAGCAAACCCTCCAGGCCTCGGTTCCACATTTTGCAGTTGACTGCGTGGATTTTAATAGGCTGTTCCCTTATTCTCGGGCCCAATCCATGCACACTGTGTAGCCAGATAAAATGAGAGCACATTTTCTGCCATTTTCAGTCGGTTTGTCCTGGCAGCCCTGCCCCCTTCCTTGGCTGCGGCAGCCGCGGGAGTTAATGCTGCGCGCAGAAAACTCCGCCTGATCCTCCGGGCCGGAGATCCAGTCCACGTTTGCCAGGTGCCGTGCGGTAGGGGACGGCGATAAGAACTCTCTTGTGACGGAGCGAGCGAGACTTTAGTCCGGTTTCCATGTCAACGATACAGTCCATATTTGCCATCAGGCTGTTGGTGGCAAAGGAGCTTTCGTGCGGGTAGCGCTGTCCTAGTCCTAGTTCTCCAATCGGCGCCGGGATTCCTGAGCTGCCTAGGTGTGGGGTTAAAAGGCAGGGGCCGTGGGGGAGAAAACTCCACCAGCGGGAGGACCCACAGCCCGAAACCCGGGTCTCGGAGCTCGGGCCAGCCACGTGCCCTGTTCCTCCCCTCCCCCCCTTTCCCGCAGCCATTACCCCTAGGGAAAGCTGATGGGCCAGTTTCTAAGAAAGTTCCCGTCAACTCGGGATAGTGATGTGGGGCTCTAAGGGTAGGGGTGGAAGAGGACCCTAAAGGATTTGAGATTAAAAAAAAAAAAAGTGGGAACGGAGAAATCCGACATTACTACCTCCTCCAACCCAGGTGGAGAGATTTTTTGCGCACTTTATTGCTAGACAAAAATGGTGGCTGTTTTCAAAACAGCCTGCCCACGTGTCGGACAGGGATTTTGGCACTTTCCAAATTTCACAGCCATTGAAGAAAGGGGATAAGGGCTTCCTCTGGAGACAAATTCATTCTGGCTTCCAGATTTTCACTGGGCTCCAGGTTTCTCATTATACTCCACCTCTGAGGGAAATGGCAGGGTAATTGCATGTAAAAAATTCCTCATTTGTGTGCAGGACTCAGGACTGTTTGCCAGCTCAGAGGCAGTTGATTAAATAGCCAAGCTCCATTTAAGAGGCAGCCTATAATCTGGTTTCTAGGACCTAATGCACCGGGCGAGTTGTTGCCCCTGAGGACTGTGAGTGAAAGGAGGGCACTGGTCCATTCCAGTCAGTCAGATCCTGGTAGGCCGGTTTGGTTCTTGGCTTGGGGGGAAAGAAAACACCAGTAGAAGTTTTTGCTTTTTTAGTGTAAGATGCTCTTAGGTTTTCTTGGGGGTTAAGAATGAGTTCAGGTTTTCGGAATTATTCACAGTGACCAGTGGCATGGCCAAAACTCCAGGGGCCTGCAGAATCTGGAAGTTCTAAGGTAATGGTTCTGTGGCCATGAAGTCTCCATTTACAGAATCTAAGGGGGAAAAAGGCCCTGGTGTCTAGTGACTAGCTGGCTTGGCCTCTCCCAAGGCAGCCTTGGGCTTGGTGAGGAGCTGGAATCCCCTCTGGCTTTTGTAGCCTGTCATGTCAGAGCATTCCAAGTCAGCCAGAGGAGGAAAAGGCTGCTGCTGGGGTTCGGTGGGGCCTGTGGATCTAGAATTTTCTATGTATGCCTGCAGCTCAATCAGCATCTCTTAGAATGTAATGGTAAACTTTGACGATTCTTTACAGTGTAGGACAGAAAACAAATTTGGGTTGCATCTGTTTTCTAAGTGACCTCTTAGACTGCACCTTTTCTCTCTTTAAGGCGAAAATAGTTTCCTCCATTTGGTCATCCCTCTTCTGCAGTGGTTTCTTTGAACACTTAGGTTCCTCCAGTCCCTGAAGCCTCTTCTGTGATCTGTTTACAGTTTTACAGGTACTGTCTTTGGAGACTGGGGCTCTTGGTCATTGTGGGCAAAGGTGGGGCTTGTGTTCTCCCGCTAGAAGGCTGTCATATGCCCTCAAAGTAGCTTCAGTGGTGACTATTTTAAGTCAGTGTTGAGATGACCAGCTTTGATCTCAAACCCATTCTGATGTTCTGATCACATTGTTGAATATGGCACAACTTGACAACTTTTTTTTTTTAAATTAATTAATTAAAAATTTTTGTCTGCATTGGGTCTTCGTCGCTGTGCACGGGCTTTCTCTAGTTGCCGTGAGTGGGGGCTACTCTTTGTTGCGGTGCGCGGGCTTCTCATTGCTGTGGCTTCTCCTGTTGTGGAGCACGGGTTCTAGGCACGCGGGCTTCAGTAGTTGTGGCTCACGGGTGTAGTTGCTCCGCGGATGTGGGATCTTGCCCGGTCAGGGCTCAAACCTGTGTCCCCTGCATTGGCAGGCGGATTCTTAACCACTGTGCCACACCAGGGAAGCCCGTGACCACTGTTTTTTGTTTGTTTTTAATGCTAAGTAGTTAGGGGCAGCTGTGGGGACTCTGCTGCTTTTTAAAGCCACCCTCCTCTGCTCTGACTTTAAGTGACAGGGCAGTCCCCTACACTCTGTCTTGATTCTGTAAAATGGAGATAATAGACCTCATGCCCCCAGGGCCTTGTGAGGACTGGCTAATGAGGGCAGAGGAGTGGGAAAACGGAAAGTCTAAAACAATGATCTGTCATTCCATGCAGCTTGCAAAGGGGATAAACTGTAAGGCTCAGCTGGTTCTTTGGAGCGGGTTTGTAAAAGGTTTTGAAGAAGAAAAGTGCTGTAGAGGTGCTAAGTAGCAGCCAAGAGACCAGGCCCGCTGCCAGGGGGTCAGGCCTGGGCCGAGGCGGCCGCGGTCTCGGGCTCAGGCCAATTTTTCAGCCCCAAGTAAACTTCACGGTTGCCCGCTCCCCTACGCGCGGCCTGGAGGGGACCGACCTGGGTAGGAACGCCAGGAGGGAGGCGGCGCAGGCTCCGGAGAGGCGCGAGCTCCGGGCCGGGTTTTCCCCGAAGCCTTCGGCGGCGGCGCTGCCGAGCGAAAGCGGCAGAGGGCCTGCCGCCGCCGCGGCTGGTTCTCTCCCCTCCTCCTTTGTGAAGGGACGGGAGCGAGTCCGTTCCACGGCCTGCGCCCGCTCCGCGCTCCGCTCCGAGTTTGCCAGGCGGCCGCGACGGCGCTGGGTAAAATGGCAGTGCTGAGCCTCGTGTCGGAGTGAGGGGGACTCGGAGGAGAGTGGGGCGCTCTAGCCGCTCAGTCCGGCCGCCCGCCCGCTCGCCCGCCCGCTGCCGCGCAGCAACCTCAGCCCGCGCCGCGGCCGGGGAGGGGAGGCAGGGCGCCCGGCCCGGCCTACGCTCCGACTCTACATCCCGGCGCCCGGGCTGCTGCCGCGCGCCCTCCAGCCCGCCCGTCCCGGGTCCCCCTCCCCCCGCTCCCTCCCTCCCTCCCTCCCTCCCCGCCCCCTCCCCCTCGCCTGCCTCCCTCCCTCCCTCCCTCCCTCCTCCTTTCTCCGGCAGCAGAAAGCGGAGAGTCACAGCGGGGCCAGGCCCTGGGGAGCGGAGCCTCCACCGCCCCCCTCATTCCCAGGCAAGGGCTTGGGGGGAATGAGCCGGGAGAGCCGGGTCCCGAGCCTACAGAGCCGGGAGCAGCTGAGCCGCCGGCGCCTCGGCCGCCGCCGCCTCCTCCTCCTCCGCCGCCGCCAGCCCGGAGCCTGAGCCGGCGGGGCGGGGGGGAGAGGAGCGAGCGAGCGCAGCGCAGCAGCGGAGCCCCGCGAGGCCCGCCCGGGCGAGTGGGGAGGGCAGCCCGGGGGATTCGGCCCCGGGGCGGGGTGGGAGGGGGAAAGAAGACGAAGACAGGGCCGGGTCTCTCCGCGGACGAGACAGCGGGGATCATGGCCGCGCAGGTCGCCCCCGCCGCCGCCAGCAGCCTGGGCAACCCGCCGCCGCCGCCCTCGGAGCTGAAGAAAGCGGAGCAGCAGCAGCGGGAGGAGGCGGGGGGCGAGGCGGCGGCGGTAGCGGCCGAGCGCGGGGAAATGAAGGCAGCCGCCGGGCAGGAAAGCGAGGGCCCCGCCGTGGGGCCGCCGCAGCCACTGGGAAAAGAGCTGCAGGACGGGGCTGAGAGCAATGGGGGTGGCGGCGGCGGCGGAGCCAGCGGCGGTGGCGGGCCCGGCGTGGAGCCGGACCTGAAGAACTCGAACGGGAACGCGGGCCCTAGGCCCGCCCTGAACAATAACCTCACGGAGCCGCCCGGCGGCGGTGGTGGCGGCAGCAGCGACGGGGTGGGGGCGCCTCCTCACTCAGCCGCGGCCGCCTTGCCGCCCCCAGCCTACGGCTTCGGGCAACCCTACGGCCGGAGCCCGTCTGCCGTCGCCGCCGCGGCGGCCGCCGTCTTCCACCAACAACATGGCGGACAACAAAGCCCTGGCCTGGCAGCGCTGCAGAGCGGCGGCGGCGGCGGGGGCCTGGAGCCCTACGCGGGGCCCCAGCAGAACTCGCACGACCACGGCTTCCCCAACCACCAGTACAACTCCTACTACCCCAACCGCAGCGCCTACCCCCCGCCCCCCCAGGCCTACGCGCTGAGCTCCCCGAGAGGTGGCACTCCGGGGTCCGGCGCGGCGGCGGCCGCCGGCTCCAAGCCGCCTCCCTCCTCCAGCGCCTCCGCCTCCTCGTCGTCTTCGTCCTTCGCTCAGCAGCGCTTCGGGGCCATGGGGGGAGGCGGCCCCACAGCGGCCGGAGGGGGAACCCCCCAGCCCACCGCCACCCCCACCCTCAACCAACTGCTCACGTCGCCCAGCTCGGCCCGGGGCTACCAGGGCTACCCCGGGGGCGACTACGGCGGCGGGCCCCAGGACGGGGGCGCTGGCAAGGGCCCGGCGGACATGGCCTCGCAGTGCTGGGGGGCTGCTGCTGCGGCGGCGGCGGCGGCGGCGGCCGCCTCGGGAGGAGCCCAACAAAGGAGCCACCACGCGCCCATGAGCCCCGGGAGCAGCGGCGGCGGGGGTCAGCCGCTCGCCCGGACCCCGCAGGTACACAGCTGAGTGGGGAGGGGCCTGGGGCGAGCGGGGTCCTGGGAGTGGGGGGGCGGCGGCGGGGAGCAGGCCACAGCCGTGGGCTACCCCCAGTCCGGGGCCCCCACTACTGGGGAGCTGCCATTGTCTCGCTCTTCCCTCTTAAAATGGCTGCCTGTCTGCCTTACTCTCTTTCCCTCCTTCAGCCTTTGTGTGGGGCTTTCCCTGAGGTGTCTGCTCCCCTTCTCCCTCTACCCTGGTGCCTTTCAGCTCTGGGAGTCTCCCAGGGGGTGCGAAGCAGAGTGTGCGGGAAAGGGCCCGGCCCGGGGTGACGGGGTGCTGGGGGGTCAGGTTAGGGGTATAGGCAGTGCTAGGAGGTCTGGAGTTGAGTGAACAGTTATTTGCTCACCTGCCGCTCCTCTCTGCTCCTCCCCCCACCGCCCACCTTTTTCTAGGCCGGTCCCCATCTGTGTTTTCAAGGAGGGGCCCCTCGGGCTCGGGGGGACCTCGAGGGAGGGCAGGGGCCTGCTTGGGAGCAGCTAGAGGCCGGCTGCGGTCCACCCAGGGCAGCCCGGGCCGTCTCCTGTCTTAGTCTCCGTCGGCCCTGTGGCCTGGGCTTCTCCCTGGAAGTGCTGGTAAACAGCTGAGTGATTGGAGTAGTAAGTGCAGATTGCTTTGGTTTGGGATTTGAATTATGGAGGTAAAATCCTTCTGTCAAAGCCAGGAGACAGTTGGTCTTAGGTTGACATCCTATCTGTGATCTGATTGGCTCCCCATCTCCTGCTCTTGGCCATTTATAATTGCCTCTGATGTAATGGTACAACAATCCTGATGAGCTCATAAACTTTTACACTCTGCTTTTCTACCAGTGATAACCCAAACCATCGCTGCCACTATCTGCCTTTTATTCCAGAGCTGAAATTGGCTGTGACCTTGAGGAGGGAGGTTTAAGCAGCAATACTGTATCAGCAGGAGCAGAGTCCCAGACAGGCTGCCCTTGTTACATTGTGCCCGAAACAAAAGAGGAGGCAGTGGCATTTTGCTTGTACCTTGGATTTATTTTGCTTGTTATGTTTTATGCAGACTGAAATAGATTCTGTGTTGTCAGAACAGTAGCTGAGTTTTTCTATACAATGGGTTTGCTGTTTGTTTTGGTTTTGTGACTTTCCTGATGGTATAAATGACTTCTTTGATGGCTCTGAAGATGCGTTTGTCTTGAGTAATTTTGACCCTGTTCGCTTTGCAGAACTGATATTATTTTACTGACCTTTTTATTGAGTGGCAAATGTGGGATCTTTATCAGAGGGGGTAGGAAAAAACTTTGAGAACTGAAAGCTTTCTGAAAGAGAATTTCATATTTAGGTGTTCTGTTTTAAAGAAGGCTGGCTTCATTATTTGTTTACATGTTAACACTTTCTTTTGTTAATTGAACTTGGGGAGAGCAGATCAATTTAAAGGGAAGGACATCTTTTTTGATCTTGAGAGGGGCTGTTTCTTAAAGGCTTGGCTTGGTGAAATTTATCATTTGTTCCTGGAAATATCAAAAAGCCTAGTTTTCTATTTTGTCATCATTTATTTTATAGCTTTGAAATAGAGGTCAACCAGTTTTTTTCTTTGCATTATAAGTTCCATTTATTTCTGTCTTCCAAGATAACAAAGATATGACCTACAATGATACTTAAGACTTGCTTAGAAATTACAACTTTTAGGTGTGTTTTTATGTAATCTGTTTTATTTTGCCCTTCCTCTTCATCATGTTCTGTCTTCAGTGCTTTGGCCAGGAATATTGGGTATTCTTTGGAGTCATCTATCTTTTCAAAGCAGAAAAAAGTCTTCCTTCATGTCTGCCCCTCTCCCAGCAGTACCCAGTTGTACCTTTGTCCTATGAGATTTTGTTCACATTTTGTTCACTTCGGCGGCCTAATTAGATGTATTCCCTCCCCATCTTAGAACTGCTTTTCTACTCTTACGTTGAGCTGGGAATTTTGAAAATATTTATGTCAGGTAGCAGGTTTAGAGGTCTGTGCCTTGACTCCGTGTCTTCCATGATGTTCTACATCTGGGCAAGAAATAGGGGAATTTTAAATTAGATTCCTAGTGTCTGGAGGAGAAATTTTGTCTTAGAACATCTTCTCTCTGGGTCATTCTATAGTTTATCTTTTTTCCCTCATTTTTTCCCTTTTGGGGGTGAGGCGGAAAGGAGGCTAAGAAATTTACTATTCTTAAACCATTAGATGAAATAATTTGGGGTAAGTCAAGGCTCATTTAAAAACAAAAATTAATTTGAATTCTTTCAGCTTGGGGATATTCAAGCAAATTCTTTTTTTTTTTTTTTTTTTGGTAAAACCAATTTTTGCCGTATAGTAATTTCTGTTTTTCAGTCATTAAATATTTGAGCACTTTCTATGTACTAGGCACTATGTTCTGTGCTGGATAAATGGTAGGAAAGTAGATACAGTCCCTGTTTGGAAGCTTGTCTGTGCTGCCTTTGTGCAAATTTTCTTATTCCGTTTTAACATTAACAGGCCTAGCACTTCACACAACATAGATTCCTGTAGGATTTCAGTTCAGTTGCCTGTTCTCCTGAGACCCAGAGCATGGGCTGGTGACCATTCACTTGTAGAAGAGACAGTGCAACTTCCAGTTTTGTGGGTTGCTTCAGGTGTGTCATCTAGATGAAGGTTGTAGGTGGGTAGATATCGTTCTGAATTCCTTTTTGCTACTTAAGGTTAAACTACTTGTCAGACCACGATGCCCTATTCTTAAGCATTCTTAAATAATAAGATCTTGGTTTGTTCTCTTCTTTCCCTAACTCAGTCTTGAATTAAGAGTTTTTTGCAAGTGTTTCACTTTGTTATAAGGCAGAAACTAACACACCATTGTAAAGCAATTATACTCTAATAAAGATGTTGAAAAAAAAAGTTTTTTGCAGGGACTTGATTAACACAGCTAGGGTGGTAATGTTCATTTGACTCTGAATCTTTATGGAATAAAGATTAGGTATGTGTGTGTATTGTGGCTCTGTCTTTTTCACAGGAGCTGGTTGGATCCCATCAAACAAACTTTTCCTTTATGCCTTTCCATAAGTAGTATTGTATCTCAAGGTGTTGAATCCTGCTACTGATGAAATACTTTTCAGTCACCTATGTTCTTGAACCTCGTGTAAAGCTTTTTTTTTTTAGCTGCAGTACCTTGAGCTGGTAGACTATGCTCATCAAAGGAAAAAATCCAATAGAATATGTAGTCCAGGATCAAGGTGGATTTGATTGTAGAAGCTTGGCTGTTAGTTCCTGCTATGGAAATATCAAATGATATTTCCGACTCCTGGGAAACAAATACAGGAATCCTGGGCTTATGGGAATGCCTACTGGCAGAAATTCTGGGCTGGCTGAAACACAGGACTCTTGGAGCTCTCTCAAGTAGGAGGGATCAGGAAAACCACACTGAGACGGCACTTAGTTGTGAGGGCTTCATGTTTCTCTGCTTTCCATGAGAGAACTGGGCTGATGAAGGTTGGGATGATGGTGAGAGAAGAGAGAAAGCAGTCAGGACCAAGGCTGGCTTCTTTGTATTGGTCCCTGTGGGGATTTTTTAAGGTTCCTTCCCTTGTGTGTGGCACAGAGTAACCATGACAAGTGGCACCTGCTGTAACAAGATGATTTGGATTGCATTAAATATTCATATGTTAGATTGACTCCTGTAGGGTGTGAAGTCTACAGTCACCCTTTTGCAAAGTTAGCGAACCTTATTGTGTGTATGTACATATGTGTGTATATATTTATGGCTGCGTTGGTCTGCGTACGGGCTTTCTCTAGTTGCGGCAAGCAGGGGCTGCACTTCCTTGTGGTGTGTGGGCTTCTCATTTCGGTGGCTTCTCTTGCTGTGGAGCACACGCTCTAGGTGCTCGGGCTTCAGTAGTTGCAGCACGCGGGCTCTAGAGCGCAGGCTCGGTAGTTCTGGCTCACAGGCTTAGTTGCCCCATGGCATGTGGGATCTTCCTGGACCAGGGATTGAAGCTATGTCTCCTGCATCGGCAGGCGGATTCTTAACCACTGCGCCCCAGGGAAGTCCCAGTGAACCTTTTTTAAAACGTGGAAATAAGCTAACAAAGTAATGGTCAGGGTCTTTTCCCATTCCCATCCCCCAAAAGTTTGTATTGATTGGCGTCAAATCCCAAAATTCTAGAAGCAACTGAAGCATGCAAATATGGCTAAAATATGGCATTCAAAATGAATTGACACTAAATAGTTCTTTCCTGCCAGTGAGATGGGATGATACCTTGGTCTCTGAAATGGAGTCCTGATTCCCTTGGCTTTCATTTCTGGGTTTTTCCCTGTTTAGATAGGTCATTATCATTACTGATGTGCATCGAGTTGTGTGTGGTATAGTAGTGAGCAGTAAAGAGTGCAGGACTCAGAAGGAAGAGGAGCTTTGGTTCCACATGCAGCTCTGGATTAAGCTGTGTGACTTTGGGCAGGGCATTTGCCTTCTCTGTTTCATTTTCTCTTCACTGGTAAAGCGAAGCTGGTGAACTGCATAACCTTCTCTGATGCTACACATCTGTCTGTGCTTCCATACCTGGCTTGTTAGGAGGGCAGCTTCTTCCTGTACCTTTTTCAACAGGGATCCTGAGACCATCTTTCTTTCCCTGGGCTCAAGGAACTCAAGTCTGTTTTCTCTTGAGGACTTACAGGAACAAGCTCTAAATAGTTGGGTGCCACTGTGGTCTGTGGCCCTTCACAGAAAAAGCCCTACCAGATTGTTTTGCTTTGAGACTGTTAATCTGGTTGTCATTAGTCATTCCACCTGGCTGGTGGTATTAATACACTAAACAGTAATTGAAAAATTAGACTTCATTAGAGCAAGACTTGAAAAATAGTTCCTTCAGAATCTCCATGAGGGGATTTTGGCTAGATTAGGGAGGGGGTGAGGAGTGGATATTCATAAATTCAGCATTAACACTGTTTCTTTGGTGGGGGGTGGATAGGAAGGTGGGGGGAGGTAGTATTAAGCTCTCCAGACTCTTCTGGTGTTTGGGCAGGTCTAGGTCTGGTTTGGGCAGTTGGTTGTAATCTGAGTGCCTGAACTTGCCCTGTAAGTTTTGCTGAGAGAGGAGCAAAAGTTCCTGAGACTGGAACAGGAACAGGAAAAGCTAAGCGTCTCAGGGTCAGCTTCATAGGTGTATTGCCATTTCTCATACCCCTGTTGTTTTTTTAAAACTATGTTGTGTGGTTTGCAGTTGGTCCTGGAAATGCTGTTCTTTCGGCTGTTCTCCAGTATACCAGAATTTCCAATTTTTCTCCTCCTGGTTTAGTAGTTAAAAAGTGTAATTTAGGCATCTTAGAGGTGTGCTAGAAGGAAGCTTCCCTTTATGAAAGAGGGAAAAAGGTAGAGGGAAAGGTGTTTGATAATTCTTTGCTTGACACAGCAGCTTCTTCTCTCTGAAGGAGCCAAGTGTTTCAGAGCTTTGTGTAAATACTTGCTGAGCTGTCAATATGTACCCAGGAGGTTTCTATAGTAAGACGTAAACGGCTCTATAGAATGTTTGACAGGCAAATTAATAAACAGTTTTCAAGCAAAGATAATGCTAGTTTCTTCTCACGTGGTGGAATAAAATAACATTGGAGAAAAAGACTTGGGGGTAGGGAAGAGAGGGTAATGCTGGGGGGTAGAGGTGGGGATGGAGAGCATGGAGATGAGAAGAAATGATCTAAAAGAGGTTTGAAGTGAAAAGATGATGCCCTGGAAGAGAAACCTCCCTGGTTCTGGCTCCATGCTGAGTTCAGGGCACGTGGAGCCCTGTTTAAAATCGGTTGCAGTTTCAGAGTGAAAATAAACAGAAGTTTGGAAAGAAGGTCCTAAGTTTCAGTTAGTGAACTAAGTGTGCTCCTAAATCTTGCTTTATGAGACTGTGAGTTTTAAATTTAAAGCATTGTTCTTTCAGAACGTTTCTGTAGTTTGGTGAGATGTTTTTAGGGTTGGGTTTGCATTTTTGGAATACCAAAAAGGAAAAAAAAGATACTACTACTTCAGTGCTGTCCTCAGCCTCTGTTCTGCTTTGGCTCGCAGGATTATAAGCCCACTCCTCCAAGGGCCAGGTTTAATATTTTTTACTTAATTAATTAATTTATTTTTGGCTGCATTGGGTCTCCGTTGCTGCGTGCGGGCTTTCTCTAGTTGTGGTGAGAGGGGGCTACTCTTCATTGTGGTGCGCGGGCTCCTCACTGTGGTGGCTTCTCTTGTTAGGGAGCACGGGCTCTAGGCGCACGGGCTTCAGTAGTTGTGGCACGTGGGCTCAGTAGTTGTGGCTCACGGGCTTAGTTGCACCAGGCTTAGTGGGATCTTCCTGGACCAGGGCTCGAATCCGTGTCCCCTCCTGCATTGGCAGGTGATTTTTAACCACTGCGCCACCAGGGAAGCCCGGGCTGGGTTTAATTTATGTAGCTTTTACTGGACTCCTGTGCATCACTTATTTTTTGTTTGTTTGTTTTTGTTTTTGTTTGTGGTACGCGGGCCTCTCACACCGCTGTGGCCTCTCCCGCTGCGGAGCCCAGGCTCCGGGCTCACGGACCCAGCCGCTCCGCGGCATGCGGGATCCTCCCGGACCGGGGCATGAACCCGTGTCCCCTGCATCGGCAGGCGGACTCTCAACCACTGCGCCACCAGGGAAGCCCCATCACTTATTTTTATGTTAAAATTAATGCCCCAGGTTCCTGGGTCATTACAGTGTTTGCGGACTCGCTAAGTCCTGCCTGAAGGGTTATGTGAGTAGATTCAATCTTTGTTTTTAAAATTGCCATTTTAGGATTAAAAACGTTTCTGGTTCTTCTGGTGAAACATTCTTTTTATGGAGGAGGAGGTATTTTAGAAGTGTTTTATCTGTCTGCCTATCGTACTCTCCCTTGGTAGCCTTGTGAGATGACCGGATTTACTTTCTCAAAGTCTCTTTTTAAACGTAATCCACTGACTCTGACACCATTGTTCTTCACAAGAAGTGTTTTTTAGGCCAGAGTCCTGGAAGTGCCTTTTTGACTCAGCATAGTAGTAGGGAGTATGAATGTAATTATGGCCCTGACCATAATTTTTAGTTAGGTTCAGCTAACTTACCAAAGGCTATCAGCTTGTTTTAAAACAAGATACAAAAACTTGGGTTGACGCTGACATTGATTGCCCAGGCCTTTCCCCAGTATGGTGGTAGGGAGGGTATTAGAACTTCAGGCTTGTTGCTGAGAGCATGATTTCTAGCTCAGGGGGCTCTGGAGATTCAAATGGGGGTGGGATGTAGCTCTTTGTGAACATACCTACTAGATACTAGGGAGGGACTTAAAAGATAGAGGCAGTATCTGCTTCAGAGGAATTTCGTTTTCTTGGGAAGCATGCTTACGTGTACACATTTGGAAAACTTGCAAAGCAGGGTTTCACAAATGGATACAGACCAAACTAAGTGTATGGGCTGAAGGAATCTGAGAATAAGGAGCAATCACATTTGGGCAGAGTAAACCTGGGACAGCTTTCCAGAGGCAGTGATTTGTGAAGTTAAATGTCCAAGAAGGGGAAAGTTAAAATATTAATTTGCTTTTTCATAATGCTACTCTGAGTTTCATGGGCTTTATAGAATTCAAGTTACACATCCATCCCCAGACCTGTAGTTGTCTCATTCTGGTGACTTTGAGAATTTGGACTGTAACCAGTTCCATGAAAGAGAGTGGTTTCAGGGTCTTAGTGGTTCCTGTGGTTATGTGGGGCCTTTAGTACAACCTGCCAAGTTCTTGGCTAGTTCAGAGGCTCTTTTGTAGTAATTTTGGGTTTGGAAGGTTGTGTCACCTTCAGAGTTGTGTGCCCTGGACAACTCTACAGTGATAGTCGTTCAACTTTGGTTAGAGAGCCTGAGTTTTTTCTTTTTCGGCAAAGTTAATTGACCTTTCTTAAAACAGGAGCCATGAGGTACCTGTCTGGACTCAGGCTGCTGCTGTTTCTGAAGGTTTGGGAGCTGTGCTCAAGCTGAGTTACTTGGATCAGACCTTACATTGAGGGTTGTTGGGTGGGTAAGCCTGCACATATGCAGTTTGCCCATCTGTTCACAGAAATGGTCTTTAATATTGTTTTTGATTAGGTTGGCTGTGGCCAAGAAGCTCATAAATGCTGCAAACACATGCTCATTCCTTATGGGAGCCTCTGAAATGTAGTGATTTTGGTTTCTCTTTACCTGCTAGTCCATGTGTGATTGGATCCCATGTGATTTCTGGCACTTTTCAAATGGTAAGTGGATGCTTAACAACTGAAGATGCATGGAGGGTCCAGTACCAGGCTACTACAGTGCTTCCACCTGGAAGAGGAGGGTAGGTTACACTGTTCCAGTATAAAGATATGGAGTCTTGAATACACATTCTAGTTTGGAAATATCTCTTCCACCATCTTTACCTTGCCATTCTGGCATTTTGCGAAAGTGAGTTTCCAGTAACTCAGAATTGGGCACAGTGGTTCCAGCAAGTGTGTAGGGGCTTGAGATGAACTCCTTAGTCAGTCCAGGTTTTAAGAATCCAAGTTGGGGTGAATGTTGACTTAACTGCCTTGAGTATTCTTCCCTGAACTTGCTCTTCCCCCTATTTAAATGGATGGCATTAGTATTTATTGAATTTGAAGGGACATCTGAGTGAACTTTTATTTTTGTTAGTCATTTGTGCATACTAGAAGATGGTCTTGGGACAGGTTGAGTCTGTATTTCCCAGTGGCTTCTGCATTTTCTAAGGGTGGACTGCAGTGGGAAGAAGTCTAATGCCAAGAATGCATTCCAACATACTGCAGAGTAGGAAATTTGATCCCTAAAATGTTGACTTAGTGTTGGTTATGGTACATATTAGAAATCACTCAGTAATCCAGGACAGATTTTTGTCGTCCTCCAGGAAGTTAATGTTGGTATGAAATACTAAGGGGCTTTGGGCACTGGGCTATGCGCTCTGCAGGCCCAGAGTGCTGCTTGAATATGAAGAGGAAATGTGCCATGTGCTTTTTTTTTTCTCTTTTGCATTTGGGCTTCCTTATGGCTTCATTGCTTCTGGGTTCGTAAGTCCGCAATGTTAGGTATTAGACTTCCTCCTCCCTTGGCACTGGCACGTTCATGATTTTTTTGTGGCTCATCACCAGCAGCCAAGATTTTTGTATGCTTTTCCCTCTTAAACTTGTTAGCTTTCAGCTTGCTTGTTTATAGACGTCTCTGTTAAAAGGAACTCCCCCCTCAAGATCTAGCACCAGCATGACGGCAGCAGGGGAGTTTAGGGATTGGTGTGATATTTGAAAACCCATTTGCTGTGTGCTTAGTGTCTTTATTTTGCCTCCTGTTTTCCTTGAGGTCACAACTTGCATGAGTGCATCTGGGTCCAGCTGTTTATTCTCAACTGACTGGTGCCTGGTGTACTTTGACTTTAAGAAGAGTGTGAGTTCAGCCACGTGGTAGAGGATTAAAGGCTACATCGTGCTGGGTGCTTCCTTTAAGAGGAAACAGATATGTCTTTGGGCTCTTCTTGCCCAGTGATTTCCCCTCTCTCTTGGGTAGACCTTATTACAGCTTTCTGTTGTTCTTAGAGAACAAATCACCTGAGCAGAATGCTGGGAATTGGTTGCTCTTTGTTACTACATCTTTTCTGGTGAACACAGATGGCTTTCTCTCTTGCCTTTTGGACAAGATTCTGTTCTGGTTGGAAGGTGATGGAGTTTCATGGCATTAGTTTAGGAGTGTGAAACTCTTGATTCACATTCAGATAACCTGCCTTTCGTTTCCAGACTTCTAACTTTTTACCTGTTTAGGAATCTGGGCTGCCAAAGATATTAATAAGGATTTGGGGATCAATTCTGTAGGTAGTTTGTCCACAACTTTGTCCTGGGCCAGGGGTAGGCCAGGGACCTCACTGAGTTCCCTGTTTTCAAGTGATGGTGTGTTGGGGGTGAATATTAATGATAATTACCATGTAGTTGAGTACTTGCTATGTGCCAAGCACTATGCTTGGGTCTCTCCATGAATTTCTTTATTTAATCTTCACAATCATGAGAGGTGGGTTCTAGAGTTATTCCTCCCACTTTACAGATGAGGAAGTAGAGTAAGAATGAGAAATTCGCCCTAGGACAAAAAACTAGTAAAAGGTAGAGTTTAGGTTTGAATCAAGGTTTGTCTGATTCTCCAGAGCTGTGTAACATTATAAAATACTAAGTTTGCTTCTCCAAAATAAATTATTCAAGCACTAGACCTTGTTGGGACATTATTTTTGCACTAATCTAGAACTCTTTTTTTAAAAAAACTATTTAGTTATTTAGGCTGTGCCAGGTCTTCATTGCGGCATGCGAGACCTTTAGTTGCAGTGTGCATGTGGGATCTAGTTCCCCGACCAGGGATGGAACCTGGGCCCCCTGCATTGGGAGCTCAGATTCTTAGCCACTGGACCACGAAGGAAGTCCCTAGAACTCTTAAATGGGGTGAAAGACTGAAAAGCCTTTAGTTACAGTTTGACATTATGCCTAGATTTCTGTCCCATCCATCTCTTCCATTTAGAATTTTATTTAGGTTTTTGATGAATGTCTGTATGATCCCGATGGTAAGAATTGGCAGGATTTGGTGCTTAGGCCCTTTTCTCTTTGAGAGTGGGGATAGAGGTAGGATTCAGGCTCAAAGATAGAGCCCTTCACTTTGACCTAAATGAGAGTAACTTGCATTATGAAAATATTTGCAGAGTGATTTTACTTTCTAGAACTTGGAGCACTCACTGGAGAGATGAGGATTATTGTCTTAATTTTCCACTTCAGGGAAGTGAACACGTAAAGGTTAAGTGCCTCACACAGTTTCATGTCAGAGTCAGCTCTAAAAGCGAGGTTTAAAGTTCCCTTAGGCTGTGTGACTTGAGGCAGGTCACTTCTCTGAATCTGTATCCTCAACTGTATGATAAGGAAAAATATCTACTTGCAGCTGTAGTAAACGTTAAATAACATACATGTAAGTATTACTTGTTATCCAATAAAATTCGAACACAGCTCCTAGTTGGTAGAGGCCCCTGCTTGAGAGGGGGATAGAATTGAATGGTTAAAGACAGACAGCATTAGTCTGTGCTGAATTAAAAGCTATCCCATAGTTTTTACCTGGGCCCATAGCATTTTTACCTGGGCCCTGTTTAGAAATGCAAATACTCATCCAGACGTACTGAATCCAAAACTCTGGCAGTATGTTTTAACAAGACCTCCAGGCCACTATAATGCACACTCAAGTTTGAGAACTACTGGATTTATGCTCAGCTAGGCTACAGAATATATCTGAAATACCTGAGGGGCTTCTTCCAAATTATACCAAAGGCTAATGTTTCAGATGTATCTGCCCTTCCCATGATGTTGAAAGTGTGTTATTGGTTGGAGAAAAGGTTAAAAGTGCTAGGGGTTGGGGGAGAAGAAAGAAAATACTTTTGAGATGGAGCTTCTACACAGTAATGACACACTCTGTTTGTTTGTAGGGCCTGGGGACTCCCTGCCCTCCGTTTCTCTTTTAGCTCTTTGGTGGCGTAGCATGAGGATGGTTCTGGTTTGATGAAGGTGGAAAAGCTCATTTTAGGGTGGTGGCCTCCAAGTATGACCAGTTGATAAAACTGCCCAAAAAAGTCGTTCTTGAAAATGCTCCTCAGAGGCTAGTATTTGAAACCTTAATTAAATGCCATGATATCCTTTCTGCTCGTTGATGGCCACCTGATCTGAGAATTTGGTGGTCTCTGAGTAGACCATTCTTAATGACTTCCCTCTGTCTCTCATCCTCCACCCCTCAGTGCCCCAGTGGCCACCTTGAGTTTTGCTGTGATTCCTTTCCTTGTGTCCCTTGTTGTGAAGTCCTAGTAAATAAACCCTCTAAGAAGACTCCTGACAAGTTACCCCATCTCTGAAGTGGATGAGGTCTCTTTGAGGAATGGACATTTGAGCCAAAACCTGTCCCTAGTTGTATGACTTAATAAGGATTGTGCTTGGCACAGAGATGGAAGTTACAGAAATGGTCAGATAATAAACATTAATAATGCAAAGACCAAGTGGAGAACCAGTTCATGGGGGCTTTCTGAAAACCTGATGTGGTTTCTGAATCCTTCCCATTAAAAACATGTTTCCTGTACCAGACCTCTTTTCCCTCCTGCCTGAGAAGGGAAGCTGTGATCACTGTGACCTGGCTGCGATGAAGGCAGAGGCTTCCAGGAGGCAGTATGCTGACAGTTTGATCTGTGATTTGATATTTGTATGTACAGACAATACTCTGGTAGTCATATGTTCCGTGTGTGTGTTTTTGTGTTCTAGACTCACTTTATCATCCCTCTGCCATTCAGCTTTATTTTCTCTCTGTTCTTGTTCTTTTCCTTTTTCATTCTTTCCTTTGGTTTCTAACTCTGTTAGTAGAATGCAAAGCACATGGAGACTTCAGTAGCTTTAACACACCAGAGCTGACAAAATGTCTTAAGAGAACCGGAGAGGCAATTTATACCACTTTCAGATCAACATCGTTTCAGTGAAGATTCCTGGTATCTGCTTACCTCTGTTGGAATGGCCTGGCTAACTAGAGGCAGGACGTGTCTTTGTCTAATAAACTAAGAAACAGAAGTTTCCTAGATGATCTCTCCCTCTTCTCTTTTCTCACCTTATTGCCTTTGGTCTGGAGACTTTCTTAGCCCTCCTTAATCTGTTTTGGGGGTTCTGTTGGTCTAAGACAGATTTGTAACGTTCTTGTTTTTCTTTCTAGTCTGTGATTTGAATCTTCTGCTTTCCCAGTGCAGCTTTGAATTGGCTTCTTTAAAACCCCTACATAAAACCTCAAGTGACCAATATGTGGTCTCATTATGGTATTTTGGGTTAAAATAAAATGAGATTGAGATTGCCTTATTCAAGGCACACAGAATTTCCCTTTGGTAAATGTGTCTGGGTGAGTGAACACAGCAATCTCAAAAGAGTGTATGAGCCAAAACAGACTTGGGGGGTGGTACGGATAAATATTAGCTAGATTTCCATAGCTTAGCGTGCCAAGTATTCATCCCAATTTGATTATACTGGCCACAGATAGCAGGAAAGACAGCTGGTAACTTTGGTCTAGTCTCATGCATTTCTCGTATAAATGATGAAGCCAGGGTCTTCAGTACACATTTGTGTGGACAGTGGTGTAGAGGAGGGGAGGTCGGTACCAATGTACTTTTGGAGCTCTGAAAAGAATAGGAGAATCTATAGTACTCTATGGCTTTTCATTCAGGGAACTGCTGACCTTAAAAAAGCCTGAGGATTTGGAAGCATCTATAATCTTAATAAGGTAGGCTGTGCTCTTGGCCGTTCTTTAACTTATTTTATTGTGCCTGTTATAGTGGACATAGGGGGACCAAGGGAAAGGCTGGCATTTTTGGAAAGTGGTCCAGGGCAGCCCTAGGAATTAATGAAAGTGCCATGGCTGCTGCTTCTCAGTGTCTTTATCAAAATATAGTACTTGATTGGATTGATTACAATCAAAGCATGATGGCAAACAGATTCCCCTACTGCATGTGAATCAAGTTCCTACAGCTAAGTGATGTCACAGATACCTTTTTTAGTATAGAAGGAAAAACTTGGGCAGAATGTAAAACTGTGCACTTAGAGAAATTTAGAACCTTTTTATATGACCCATGCCAGACCAAGTTTGGAGTTACAGATAAAGTAAAAGGAACGGGGGAAAAGAGAGCTTTTTAAAGGAGAAGGCAAGGAGGCCTTCAAGTTTTTTGGCTAGAAGCAGGTTTTGCCTTTGCCTTTTTTGTCTATTTTTGAGCAGTTATCTGTAAAGCAATTTAACATATGGAAGAGGGAGTAGTATTTTAGAAACTAGGTCAAAAGAACTAGGTGTGATTTAGAAGTGTTGTCTTTACTGAAAAGTTGATATATACTCTCCTGGGTAAAGCTCTGTTTGAAAGGCTATGTGCCCCTTGCCTCTCCATGTATCCCTTAAGTGTACCATATCAGTTCCTGATAATTGACAAATAGGTAGGGAAGAAAATGTCTAAACCTACTTAGTGCTTCATTCTTAACCTACTCAGTTGGGCTGCGGTCCATCCACAATAAGGTCCTTTCCCTAGTAGAAGCACCAAAGGATGGTTTGTGGGAGGAAATACTTTTTTCTGATGTCAACCCATAACACCTCGTGTGGGTAGTCAGGTCTGTATATTGTTAAGTTTTTAATTATTAAGCATATACTGGAAGGCAGTATACCAACCTGTTTTCCTTGTATACCATCAGGTTTTCTTGGACTTTGATCATATGCCCCATTTCTCAAGAATTTTCAGGATAAGAACTTTTTTTTTAGCTCACTTAATTGTCCGGTCCTGTTACTGAAATATTGTCTAATTTAAAGCATACAATAGTTGGGACTTGCCAGTGTAAGAAATCTTGTGGCAAAACTTCTTTTGAAAAACCTGTGAGTACCTACCTACCATTGGCAGTTGCTTACAGTAATGTAACAGCTACTTAAGGAGCTTCTACAGTGTATCAGGCAACAGGGTTCATAATGCCATGGAGTACTTTCTCGTAGGGAAAGATATAAATAAATAATCACAAATAACTATATAATTATAATTGTATTAATGCACTGGGGAAGTACCGCCTTCAGTAAATTATTTTCCAACTATTTCATAAAGTAAATTTTTATTTATGATTACCTTGGCTAGTGGGTGACTTTGTACTGTTGAGCTCTTGGGATAGGTACCGGTCAGTTCTGATTCCCTTTCCCATCACTGCTCCAGGGTCAATTGTTACAGGAAATTCTCCATCTCAGACTGGACTTGTAATGGGCTAGAGTCCATTAGTTCTCAGTGAGGCTCTTCTTTGTGTGGAGATGCATTGCAGGACATTTGGCATCCTGCTCCCCAGGTAACAAATGCCGGTAATACCACAGAATCGCTGTGATAACCTAAAAGGCACTTTCGTACATTGGTTTCCAAACACTTCTCAGGGGCTAGTATTGCCCTGGTTGAAAACCGTTGGGCTTTACTGTCAGGATTCTTGGAAGGAGCTATTGAACAAATTCCTTTGGGAGAACAGACTGAAAGTAGGTAGAGCTTGAGAACTGGACTGGTCAACCCTTTTGGTGTCTAACTTGTGTGTGTTTGTGTTTAAATTTTCTTTATTTTTAAAAAATATTTATTTATTTTTGGCTGCATTGGGTCTTCGTTGCTGTACATGGGGGCTACTCTTCGTTGCAGTGCACCGAAGTCGTCTTATTGCGGTGGCTTCTCTTTGTTGCAGAGCACAGGCTCTAGGCACGTGGGCTTAGTAGTTGTGGCACACAGGCTTAGTTGCTCCGCGGCATGTGGGATCTTCCTGGATCAGGGCTCGAACCCATGTCCCCTGCATTGGCAGGTGAATTCTTTTTTTTTTCTTTTTTGCGGTACGCGGGCCTCTCACTGTTGTGGCCTCTCCCGTTGCGGAGCACAGGCTCCAGACGCGCAGGCTCAGCGGCCATGGCTCACGGGCCTAGCCGCTCCTCGGCATGTGGGATCTTCCCGGACCGGGGCACGAACCCGTGTCCCCTGCATTGGCAGGCGGACTCTCAACCACTGCGCCACCAGGGAAGCCCGGCAGGCGGATTCTTAACCACTGCACCACCAGGGAAGTCCTGTAGTATTCTTGTTTTTTAAGTGGGTATTTTGAAACTGCTTTCAGCTCCATTCTGCTTTTTCTCCTATTGAGTATGGAGAGAGGGAAGTAATTTATTTGATTGTTAGTTAACTTCTAGTTGACCACTTTGGGTTTCTGGTCTTGAGTGTGTGGGACCAGACCTGGGTCTGGTTTCTAAGCTTTATTGCTTAGAAATTTGGGACTTGTGTAGGATGATAATAGCTAACATTTTGGGTGCTGGAGGTTATAGCAATCAAACACAGACACGTACCTTGTATTCTAGCCTTGTAGCTTATACTAGTCTAGGATATAGACTTTAAACAAGATAAATAAGTAAACTTTAGTATATAGTATGCTTAGTGATATGTGCTCAGGAGCAAAGTTAATCAGGGATCAACTATAAGAAGTGTGCAGGATTGAAATCTTAAATGGGTACACCAGGGGAGGCCAAAATGAAGTGATATTTGATGTGAGAGAGCTATACTAATACCTGAGAGAAGAAAGAGTATTCCAGGTGGAGAGATCAGTGAATACAAAGACTCTGAGGCTGGAGCATGTCCAGCTGGTTTGAAGAACAATGTTTTGTTTCGTTTTAATGTATTAACTTATTCAACCCTGAGGGTGCTACTACTGCCGTCTCTATTCTGTTGATGTAGAAACTGAGGGACAGAGAAGTTGAAGGCATTGTGGAGGCAGAGCTCTTAGGACTTACTGTGTTGAACCAAAGCGTTTCCTCTCAGCATGAAAGAGGTTAGGAATTGCCAAGACCTCTAGAATTCCACTTTCTCTTTCACAGTCCCCTTTCTTTTCCTCTTTTAAAGTAGGAAAGTTTGTTTTACACACGGATGTCTACCTTCCCGGAGTTTATGTTCTAGTCTAGGATACAGACGGTGAACAAGGTAAATAAGTAAAGCATATAGTATTGTTAGTAATAGGTGGTCAGGTGAACAAGGCAGTTGGGGATTAAGTATAAGAATTTGGGAAATCTTGGCTTTGAGAATGCTGCTTATTTGGGAATCTGAGGTCCGTTCCTAGTTTTTCTCTATTGGCCAGGCACTGCCCTCTTCAGACCATAGGTTGGCTAAGGAAGCTGAACGTGCATCTGAGTTCTAGGGTCATTCTGTGCTGGAGATGGGAGGAGATTTGGAGGGAGGCCATGCAGCCCAAATGCTCCCAGACTGGACATGAGAATTGCCCGAGGAGATTCCTGGCCCCATCCCAGAGCTGCTGATTCAGAATCTAGAGGGCGGGATTCAAGTGTGTAGCTGAAGAGGTTAGGTACAGCCTGATTAGTGCCTACCCCTCTCTCCCCAGTTGATCAGAGAACTGGGATTGAAACTCAGGCATTCTCTTAGTCTAGTGTACTCTTTTCACCGTGTTGTAATGCTGTCTTACTCTTGAGATTAAAAAGTTGTAAACAAGGGGATGTTTAATTTTATCAAATGGCATTTCATTGTTGTTTAATCATTGTCTTGGGGCCTTACTGTTTTATATATTATATACCTGGGTTTTAAGTAGTACCTGAAGAATTCTTTCTCAAGAAAGTATGTGTCTTTCTTAGAGGCTTTTGTAATTCATTGGAAATTGGGAGAAATTGGTTAGCTAAGTTTGGTCTTCCGAAAAAGAGATCATCATTTTTGGAAGAGCACTTTCTCTTTGAAAGGTGGCTAATGAAAGTGCTCTGGATGAGAAGAACTTTATTATTTGTTGGGGAATTTATTACTTTAATGCTCTACTTGCTTTATTTGAAGAGCTCTTTCAGGACCCAGCGAAGAAATAAAGAAATGCCAGCCACCTGGTTGTGGTTTTTCTGTCACGCCTCTTCTGGGGGACAGCTGCGAGGTGGTTATTACGGTTGGCTCTCATAATTTGTTTGAGTTTTGTGGAAGATTCAGTGACTTTTCGCCCTTTGGTCTCTTTTTTCTACCCTTAGTGAGTGTTTTTCTGATTTTCTGGTCTGGAAAGATGGAGCACAGTAGCCTAAATACCTCTGAGCCAGGGAGAGAGCCAGGCATCTTGTCTTGTTCTCTATCACATTAGAGACAGTGTGGGTTGGAAGGTCCTGAGTCTGTTGTCAGGTTGCAGCCCCTCCTAGGAGTTCGGTCAGCTTGATGCTTCAGGTCATGTCTTTGAAATGGGCTCTTACTTAAGGCTGCAAAGGGGAATGTGCCCTGATCTTCAAGAACCGTTTCTGTAAACAGAATGGGGTAGATAGAACTTTTAATTGACTTTGGGTTTTTTTATTTATATTCAACTTGGACACTTACGGAACGTTGAAAGAATTTTTTAAAAAACTGTCTCTTTCAGGTGGTAGTTGTAAACTAGTTGTTGGTAATTCCTCTCTCACCATAGGCATATGGCCAGCTTGTTGAGAACTGGAATGAACTAGAACTAAAATGAAAGAATTGTTTTCAGTCTCTTGTGAAGTAGAAAAATGGGGTGTGATTCTCAGGTTATGAATGATAAGAAACATAGGCTGAGTGGGTTGATCTCCTGGGTCAGGTGTTGGTATATCTGATGAGAGATTTTTATTTTCTTATCATCAGTATAGCTTCAGGAAATCAGTGATGTCTCCGGTGTGGCCAAATAGGAAGTGAAGAATCTCTTGTTATCCTGGGTCACATAAACAGTGGGCACGTGACTGTTTAAATGCAAAACAAAATGAAGGGAAGGAATCTCCTTATTTTAGGAGGCAGGGTCTGGGGATAGAACTAAATGCAGGTTTCTGGGCAGTTTTTCCTTGATTGGGGTTGGGCCCCTAGACCAGTCTTCAAAGCCATGAAGTGTACTGGAGGAGTGAGAAAAAAACAGGATGAGGATACAGATGTCTGTGCGGCTGGGGAGGGGGGCACTGTGAGAATGAGTTATGCTGGTCAGCTCACGTGTATCGGGGTGCAAAGGGTGGTTCTCTCTATGGAATCTACTCTGTCCTTCCTCAGATCTGAGTGTGGGGCCACGTGGAGCTTGCGGGAAGCTGAGAGCACGTTGGTTGGGAGAGGCCTTAACTTTTGTATTTATCCCTGCCTGGAATGCTCCTCAGTAGGGGAGCGTCCCATAGGGAAACTGGATCAACAGCTGCCGCCTGTCCCTGTAATCACAGGAAGCCAAGGCTGGGTGCCTTTGTATGGGAGCTCCACAGCCAGACAATAGTTTGTGCTGGCGGGGCCATGTGGCGAGTCACGTGACCTGGGGCTGTTTTCTGCCGGGGTCCTTACCCATCTGTTCTTTCGGCTCTTTCTGGGTTATCAGGCGCCAGTCCAAGTCCTCCCAGGCAGCCAGCTTCATGGCCAGAGATTACGAGCACTAACCTTCCTGGCAGGGGTGGTGTGGCTTCGCGTTTATGCAGATTAGCCATGTGTTTCTCACTTCAAGGCGTTCCACAGGAAAAGCCTTTTCCTGTGTTTGGCTCTCAGTGGGCGGTTCCCAGCTTACTGTACCGGGACTCAGCAAGCAGCAGGCGAGCACGAGAGGGATCACAGTGCACGGCCCCTCCCATTCCACCTCCAGTGCTACGTCACCGCAACACAACCGCTCGAGCTCTCAGACTGTTGGTGTCATTCATTCGGTGCCAAGATTGCTTTAAAAAATTCCCTTGGCCCCAGTTCAAACAGGAGTACAGCTGGGATGTGTTAGATTTTAGGCAGTCTGCCCTCAATTTGAGATGAGTTATAAATAGCAGTGCCGACTTCCTTAACTACCGCTCTCTGAGGTAAAATGCAGGTTAATTACTGTGGGAATCAATTAGGTGGTTCTTTTGGTTAAAGAGCCAGGGATGCTTTTTTTTATTGTTGTTATTAAAAGTCATACAACAAATCTGGCCAGGAATAAATTGAAAGCGCAGTGAGTAAGAAATAATATTCTAGGTTTCTACTAGCCTCAACTAGTTGGCATTTAGGGTGACAGGACAAGTGGTAGTCAAGACTTCTGCTTTCTGATGGACACATTTTTGGCAGCCCGGTCCATCTCTCTCCAGTCATGTTCTTGCTGGTCCTTGGGTACCAAATCTGGCTCCTTTGGTTTGCTACACGGTCACTTCCTTTCTGCATCTTTGGATTGGGACTGAAGCCTGGAACTTTCCTCAGTTGGACTTTTTTTTTTTTTTTTTTTTTTATTTTTTTCAGTTGGACTTTTATTTCAAGAAAATTAAGAAGTTTCTCTTTCCTGGTGCCACTGCATGTGGTGTGGTGCATTTTGGTGAACAGTATCTCTCACTTTGAAGTTGGAGTCCCTGGCCCCGCCTTCTCTGCTCTCTTCTCAATCAGTTGTGATCAGAAGTTGGAGAATTTGAAGTCCAGTGTGTTATATCTCAGCAACCCCTTAGGTCGTTATGGCTTTCCTTGGTGCAATAAGAAGTTGTAAGGGATTCCATTAGCCCTCTGATCTGGAGGGGCTTTTAATTCCATTTGCTTAGAGCAGGGGATCTCTGTGCAAGTGGTTAGTCTGTAAGCTGTTTGTTCTGAATATATTCAAAGGGACCAGCCTGCTAGGCATCCTTGCCTTTGATGCCTAGGGAAACTGCAACTTTTGATGCATTTCATTTGGCAGGCAGTTTGTAACACGTCCAGTGATCTGGAAAGAGATAAGTGGTGAATAGAGATGGGGGTTTTCTTATGGCTCTTTTCCTCTTTTTTATTTTTATTTTTTATGAATGCAGGAGAGTATATAGCAGGGGGCCCGACTTCCCTGATCAAGGGGGCAGCATTTTCCTCTCAATTATGTGTCTTTGTGGCAGAGCCTTTGCTTTTGAAGTGTAATCACAGTAATCTACTCCTGTGGTTTCCCATTGAAGGGATTTCCTCTCTGTCTTTCCCAGAGAGGAATCTCTGGCTCTTTGGTGTTTCCCATCCTCTGCCTCTTCCTTGGTGCCTGCAGACTGCTGATACTGGTTTTTCTATCTTGTATGTAGTAGGGATTTTTCTCGGCTGAAATTGCTACTTTCCAAAAAAACTGATTAGTGAAGATTGAAGGCCCCTTCTCTGTTATGAAAGATTGGAAGATGACGTTTCATCTATAACTGCAAATCACAGATCTTTCACAACGGTTTTAAATGTCAGAAGTGTGAGTTCAGTCCCTGCCTACCTCCCCCTCTGATATGAGCAGGTGTTTACCTTTGACATGAGACCAGAGTAATCTGGTTGAACTGAATATATTTTAGTTGCTAAGCTGTGTATTCCGTTTATTATAACCCTTTAGTGAAGGGAAGGGGTCAGAAATCTGATGTGCAGGAAAGGGAAATGTCTTAATTTCATTTTTTAGAATAAGAATTCTTTGAACTTGTGTTTATTTTTAGTCTGCAAGGAATTTCTAAAGTAATGGAAGAATCCTTGAACCCTTTAGTAGCTGTCCTCAATTGGGAGTGCAGGCACCCTGATGTGAGACATGGGGCGGGGGTGGTGGGTAGGGGGGAGTAACTTGCCTTTAGCCTTTTGTTTTTAAACAGTGTGTTTGTGGATGCCTGTGTGGTTTGAAGACCTCTCTGGTTATAGGAGAGAGGCACTTAAGGATGGCACTTAAGAGTCTCCTCAGAGGTGTGCTCATTCTTCCTTGACTGTTTGTTCTACCCTCCCCTTTGCTTTTTCAGTTCAGTCCCCATTTTTTTCTGCCCTCAAAGTCATAACCGGGTTTAGGGGTGTCCCTGGCCCTTTGGCTAGGTGGTTTAATCTAGGCTTTCTTCCCATAGTATCCCCTACCCACTTCTTAAAGTAGGGCAGCCTGGCACAGTGAAGTTCCTGAGCCCTAGTTCTGCACTTGGGGTCTTTCGGGGGACTTTGAAGATAAAATACCTGATCTCCGATTCCTGAGAACTTAGTCTCGAGAGATGCAGTCAGTTAGCTGGACAACTAAGTGCTAAACCTATGATTCTGACTGATTTTACAATAGGACATTTAGAAGTGTGAAAGAACAGAATGTGCTAAAGAAGTGGGAAGTGGCTTCATGTTGAAGGGTTGGGTTTCTGCTGGTGGAAGCCATTGTGGACAGGAGGGCATGGCAGGGTACTATTGCGTAGAGCTGGACATGAGGGAAGTCTGGCATGAGGCTGAAAAATGCGGAGAACTGGAGCATGTGGCACATTTTAGAGCCAGGCAGAAGCACTATTTATCATTATTGATAATAGCTACTATTCATTGGGTGTTTAAGTACCAGGCACTGTGTGAAGTGTGTTATGTGCATTTTATGTTTTTTGGCTGTGTTGGGTCTTTGATGGTGCACGTGGGCCTTCGCTGGTTGCGGTGAGTGGGAGCTACTCTTCGTCGCGGTGCGCAGGCTTCTCTTGTTGCGGAGCACGGGCTCTAGGCGCGCGGGCTTCAGTAGTTGTGGTACATGGGCTCTAGAGCACAGGCTCAGTAGTTGTGACGCACGGGCTTAGTTGCTCCGCAGCATGTGGGATCTTCCTGGACCAGGGCTCGAACCCGTGTCCCCTGCATTGGCAGGTGGATTCTTAACCACTGCGTCACCTAGGAAGCCCCAGTTATGTGCATTTTAGTTAAAGAATTGATGTGCTCAAGGTCAGTGACAAGAGTTAGGATTTGAACCCAAGTCTGTCGATTTATTACTTTCTTTGCTCTTTCTATTTGATACTGTACATGATGTAGTAGGTAGGAAGTTTGGGGCTGTTGTTGAGCAGGGAGAGGTGAAAATGATTTGTGAGTATTGCTCTAGAACTGTGCAATCCACTATAACCACCAGCTACATGTGGTTATTTGAATTTAAAGTATATAAAAAGAATTCAGTTCCTCAGTCACACGAGGCATATTTCAAGTACTTAATAGTCACACAACACAGAAAATTTTATGGGGCAGTGTTTCTCTAGATCACTGGTTCTCAGCTAGTAATATATATTAGAACTAGGGAACTTCCTGGCAGTCCAGTGGTTAGGACTTGGCGCTTTCACTGCCGTGGCCTGGGTTCAATCCCTGGTTGGGGAACTAAGAACTAAGATCCCACAAGCCATGCATTGCCCCCCCCCCCCCACGAATCATCCAAGGATCTTAAGGGGTTTAGGGGGAGGGAGCCCAAGCCTTTCTAGACTCGCTAAATTGGAATCTCTAGGGAGAGGCCCAGGCATTTGTGCAGCTTCTCACATCTGATCGGTAGCTGTGGTTAATAGCTCCTGCTCTAGAAGCTCCGTAGTAACCATGGTAATGACTGCCCCTTGTGTGTTGAGGAGATCTAGACTGACAGAGATACCCAGAGTGGGCTGGTCTCTGTTCAGCAAATGTAGTCTCTTCACCTGGGGGCCACATGGACAGCAGCTGCAGTCTAGGATAAGATGAGGATCTCCTTGTTATTTGCGGCATGATGTGGCTGTGTAAGCCCCTGAGCTCTTTGTAGGAGAGAATGGTGATGTTTTGGCTCCATTGCCAGGTGTATCTGGGGAAAACTACATGCTATTTATTACTCACTAGTTTGGTTGTTGAATTTGAACTTCCTAAACAGGCCCAAAAGAATCCACGTGGCTCCAAAGTTATGATCGGGAATGTTATTGGAGCTTCTGATACAGAGGCAGGTCTGGGCAAAAATTGTTTAGTTATGATTGTTGGAAATAGCACTTTAATAATATTGACATGTAGTAGTGATTTGGGACACGGTTTTACTATGATTCTCGTAGTTTGGAAACTTGGGAGGTTTCAGTGTTAACCTTTTAAGGTGAGATTTCAGCTGCAGCCTAAAAGAGAACTTCGTTTCTGCTTTTTTTCGGTTAGTATTTAGAAGAATAGTCTCTGTGGCTTTTTATCTTATCCATTTTCCTCATGACAGCTTGACTTCTTCATTATTATAAAACACTTAGGTAGTGTGCTGCAAAAAAAAATATTAGAATAATTTATTAATTATAGAATAATAGAACCAGAAGGGAGCCTAGGTGTAATCTAGGCCAGTGGTTCTTAAAGTATGGTGGTCCCTGGACCAGCAGCATCAGTATCACCTGGGAACTGCTATAAATGCATATCTTAGGCCCACCCCTCAACCTACAGAATCGTACCCTGGGGATGGGTCCCAGCAGTGTGCGTTTTAACAAGCCCTCCGGGTGATTCTGATGCATTCTGAAGTTTGAGAACCACTGAATTCCTTAATACCTACTCCCCATCGCCAATTTAATTTAAGATTCAGTTTTCAAGTTTTACGTCAGGTGCAGCCCTACTTGGCAACTTGGGTGTATCTATTTAAGTGCTTAGAGATACTCCTTCCCTTCTCACCACCAATAGATATAGGTAGGCATCTTTGGGAGGGGAAAGTGTGCTGGGCCTCTGTTCTACGTAGCTCCAGTAAGATAAAATTATGTCAGAAAGTGAATGAGTTGACTGATCCTGTTGCACCACAAAGAGCTGGAAGTTATGTTTGTAGCCAAATACCTATGAGCTTTGAGGTTCCATTATTGGTACCTCTGCATCTTGTTCTTTAGAGAGACATAATCTCTACCTGCCTTACACCCTCAAGCTCTTGAATATTAAAGGAGGTGAACTTTTCAGTTGAGTTGCACAAGGCTCTAAATAAATTCAGGGTCACAATTCCCTCAACAACTGTAACTTAGCTGTGATAACCCAGTTGGAAGAAAGCATAAATTTAAGTCCTCGTGCCATAGCACAAATGGGCTCTGGATGTGCAAGGAAATAAGTTTCCACTGTTTAAAGAATAAAAACATCTAGAGGCTTGTGTATTTGAATTCCCTACCACAGTATTAAAGCATCAGTTCTGGTGTTATTGAACAGGATCATGGCAGAGTATAGCAGCACCATCCCCTCCCAACTGAAGGGCCTTTGTTCTCATTTTTCTGTACCATAGAGTACGTGTATTCATTGCTCCACACCTGGCCCGTTCCTTGGATCTCAAGTAGTACCACACTTATAAAGTAGTATATAGCTTAGAAGATGCTTTCACAAACCGGTGGTGTTTCCATTTTACATATGACAAAATCAAGGTTCTGAGGAAGGTTAAATGACTTGCTCAAGGGTTATTGGGTCTATACCATTACTTTATTTCATAGTAACTGTTTTCCTTTGTGGCATACAGACCTGTATGCCAAGGTTTGTGTTCATATTGGCTAGAGGACATCAAAGCTTCAGGTTAATGAATTGCTCTTTATTTTGTAGCCATCCAGTCCAATGGATCAGATGGGCAAGATGAGACCTCAGCCATATGGCGGGACTAACCCATACTCGCAACAACAGGGACCTCCATCAGGACCGCAGCAAGGACATGGGTACCCAGGGCAGCCATATGGGTCCCAGACCCCGCAGCGGTACCCGATGACCATGCAGGGCCGAGCGCAGAGTACCATGGGCGGCCTCTCTTATGCACAGCAGGTAGATGTTGACTCCGATTACCTCAATCCTTGTTGCTGTCCAAGATCTGGTCTTCAGCTATAGAATCAGAATGTGTCTTTGGCTTCTAAACCTCTTGAAAGGAACATAGGCCAACTGACTCAGTTAGTTTCACTGTGCTATGTACAAGGCCAAGGTTGTGGTCACCATCGCATGTGTGCTTGAAGGAAAACTGCTCCCTGGCCACCTGCTATACGTATCTGTCTTCTTTGACCTGGCTGGCCTGCTTGTACCCACTGAATGGCGATCTCTGAAGGAAGTGGGAAGAAAGAAAAAGGCAGTGGCTGAGCACCAATCAATCCACTGCTACCAAGAAAAACCGCTCATACCATGTGCCCTGGGGAGAGAAGAGGCCCTTCATGTTCTCAAGGCCTTCAACATACAGCTGTCTGGTTTAAAGTGAATGTTTAGAAGGGACTGGGATTAGCAGGAAAAGGGAAGATTGAGCAGTAAAGATGCTAACAGTGCTATTGCAGATGCTAAGATTTTACTCATCTCCTTTTATCTGACCATCCGCACCATCATCTTTTTATTGCCATTTTTTGTTTTGACAGCATTTTCTACCACTTATATGTGAGTGATATTCATACTGAAAATGGTGAGGGATAGAATATAAGACGTAACTTTACTTCTAAGACTTGAAAGCAAAGTATGCCCTTATATAAAATCACTTTTTTTTTCAATGAGAAAATGGAGGAGAGTTGGGAAGGATATTATTGGTCTTTTTTTCCCCCCTCCTTGCCAGATATATCCCTGGTGCCTAGAGTAGTGCCTGGTAACAAGTAAGCAAGTAGGCTGTCAGATACTTTTTGAATGAAGACTAAATGAAAAAGAGAACCAGGGTAGTTTAGTGATTGGCATACCATCTGGCTTACTAAACCCTAGGTTTTCAGTCGGCTGAGCCAGGCTGCTCTTGACTCTTCGTTGTGGCTAGGATACAGATTCCTAGCGCTTATAAAAACAGTCTAGGCCATGATAAAAAGAGTAGACTCATTGGTGAAAACAGCTGTTCTTGAACTCTTGTAAGTTGACCAGATTTTTATTAAATAGTGTAAATTTTCTGCGAATGAATGTAATCCACTTAAGAACAAACCAACTAGGAACCCAGCCTGGCTGTCCTTCCTGGCTCAGTTTAACAGGGTTGGTAGAAAAACCCTGGGCTTTCTAAATGTGAGGCTTGGCTTGCCGGCTTCGTATACCCATCTTCAGGGCATGGCTTCTGACATAATCACCTTTCTTCATCCAGAAGGGTCAGTGCTAAAAGTATCCTTTCCTTTTACAGATTCCACCTTATGGACAGCCAGGCCCCAGCGGGTATGGTCAGCAGGGCCAGGCTCCATATTACAACCAGCAAAGCCCTCACCCCCAGCAGCAGCAGCAGCCCTACTCCCAGCAGCCACCATCCCAGACCCCTCACGCCCAGCCTTCATATCAGCAGCAGCCTCAGTCTCAGCCACCGCAGCTCCAGTCCTCTCAGCCTCCGTATTCCCAGCAGCCATCCCAGCCCCCCCATCAGCAGTCCCCAGCCCCGTACCCCACCCAGCAGTCCACCACCCAGCAGCACCCCCAGAGCCAGCCCCCCTACTCACAGCCGCAGGCACAGTCTCCTTACCAGCAGCCGCCACCTCAGCAGCCAGCATCCTCGACGCTTTCCCAGCAGGCTGCGTACCCTCAGCCCCAGTCTCAGCAGTCACAGCAAACTGCCTATTCTCAGCAGCGCTTCCCTCCACCACAGGTAAGAGGCCCCTTCCTCATGCCCTTCCCTACGTGTGACCGCAGACTTTGGGGGCTGGTGTCATGAGAACTTTGCCTTACAAAATTGGTTCTCTAATTGAAACTAATAAAGATATAACTGCATAAAAACCTGTAGTTCTCCATCCTCATGAAATAGGGCAATGGAAAGTTGCATAGGCAGAAAAGAAATAAAGATAATGGGACTGATTTTTTTTTTTTTTCTTTTTTTTTTAACTCAGAATTCAGAACTTGAGCATCCAAGTTAGTTTGGTCTTTTTTAAAACAGTCGCTTTGGGAGGCTGTATTGTACATTCATCCAACTGCCATTCCATTCTGCTATTGCTCAAAATATTTTGGAGCCCTTCATTTGAAACTGCTGTCAGAGCTGACATCACATTCTTTAGAATAGTCTCAGTGGTAGCAAATCTCTTATTTTTTTGAGAGTGGATTTGATTTTGGGAAATAGCTAAAATTCATCTGTAGCCATGTCTATGAACAAGGTAGTTGATAAAGTCTAAATAACAACTTGGGCTTTATTCTTCAAGGAGCAGAAAGAGGAGAATGACTGAGTGATGACAGGTCCATTAAAGATTTTGTGCATTGATGGCATTGTTGGAATAAATATCTTTAAAGGAAGCAGTACTCATTTTAATGCAGAGGTCCTAGCGTGAGTTTTTTGAATCAGGTGGTCTCATTCCTTGATAGATATAACTTGTAGTTAGCTAGACTTTAGCATTTATCCCCAAGTAACAGCTTTCTGTGGGTGGTGATACATGGTCAAGAGTGCCATCAGAGAGTCTTATGTCCACTGTTGACATTCTTAAGAGCCACAACTTGTTTTTTTCTGCCTTTGGGTAATATTGTGTGTGATTGGGCAGTCTCTCACACCTAGCTTCCCCTGTTGAAGAGAGCCCCATAGGCCTTTCATCATGAAGCAAGCTTGCCTGGTTTATCAATACCAAGCTCTCACAGCTTTTGTTTTTCTTGTTTTAGGAGTTATCTCAAGATTCATTTGGGTCTCAGGCGTCCTCAGCCCCCTCAATGACCTCCAGTAAGGGAGGGCAAGAAGATATGAACCTGAGTCTTCAGTCAAGACCTTCAAGCTTGCCTGTGAGTATTTCTGCCACCCTCTAAAAGATGATGGGGGCAGAGAGAAAAGCAAAGAAAACCAGTTTCTGATTGGATGTTTTGGTGGTATTGAGCTAAATGAATGATGAGCTATTCCTTGAATTCAGGCTCAAAATTCTGAATAGGAATTTATGGACTGACCTTATAGAATGTCTGTTTTGGTTGCCTGCCCAGGGAGGAATATGTGTGTGATCTCTGTTTAGAGCTCTAAACACTGTTTTAAAGTTTTTTTGTTTGTTCATCTTACTTTTGAGGGCTTAATTTTTAGGTGTTTGTCTGAGCGGTAAGCTAGGAGGTAGGATCTGGGGTGCATTCAGCATGGATTGTCACATTGAGCATGGCGGAGTAAAAGCAGATTTTCTAGTTGTTGTTTTGTGTGAATAGGTGCTTTTGTCTAGTAGAGTTTTTGGTGCCCAGATGCTTGGTTAGTGTTTATAGAATGGACCGACAGTATCCTGAGAAAGACAGTGTGGTTTGCTGATTAAGAGCTTGGGCTCTACACTCAGAGTTCCTGGGTCTGCATTTTGACTCTGCCGCTAACTCTGGAGCCTTGAGCAAGTCACTTAACCTCTCCGTGCCTTAGTTTTTGCATCCGTAAAATGAAACTCTTAAGTACCCACTTCATGGAGAGGTTAATATTAAATAAGTTTATATAAAGAGAGTACTGGTGCTTGTAGGTGCTCCATAAATGTCAGCTGTTATCATCATCGTCTTAGAGGGACTACACTTGACACTCAAAGGCAGTTAACACCGACTATTAAACAGTAGGCTGGTTCTGGGAACATTGACCTTTCGTCTTAGCTCTGCCAGTACACGTAGGCAAGTCACTTAGGCTGGGCACAGGAATAAAATGGAATGTTCTGAAATCTAGTAAGACTGCAGGTAGCAAACCTTCCATTACAAACCTGGCTTCAGTTTAGGAAATGGAAATTCAGCCACAGGTGCAAATAAGATTCTTTTGAAATTTTGATTCTACTTGGATTTGAAGCTTGTCTCTTCATTTATTCTGACTTTGGAGAAAATGGTTTGGGGATCTTTAAGGAATAGGTGGGAGGCAGGAACTCACTTCATCGTGAAGCCTCCATGGCTTCCCTTGAAGATCTCTGAGCCATAACCTTAGTAGGGCAAGGTCTGTGGAGTCCCTCAGCACCTGTAATTCAGGCTTCCCAGGCCAGGATGAATAGCTATTGTCAGATGGGACTTCGGAGACTGTTGACTTTCTCAGCTGAGGAATTGGGGAAGTGTCTGAATAAGGCAGTCACTCTTTGTTCCCTTCTCATTAATGTCTGTTGCAATCCTTTTCTGCATCCTGAACTTCACTGGAATGTGCTTTTTAACCTGATTCAGTCAGAACTGTGTAACCACTCCCTCATCATCTATGGTCTGTAGCTAAATCTGGGTGAGGTACACAATATTGTGGCAAGAATCCAAATCGGTGGATTTCTACCAGTGCTGTAAGTTGCTCCTCATCAAAAAGTTTCTGCTTGTTTCTAGTGACCTTTTGATTGGACTGTATTTGATAGTTTTTAGTCCTGAGAAACCTAGCACACAAACATGTTGTGTGTCTTTTGAGGGTTGCGGGCCTTATACTGTTGAATCCAAGAGCTTGATTTGACCTTCTGAAGTGAAGACACTGGTAGCCTCTTGGGCCCAGGAGAGGGTTGTCCCTGGGTTAGCCTATCACAAGGAGCATTCCCAAGTTCAGGCTTCTACTGTAGATTCATACAAATGGGTCATTTGCTTTGTAGTAGAAACTCTGTGTGAGAGGTGAGCAGGCTGGGTTATTGGCATCTTGTTTGTTGAATTGCTTTTTATCCCTCTGCTACTTGGACAAAGAAACAAAAGGTGGTTTACTCTTCGAAATTTTGGTTTGATGCCAGATTTGCCTAGCCAGGCTGGGGAAATAGTCACATCTGAAGAAGGGAGAAGGCTGGATTCCCTGCAAGGGGCCCACTCCTTTCTTCAGCAGGTGTGTTAAGGGAGCCCTAAGTTCGCCAGTGAATCCCTCCACTCAGCACGTGTTTGTTTGGCTCCAGAGCAGGTGCTGTGCTGACTGGAGGGCAGCCCCATCAGTGTTCCACATCCCTCTGCAATCATTCGCCTTTCTGGCTTAGCCCTAAAGGCATTACGATTGTGACCCTTGACTTAAAGGCTCAGTATGGTTTCTGATCCTGATTATTACAAAAATTAGATTTTGAGGAGTTTTTGCTCAGCTATTAATGCCAAACCATTTAGCTACTATTATCCTGATTATGTTATCCCTCTATTAAAACCTCTCAATTATTTTTCATTAATCTTAGAATAAAATCCAAAATCCTTATTATTACAAAGGCTATTCTCCGCCCCCCTCCCCGCCCTCCCTTTCTGATTTAGTAGGTCTGGAGTGAGGTCTCAGAATTTGCATTTCTAACAAATTCTTGATGCTGCTAGACCAAGGATGGCACTTTGAGAACCTCTGCTTCATCCTTTTTTGCTCTCTGCCCTCTCAGTTTCTGTAAGGCCCCATGCCTTTTCTGCTTCCAGCCCCTTGCACACAATCTTCCCTTTGCCTAATACACTTTTCCTCCTAACTTTTCCCGTTCGTATTTCAGACTACATCTTCAAGATCATTTCCTCAGAAAACTCTTTCCTAATCAAGCTTCAAAACTCAGCTTAAGGGGCTTCCCTGGTGGCGCAGTGGTTGAGAGTCCGCCTGCCAGTGCAGGGGACGCGGGTTCGTGCCCCGGTCCGGGAGGATCCCATGTGCCGCGGAGCAGCTGGGCCCATGAGCCATGGCCGCGGAGCCTGCGCGTCTGGAGCCTGTGCTCCACAACGGGAGAGGCCACAACAGTGAGAGGCCCGCGTACGGCAAAAAAAAAAAAAAAAAAAAAAAAAAAAAAAAAAAATCTCAGCGTAAATAACTTCTATGATGCCTTCACTGACTTAAGACAGTTTTTTAAATTAATTAATTAATTAGGTTGTGCTGGGTCTTAGTTGCGGCAGGCAGGCTCCTTCGTTGTGGCAGGTGAACTCTTAGTTGCAGCATGCATGTGAGATCTAGTTCCCTGACCAGGGATCGAATCTGGACCCCCTGCACTGTGCCACCAGCGAAGTCCCTAAAGGTAGTTTTTATTTTATTATTTTAAAAGCCTGCAATATTTAAGATATATGAAAAGGTATAAAAAATAATTAGTTGCCTGAGTACCCATCTTTAGAAACCAAACCTTGCTGGAACAGGTAAAAGCACCTTATATAGCCCAATGGGATCACTTCCCTACCCTTGTGCCCAGAGAAGCACTATCCTGTATCTGAGGGTTTTTTGCTCCATCTTGCTAGAGTATTTTGCTGATACTTCTACGTTGTTGGGTCTTTTCCACTAGACAGAAAGCTCTTGGAGGGTAGGCATTGTATTATTGACCTCTGTGCCCATAACACGTATCGCATTATACCCAAAACCAGTGGTTCTCTACCTTGGCTGCATGTTAGAATTACCTGGGAAGCAAATGATCTTTAAAACCAATGGCCAGGGTTCACAGAGTTCTGATTTGTTTGATATGGGGTGAGGCTTGGGCTTTGGTATGCTTAGAAGCTGTCCTAGGTGATTCTGATTTACAGCCCCTGTAGAGATCCACTAGTCCAAACTATGTCAGGTTCCTTTACTGTAATAGACCATCTTAGTGCCCATGCTTCTTGTCAGTGCTTATCTCAAGGGTAATTTCAGTTACTTATTCCAAGCTTAGTGAGGGTAGACTTGCTTTGTCTTGCTCAATGCCATCATAGTGCCTGGCATATAGTAGGTTCCAACTCATTGAACAAATAAACCTGAGCAGGTTCACTGATCATCCAAAAAGTGTATGGCTGACAGGGGACAGCGTGACCAGATTGTTGTTTTCACTGCTAGTGCAAAGCGGTTATCACAGACTGATACGGGAATGCCCAAACTTCATTTTAGAGGATAGATTAATTTATTTGTGCTTCCTGACAGTGGCCTTAGGAAGAAATGGGGTTGGGGTTTGTCATTATCTTATAGCTACCACTTCACCTTATGTTAAGAAGGTTCTTGGGACTTCCCTGCTGGCGGTCCAGTGGTCAAGACTCAGTGCTTCCATTGCAGGGGGCACGGTTCAATCCCTGGTCAGGGGAAGTAAGATCCTGCATGCCACACGGTGCAGCCAAAAACAATAAAAGAAAGAAAGAAGGTTCTTGTAAGGAGTGGGTGAGCAAATCTCTAGGTGTTTCATTAAGTCTTCAGTTTTCTTTATTTTGGGTCAAAATCTGTAAGGGAGTCATCTGTAAATTGGTTTCTGACTTTTGATTATAGTCATTTTTGAGAATGACTTGGAGTTGCATCTTGAAAAGCTTCTATTTAAGTGATTCATTCAAGTGTATGTGGTTTCCTTGGAGTAATGACTGCTTCCCAAATTTTTCTTACTGCAGCACATTTGTAAATGTACATGTTAGTCTTGAAAGTGTACCTGGGATAGAGTTTCCATTCAGTGGTGCAAAATGGATATAGGATTAAAAGCGTTGATCTGGTAGAGGTTAGCTATATCACTGCTTCTCAAACTTCAGCATGCATTAGGAATCATCTGGAGATCAATTAGAACAAGATTACTGACCTCTACCCAGAGAGATTCTGATTCAGTAGTTGTGGGGTAGGACCCCAGCATTTGCATTTCTAAGAAACTCTCAGGTGGTGCTGTAGTTCTAAAGACCATACTTGAATAACAATGAGCTTTGGTAGTCCTTTGAAAAGGGAAGAAAAAAATGACTAGACTAGGAAGCCACAGTGGCAACTTGAATAATAGTGGTGGTGACTTACACTGTCGTTTGACTCTTGATGATCTGGAGGGAAGACTGCGGGTTGAAAATGAAGGAGGGGAGACCTTGGGAGAGACAGACTGCCTGCAGCTGTGCCCCCTGCAGTTTATTCCGAGGTTAGGGCAGCCCTTGCGTTGCCAGCACACCCTGGGAGCTCTCAGCTCTGTGGCACTGATTGCTGGATCCCTTGTATAAGTTGTTCACCAAATCCTAGTCTACCTCAGAAATGGCTTTTAAATCCCTTGTCCTTCCTCGTTGCCTTTCTTTCAGGCCCCCATTATCTCTCACCAGGTGTTTTGCTACAGAGTCCTGACCTGTTTCTTTTCCTTCCAAGTCTGTCCTCAACATAATCACCAGAGTGATCATCTTAAAAAATCAAACTTGGCAAGTTAACACTATTGTTCTAAAACCTCTGGGTACTTGTTGTCTATAGGTTTAAGCCCAAGTGTGACATACAAGTTCCTTTGTGATCTGGAGGATTGAGGATATTTTAAAAAGAAAAAGAAAAGTAGGTAAGTTCCCTGTCTTACCTGTAAAACCTGGCACCCTGTTTGCTGTGGTTGTCATATAGGAGGCAGAATACGCATTAGACAAGGGTTGAACTTTGATGACTTCTGAGGTAATCTGAGCTCTTAAGTTGGTGAGTCTGAGTATGACATGGTTGCAACCCTCAAGGATCCTCCTCTGTTTCATTAGTAAAATAGATGGAAGAATGTGTGCCTGAATGTTACAGTGAGTGCTGTCAGGGCTTGGTGAACTCAGTGATCCATTTATGTCTAAATAGTAGAGGGAAGACATCATGGCAGAAGTTTAGTTAGAATGAACTAGGTATGGATGTATTGGGGTGGTTGGAAAGGAAAGTACAGCCTGAGCAGAGGCTCGGTGGGGGTGGGATGACACTTAGAGGGGCTGGTCAGGATCAGGCTTCCCGGGGTGGGGAGTAACAAACAGGATGGAAAGCTAGATCACAGGGGCTGGAGCCCCGGTAGGATAAGGGAGCCATTTGGACCTTATCTCATAGGCCTGCAGATATGTAATTAGGGCAATAACATGATGAAATTAATGTTTTACAAGATGATCCATTGGTGTGTAGTATAGTTTGAAAAGGGGATAGTCTGCAAGCAAGGGGATAAGTTAAACTGTTGAAATAGTTCTGGTGTTCAGTGGAGTTCTACCCCTCTGTCTCATTTACATAACCACCTAGTCTTAGTTGTGAGATGCACAGGAAAGAATCTATAGAACTGAGAATAAGTGCATTCTACTGGCTGGAAAATTTAACCATGTTGTATACTGGGTTGGGGCGGGGGTGGGGGGATCTCATTGACGGAAATAGAAAGGTTAATAGGAAAACTCATTTTTGAGGAGAAGTTAAGTTCCATATAGTGAGATATCGAAAAACAAATGCTTAGTTACTAGTTGGAGATAGGAGACTGAAACTTGGGTAAGAGCTGAGTCTGGATAGAACTCGAGAGTTGTCTGCATAGTGGTTAATCGTTAAACCATGGAATGAAGTTAAACCATGGAATAGTTAAACCACCCAGACCATGCAGCATGGAGAGAGGAGCCAGATGGAGCCCTGGACAATGCCTGTGGTCACTGAGTAGAAGCACCCAACACGTAGCTGGAGAGATTGGAGGGGGACCAGGATCGTGTCATATTTCCATATTTCTGGAAGCCAAGGAAGGGACAAAGATGGTGTGCATCTGAAGTATTTTCAAGGAATATAAAGTTAGATTTGTCATGAAGCAGGTTACTGGAATACTTCTGAGGTAGGGAGAAGACCTAATTTCTGAGGGCTGGAGGGAAGGAAATGAGCAAGGGAAAGGTGTAAGGGTAACGAGCACCCTTGAAAGGCATGGAAAGGGAGGCAGCTGAATCGGCCTGAATTCCTTAGCTTCATCTCAAGACCCACACGTGTATAAAGCAGATAGATACAGAATGGTGACGTTCCTGGCAGAACATTAGGAAGGTATAAACAGGCACATCTTTCAGGAGTTGCGAGAGAAGGGAATCAGGGACACTGGGTTAGCTTAAAAGGGACACTATATATCCTTGACTGAAGATGTCTCAGACACTGCCATTGAAGATCTCAACCATATTTGTTTGCTCTGGTTAGATAGGAGTGGAAGTTGTTGATGCCAGGAGTGAGGTGAACTGGAGTAGGATTTTTTTTTTTTTTTGCGATACGCGGGCCTCTCACTGTCGTGGCCTCTCCCGTTGCGGAGCACAGGCTCCGGACGCGCAGGCTCAGCGGCCATGGCTCCCGGGCCCAGCCGCTCCGCGGCATGTGGGATCCTCCCGGACCGGGGCACGAACCCGTGTCCCCTGCATCGGCAGGCGGACTCTCAACTACTGTGCCACCAGGGAAGCCCAGGAGTAGGATTTTTAATATCTGTTAAATTATCTAAAGATATCGTTGTATCACTTGGGTTTCCAAGCCCTTCTTTAGATTTCTACTTAACAACAAAGTAGCTATTAGCACTCATGCTTTACTACTGTGATGTTCTCAAATCTTGAGAGCTTGGGTTATAGTGATCTGGAAAGAGGAAATGGGAGGGAACTCTTGTAGAATCTGAATCTTAGAGGGCAGGAGTGAAGCCAGGAAAGGATCTACAGCCAAAACGAATCTTCCTGGAAAGGCAGGAATTGAAATGTATTAAGTTGAAAAATCACTTCTATTTTACATAAGAAGAAACTAAGGCTCGGAATTGGGATTTGAATCCAGTTTTCTCTGATATTTTAGATGAAATATTTCCTTTAGCATCCCACCCAGCAGAGGAAGGTCATGGACAATCTGATTCTCTCTTAATGTTTAGCCAAAAGCCTGAACCCTTTGTCATTTAACATTTACTAGAATTGTCCTAAAAGAAGAGTATAAATGTATTTCCATTTCCCATTTTTGCCCAGACCTGCCTGTGATGGAGGCATAGATGAGTTGTGAACTGAAGGCACAGGGAGGAGTGGAAGAGGGAAGATGGCCAAATCTATAGGTCAGGCCTGCTGGAGGTACTAACCAACTGGGGAATCACCTCAAACTGAAAAGTTGACAAAAGTGGTTCTTTGGTTTCCTTGTGTTGTGTGGGAGCCTGCTCTGTGCCTTTTAAAAAATTTTTTAAGTCTATTTTTTAAAAATATTTATTTATTTATTTATTTGCCTGCGTTGGGTCTTCGTTGCTATGCACGGGCTTTCTCTAGCTGCGGCCAGCGGGGGCTGCTCTTCGTTGTGGTTTGTAGGCTTCTCATTGCGGTGGCTTCTCTTGTTGGGGAGCACGGGCTCTAGGCACGTGGGCTTCAAGTAGTTGAGGCACGCAGGCTCAGTAGTTGTGGTTCACGGGCTTAGTTGCTCCGTGGCATGTGGGATCTTCCCGGAACAGGGATAGGACCAGTGTCCCCTGCATTGGCAGGTGGATTCTTAACCACTGCGCCACCAGGGAAGTCCCTGTGCCTTTTTTTTAAAGCAGTGTCTTGATTAATGCTAAAACTTTAATCAGTTAGATCCTTGGTACTGGGGAAAATGTGGTCCATTATCTAGCAGCACAGATATCACCTGGGAGCTTGCAAGAAATGCAGATTCTTGGGCCCCACACTAGCTTTATTGAATCCAACACTGTTAACAAGATCTCCAGGTGATTCATGTGTCTTATGGTTCTGAAGCAAGGAGGAGTTAGACCCTGAAAGCTGAGAGTAATATTTTCAAATAAAATATCATGCCAGAGACTTTGGAATACAATAAATTTTACTGTGTCTAGTAAACCACTTGTTTTGTGGGTGCTCTGGGGGCCCTGACTCCCTGTGCCTACAGTCCAGACACTATTATGGGGCCATCTACAGCTCCCAGCATACCTCTGCAACCTCATCTCTGGCCACTCGCGTGTGCCTTAAGCTCCTCACAAGCCGTGGTCCTTCCTGCCATTGTCCTTTTGCTTAAGGTGTGCGTGTGATCTCTGCTTCCCCCCCACCCCCAACCTTTTTTTTTTTTTTTTTTTTTTTGAAGCCCAGCAAACTTCTACTTTGGCTTCAAAACCTAGCTGTGAAATACCTTCTCTGGGACTTCTTCCCATTTTCTTCATGTTGACGTAGCATTATGCTGGTACTTCTGCTTGAGTACTCAGGCCTGTGTCTAATACCTGTGTCAGGCAAATACTTAGTAAACCTTTGTTGACTAGCCCCTAGGTTCTTGCTACCTACCTGATCTTGGGGACCAGCTTTTTGTTGTCTAGGTTATTGGTGAGGGGCGGGGGGGCGGAATGACAGAAATTCTCTAAAGGCTTAAAAAACTGGAATGTTTGTGAAGGATTTTAATTTTACACTGTTAGTGTTTCCTTTCATCACATTTCATGGTAAAAGGAGGCAGGACCAACGGTTTTTGCCTAGGTTTTCGATGGCTTATTTTTAAAGGGATAACAGAAATGTCACTAGCAATTTTGGTACCCAGAGAAGCTGGGCCATTCTGAGGTTGGTGACCTGTTTTCTTTATATCTGACTGTGTATCTATGCTTGCTCCCCTTGAATTGTAATCCAGGTGCTCTTAGAAAGTCTCATAAAGGAAATCCCCACCCCCTCTCACATATCTGCCCAGACTGCTCAGAGCAGCATGTACCCTGTGCAAGTAGCTGTCCCTTCTCTAGAACGCCGGTTCTCTGGCAGGACTAGCCAATCTGCTTCTCCATCTTAGTCACGCTGCTTTGGCCCTGATACTGCCTGGCGCCTGCTGGAGCCTGTGCTGCTTGCAGCAGATTACTGTATGCTTGTTCCTGGGCCCATTTCCTGTTTCTATTCTAGTTGCTGGTGGCTCAGCTCTGCTTCCTGCCTGTGTGTCTCACACAGATTCCTCTTGCTGGAACCTTTTGTTTTCTTCGAAACAACTTCATTCTGAAAACTAACTGAGCCTTAGGTCTAGTGTTATGGCTCCTGGGCTCAGTTAGCGTTACTGAGGACTGGTGGGAAGTACCCCATCCCCACCAAGCATATCACTTCGATTTGACCTTGTTTTTCAGTTTGTCCCCAGTCCTGCTACAGGAAGCTGGTGGTTCGTTACTTCAACCAGAAATTGGTATAAGAAGATAAACTGGGGTCTTGTAGGCCAAATGTATCTTCACTTATTAGCAGTGCAGGGCTGTCAGGACTGCTGTGCCCTGGCTCTTTACCACCTGGAGTATGTAAAACATACTTCCTGCTGCTGAGGAAGACAGTTGGTACCCTTTCTAGCCCAAGCCCGGAGAATACTTATTTGGGCTTGGGCAGGTAATGCTATCTCGGCAGAGTAAAAGCTTACAGAGAATATAGGGATGGAAAGGAAAGCATGTGCTGACTCAACCTTCCAACTTATGTGAGCAGTTCAACACCCCTCAGAGCTTAGGGTGGGAGGGAGAAAGTACAGGAAGGTTGTAAAAAAGGAAGAAGTGAAGGAGGTTGTCTTGGGCAAATGTATTTTAAAGTTCTAGGCTTCCCCATCTTGCCCATTTTCCCCCAGAAGACTCTGACTCAGGGAATATGCTTTGTGAATAATTCTCTTCTTTCTCCTTCACAACTCCTCTCTTGGGATCATCTGACAGCACTGTGTCAGATAGAGTGATTTCTACACTGAACCTAGGCCATGCTAAACCCTAGGTATGTTTAATAGAGAAGTATTTAATATAGGGAATTGGACTTAAAAATTGTTAGGAGGATTGAGGGAGCATGCTCCAGGCTCATCCTCCAGGAATTGGGATCTAGACCTAGATCTGACCCACCGAGGGAACTCCTGCTTGTGAGTCCCTGTCAGGCTGAGCGCTCTGAATCTGCTCTCTAGGGGTCAGTAAGCTGGAATCAAGAAGCAGCAGCTGCTGCTACAGACCGGCCCCCAGTTAACCGGAAGATGAAACCAAAACGCTCCTGTAGGAACAAGTGGAGGAGACAGACGTATGATCACTGCCATGCTTTGATCTAATCTTGAGTCTGCTTCTAATTAGCAGAACCTGAATTATAGCCAAAACCCATCTGCAGGGATTCTGGGAAATGTAGTTTTTAGCTTTTTAACCTCTGCAATTAGGAAAAGAGTAGAATGAAGTTAGCATGAGCTACTCCACAGAATATTCACCACACTTAACACAAACACCACCATCCCCCCTCACCCCACTCTTTACATGTATGAGGAATCCAAGACCCAAGAAAGTTAAAGGACTTGCCCAAGGTCATTCAGTAAATGAGAACATGGGCTTCCCTAATAGTGAAAACCCATTGCTTTTACTATTAGGACAAACTCCTATGAAGGGTGAGTAAAAAGCTCCTTTAAGGGAAGGAAGAGTGCCATATTCAGAAAACAGACTTTGGGGGCTTCCCTGGTGGCACAGTGGTTAAGAATCTGCCTGCCAATGCAGGGGCACGGGTGCGAGCCCTGGTCCGGGAAGATCCCACGTGCCGCGGAGCAACTAAGCCCGTGCGCCACAACTACTGACCCTGTGCTCTAGAGCCCGTGAGCCACAACTACTGAGCCCGCGTGCCTAGAGCCTGTGCTCCGCAACAAAGAGAAGCCACCGCAATGAGAAGCCCGCACACCGCAACAAAGAGTAGCCCCCGCTCGCCGCAACTAGAGAAAGCCCGCGCACAGCAATGAAGACCCAACGCAGCCAAAAAAAAAATGAATAAATACATTAATTAATTAAAGAAAAAAAGAAAACAGACTTTGTCGTCCATATTCTCTTCTCTTTGAGGAAAGGGAAGGAGGAGGTATGGAGAGATGTGGGGTTGAGACTTCTAGGCAAAGGTAGTGATACTGTAGCTTCTGGATTTGGGTCTCCTCCATAGGAAGATGTAGGAAGCATTTACTCTGGAAGGAAGAAACCTCAAAAACTAGAATTTCTTGAAATTCCTGAGTCACCATATGGATGAACTCAGTTGCCTAGGTGACAGTAGCTTTCCTCCATCTATCTCCCCTTCTCCTTCTCTCTTGTTGGTGCTTTTATAACCTGCAGAGCTGTCTGGGAGACTACCTTGGTGAAGTACATGCCCCGGTTCTGCCATTGTCCTTCTCCAAGAAGACCAAACAAAATCCAAAAGCTAGCCCCTAGATTTGGGATTGTGAAGCTGTTTCTTGTCTGTCTGGGGAAGGTGGGTGAGGGGTAGCTTGGACTTTCTGAACAAAGTCCTCCTAGAAATGCTATATTTACAGAAACCACTAGGGCCCCCCTGCACCAGAGTGAGAATCTTGGTCCAGAGAGGAGGGCCCATGGGTGTGAACTATGTTAACATACCTGATAAATCAAGCATGGAATCAGCTCTGTTGTCTTTTTCTCATATTTCTAAGATATTTGATGTTCTACCTGAAAGTTGTGATGAAACTGGTATGTGATCTAGTGCTGTCCCTTTGGGGGCCAGTGCTTGACCTCTTGCTCCATCTACTTCCATGGCCAGAACCTATTTCTCCTCCCTGGTGTCAGCATGGAATTGGCTGGTATTGTGATGTAATCTCTGATTGCTGTGAGGCGGAGCTCATCTCCAAGCTGTTAGCTTGCTTCCCATTGACCTTTCCCCAAGGGAACTAAGAAGCTGTGCCTTGTTGAAGGTGGGAACTAGAGGTTGAAGGTTCAGACTGAGAGCAAATCTGTCCCTTAAGGCCAGCTTTGTTGTGGGAGGAATATTGACGGTTGTTTACTGAGGTGAGTGAAGGTAATTTCCTGATATTTGAGGGAAAGTAGGAGAGAAACCAAGTTCCAAATAAATTCACTGCATCTGTATTCAGAGGAACTGTCATCAAGAATATTCGTTCTTTTCCTTCCTCGTCTTTTGCTTTTAGGACTTGACTATGTCTTTCCCTGTCTGCAGAGTTGTTGTTGTTTTTTTGGTTTTAAAGGCCTTCAGGGCTGTCTTTTCTGGTTTCGGATTCTATCCATTCCCCACTCTCAGATTTCTTTGTTCCACCCCCTCCCCCCAAATCTTTGGATTTTATCTAGACCCGTAGGTCATGGTAGGGAAGACCACTGGCAGATATAAATTTCGGCCTTTAAATATCAAACCAAGGAGGCCATCCAGCCCCCTAGACCTTGGTCTACGCTGTGTTAAGCACAGTGCCAACTTTACCTTCCCTACTTGTGCACATTACGTCCTCCTTGCTTTCTGGTTGCTGTATTTCTGAGGAGCAGCCAAATGAGGTGAAGCCTAAGGCAGTGCCCCTCCCCCTTACACTTCTCAGATCTAGAATTCTGCCGTCTTTTCCTCTCCCCTTGTTCCTGTTCTCCTTACTCAAGTTCTAGGATCCAAGCTGATGATCATGGTGGAACACGGTCTGTGTGGTTGGCCTTCTTGACAGGGAATGCAAGCTTGGAGAAAGTAGGGGGTTCTTAACTTCTTTGTCTTCTCTAGCTTTACAGTGCTCATTTCCTGCTGGGATTAGAATAGCCCTATTCCATAAATATGCACTGATCTTGACTGCTCTAACTCAGGCCCAGCTCTGACCTAGTTTCATTTTTTTTCAGATTTGAGTCTTAGCAGCTAGTGACCCTTACAACACTCTGTACACTTTTGGCCAAGAGGTGGTTTCTGGCTAGATGAGACATTCTCTAATGAGAAATGCCTAAGTGAGAAGAAACCTTGGCAGGGGAGGGGTATGTGTCAGAAGGCTGGTCAGGTAGGTAACATGGGTATTATACAGACGTGGTGGGGTCTGTGACAAACTAGAAAGCAAGGTTTCAATCGATCAGCACCTCTGGGAGTTCTAGGATCTATTCTTTTCACAAGTTGGGAACTTGGATTTTTTTATGTAAAACATCTGAATTATTAGAAAGGTCTCATGGGGATGTTGGGCAATGGATTAAAAGGTTCTCTGGGGCCTGTGGGTCTGCCCCTGCAGCTTGTGGATTGCCCGGGTAGCTTTGGTTCCCTTGAGCTGGTGCTTACAATTTTTCTGGGTATAGGGGCCAGCTGTGGGAAACACCATCTATCCGTTGCCAACTCTTATTGTGATTTTGGTGTTTGTTTTATTGGCTTGGGGAGGGGGAAGTGCAGGGGAGATGTTGAGCAGAAGCACTCAATGTGATTAAACCCCTAGCCGAGCAGATCTGTGGGAGCAGCGCATCGACCCCTGGAAAATCAATGGCTGCTGCAGTGGCCGAGCTGCTGTTTGGAGGGGCGCCCACCGCAGGAGTGCCGGCCGCCCAGCACTCTTTCTTCTCCCCACTTTTTACCTCAGCAGCGCCCTCAGCCTCCACCCAAAGGGTCAGACCTACGTCAAGAGATTTTGCTGAGGTGGATTAGAACAGCAGGTTCTTGTTTTTTGTAATTAGATTGAAATTTCTCCAGTGATACAGAGCCCCACCTCCCGACAGCCTCCTTGCCCGACGTTCCTTCCCTGCACTGCAGTTCTATCAAGAGCTCTCTTATCAAGTGGCTGAGGCCCTTTCAGGATCGCCCTTCTCAGTCTTAGGCAGGAGAGTCAGTTCCCTTGATGACAACACCCAAGAGTCCCTCCTTCATTGTGGAGGTCTGGAGTGGAGGTGTGCAGGGTTAGGGTGGGGGAATGACTATTAAAGGAAAGAGACTAATAGAGATTGGGTCTAAAGAGGATGCTTTTGAGTAATATTTATCAAGCATTTATAGTCTTTTGTGTGCCTGGCATTTTTCTGGTCACTAATAACATAGGAGAATATAGCTCCTAAGGCTAATGAGGAAAAAGGCAGATTCAGCACAGTACCACCAGTCCTGAACACTGGGTCTAGAGGACCTTGAAGGGACTCTGGGCTCTGCCTGCGGAGCGAGCGTGAGGGCTCAGGGTAGTTATACTGTGATTGTGGAGGCTTTGCCCCCACAAAGCTGTTCTCATCTTTGAAGATCCCAAGGCAGAAAACAATTTTAGTCTGTAGTTGATACACCTATAGTGCAACTTCAAGCAACTGTTCTTCCCACCCAGTTCTCTTTGGTGGCTGGGAAATGGGCTACCCTGTTGTGTTAGAGGAGAGCTCTGTTGCCCCATTGTTGGTGCGCGGCTGTGGGCAGGGGGTTGAAGCTTGCTTGGCACATGCCCCAGAAAGGAGTAGTTTGGGAGTTGGGGCTTCTAAACAAGACCCAGTTGTCCTGCAGTTTGCAACAGTGGCTGCAGGGCTGGGTGAGGAAGAAAGTGTGAAATTATCCGAGATGAGGCTGACTAGAGGCTAGGAGTGTTTTGACTTCTCTCTCTGGGCCACACCCTTATGCTTGATAATAGGGTTAGGGCCCAGGAGTACCTGCAGAGAGAGATCAGACACCTACTTTCGTGGGACTTAACTTCCTGCTTATCTCCCTAGATTCTAAGTCACTCTCTCCTCCCTCCTCACCCCTGTACATTAAGTATCCTTCTGAGGACCCAGAGGAGAGGAAAAGTACTATACCCTTTAGTATAGAAAAAGTAGGTTTAAATTAAGTGAGTTATAGGTGACAGGGCTGACTTGAAATAACCATGAAAGGAAGAGTGATTTATAAGGAAGAGTGGCTAGGAAAGAGAGGAACACATAGCATTGTAGACTTGTAGAGTTGGATTATCTAGTTTTATTCTTTCCTTCTGCAGAAGAACTAAGTGATACCTAGTGAGGTTAGCCTCTTAGAGTCATGTAGCTAATCACCCGGTGTGTCTGGAGACAGACTGTTGTTGCCTCACCTTGTTTGGAGCGTGGAGCCTAGCCTTTGATAGTGGCAAACTTCCACCTTATGGTGGAAAGAGTGCAGGCTGTGGAATCGAAAATACGGGTTTAGACCCAGTTCTTCTGTTTAATAGCATTCTCTCCTTGGGTAAGTCATTTAACTGCTGAGCCTCTTGCTGCTTTGTTAAAATGGGGATGGTACCTACCTCAGAAGATTGTGAGAGTGAAACGTGAGACAGCCACGTACCTTAGGGTTGAACACATGATAGTCAGGTATTCGTGTCCGTTCTGAGTCCCTTAAAGAGGGAGACACGAAGGGACTTGGCTTTTATTCCTCTTTCCAACATCCTTTGAATTTGGAGATTTGGTCTCCCAGAGCTTTCTTTACGAAATTTGTTGAGTATATTTAGGGGATTTCGTCTTGGAAGTGGGCCCCTGAAAAGCATTCTGGAGATAAGAAAAGTCTGACCTTTCTCTACTGTGCATTTCCCACCAGGCAGCCAGAGGGTACCAAGAAGAAATGATTCATTATCGCCAAAATAAAAGCTTGTAGAAAAAGAGAAGTGGGAGTTTGGTGAGGGGTTTTTGGGAACTTGGGGTGGGGGGTTAAGAAATAAGAGTTCTCTCAGCCTTTCCCAGAGCAGTTTCTTCTATTCCACACAGTGAGTGTAGTCCAGGCAGGAGATGGTGCTTGGTCCTAAGCTGCAAGGATAGTTGCCAGCCTCTGTGTCTTTTCTTTCCCCTTCCTTACCACCTGCTTAAATCCTGACTTGGAAGTAAGAGGCAGCCTCTTCTGTGTGTTGATTCGTTCTTGGCATTTCCACCAGCACCGCTACCGCTAGCCTGCTCTCAAGGGAGGGATGGCATTTAGTCTCTTGGACTAAGACCACTTATTAGAACAACAGAGCAGCAGTCCTGTAACTCTGGAGTCCCTTCTAGCCTGGGTGGGTCAGATCGCCCATCTTTCCATTTAGCAAAGACTGAGGAGAAAAAAGAGAGAATTATTGTACTGAATATTTTTTTGTGAGTGTATGATAGAGGTAGCCTCTTCCTCCCCTGACCCTTGACAAGTATGTTGCTTAAAGAAGGCTTTATGAAAAATCAGCTCTCCCCAAAATTTATTTGCCTTAAGTAGTTCTGAAGTAATGAAGTTTGTCTTTTTCCTTGAAGTTTGTTAAAACTATTGCCTCCTTTCCCACCATCTGCCTTTCATCAAAGTTAAGTTTCCCAACCTCTTCTGTGTTCTTCAGGATTTCCTCCCATTCTCCAGCCTGGGAGCAGCCTCCCACAGGGACCGTGGATCTGTTAGGCTGGGCAAGTATGTGTGTAGAATTTACCTGGGGCGGATGGTTTCCCTGCCAGTAGTCAGCACAACTTGGCAAAAGCTCTTCACAACTGAAAGAATATGAGGACTCCATCTGGGGGTTAACAAAAGCTCTATTTCTCGAGGATTCAGCCAAATTTATGAGAAAACCCTGAATCTGAGCATTGCTGCTATGAGCTTGTTCTTTAGACTTCCTTATTGATGTTGCTTAATCTGTTCAGCAAAATGAGCTGATGTCATCCTTGTGAGTCTCTGTCAGAAGATTGTTTAACCCCCCCCACCCTTCTGTAACCCTGATCTGGTATCTTCCTGCTTGAAAGTGTACTTAATCAGGCAGCCAGTTCATGTTAGAATTTGTAGCTCTTCTTGTGAGAGCACTGCAAACACCCCCCAACCCCACCCCACCCCACACACACACCCAGGGAGGTATGGACTGTGTGATTTTGGGCATGGTTTTGTTGTGGTGTGAAGAGGTGTTAGCTGCTGAGTTCTGTTTGTCAGCAGAGCCTGACAGACCCATGCTGGCACTCGCTGGGGCTGGGCAACCAATCACAGCTGGAACAGTTATCGTCATGGAATCCCTATGGGCTTCCTCTATCAGGTCACATCCCAAAATAACATTGGGCAGTATTTCAAGTGAAGAAACGAAGGCTTTCGGGGCTGTAGCCAGCCTGGAGTGTGAGATTCTGTGTGAAATAGTTGGACCTGCTCCAGCGCTTTTGATCTGCATGGTAGATGAGCAATAAAATGCATGAAACACGTTGGAAACACGTGAGGAAATTCTCCCTGGCCCTGCTGCTTCCTTGGAACTGGCAGGGCACTGAGTGGGCTGATCCTCACCTCCTATCTCTCAGCAGGATTATGCTTGGAGGAATGCAAGCCCGGGAAAAGAGATCTTTCCACTTACAGGGCATTGCTACAATTCTTTCAGCAGTCCTCCTAGAAGACACCTGTTAGGTGGACTCTTTTGGGAGAACTGAGAACCTGAGTCCTGAAATGCTAAAGGTCGCCCCACCAGGGAGAGAGAATAGGGGCTTGGATTGATTGAACTTTGTGTGATATGTGTGCTGTAGAAAGCCGAACTTGTTAGGCACATTGAAGTCTGACTCAACAACCAGACATCCGGCTTTTTGTGGAACAAAAGACCTGAAAAACTGGCTTTTTGTAGGGTAGAAAGCAGAGGTGTGTCCTGCGCAATAAAAGGACGTGGAGTTCAGAGCAATATCTGTTCATGTAGATAGAGGAGGGAGACTTCTTTTGGAGTCTTCTGCTTTTACCACTCCCTCTCATTTCCCAATAAAAACATTTACTGTGATTAGCCACTCAGATTGATGGGTGTGTCTTACATCTTATACTGCTGTGTGTAGTTAGTTGTATCTCTCATTCAGGGTATTGCTGCTGGTATTGCATTTTCCATATGGCCCTGACTATATGGTGCCGGTAGAGTTTCTTGCAGATGCCCCAGACTCAGATTTGTCACAGACTCAGATTTGTCCAGTCCTTTTCGTCGTATAAATGAGAAAACTGAAGCCCATCTTGTTGCTAGCTTGCCCAAGGTCACAACTGATAGGTACCAAGAGCTGGGCTTTGGTCTCCTAACTCAAGGTTATGATGCTTTTTCCTCAGTCTATATAGTATCACAGCGTAGTGGAAAGAGAAAGAACATAGGCTTTGGGGTTCAGCAGACCTGGGTTCGAAGTCTGATTTCTGCCACTTACTGGCTGGATGGCTTGGGCATGTAACCCCGTCTCTGAGCACCCGCTTGCTCCTTTTCAACATGTTAGTGGTGGTGGTACCTGCTTCCAAGAATTGTAGAAAATTAACTCCATAAAATGCCTGACACATTGTAGATGCTCAAATGATAGTTACTGTTAGTATTAATATCAATGAGCTGTTCCTTCCTATGCTAACATTCTGGTTCTTAATACCTTTTTAAATCAACTCCCCCCATGCTGACCCGTTGCCCTCTGATGAAAATGACAGTTTGAGAGACTGGCTTCAAACCAACCAAATGAGAGAGATAAGAAGATTAATGCTGATTCTTCCCCTACGGTTACTCTGTGCCCGGGCATCCCAGCCCACGTGGACTGCTGTTGACAGTGGTTTACTTAGTACTTTTTCTCTACGAAGCTCAGGGCACTTTACCAAAACTGACAGCTCTCCTCAGAATGCCTCTGTGAAGGAAGCCACCACATTGCCACCACAGGTGCCTCCAGGATCCTGAGAGCCCAACCCCAGGGGCTGCCAGTGGTTTTTTTCAGGCTCCTGGGATCCCTCAGGGTGGGCTAGGACGTTTGCTTGTGTATCTGTGGAGAGCCTGGTTTTTAACAGATGTGTGGCTGAAAGAGCATCTGTAGGCCCCGCCCTGACCCCATAGCAGCGGTTGTTGGGTTGGTGGGGTTTTTTCCTTTTTATTTTTTTATTGATATATATTTGATATACAATATTATATTAGTTTCAGGTGTACAGTATAACGATTCAGTATTTGTATATATTGTGAAATGAGTAACACAGTGAGTCTAGTTAACATCGTCACCTGTATAGTTACAGAATATTTTTTTCTTGTGATGAGAACTTTTTAAATATTTCAGATATACAGTTTTATTAACTTTAGTCACCATACTGTGTACATTACACCCCCATGGCTTATTTATTTTATAACAGGAAGTTTGTACCTTTTAACCCCCTTCTCTGATTTCTCCCCCACCACCTCTGGCCACCACCAGTCTTCTCTGAGCTTGGTTTTTGTTCTGTTTTGTTTTAGATTCCACATGTAAGTGAGATCATACAGTACTTATCTTTCTCTGTTTGACTTATTTCACTTAGCATAGTGCACTCAAGGTTCATCCATGCTGTCACAAATGGCAAGATTTCATCCTTTTTTATGACTGAATACTAATATTCCTGTGTGTGTGTGTGTGTGTGTGTGTATGTACACCACATTTTGTTTATCCATTCATCTGTCATTGGGCATTTAGGTTGCTTTCATGCCTTGGCTATCGTAAATAATGCTACAGTGAACATGGGGGTGCATCTATCTTTTCGAGTTAGTGTTTTGGTTTTCTTTGGATAAATACCCAGAAGTGGAATTGCTGAATCATGTGGTAGTTCCTTTTTTTGTTTTTTGAGGGACCTCCATACTGTTTTCCATAGTGGCTGCACCAATTTATATTCCCACCAGCAGTGCGCGAGGGTTCCCTTTTTTCCCACATCCTTGCCAATACTTGTTTCTTTTCGTCTTTTTGTTAATAGCCATCCTAACAGACGTGAGGCTTATTGTGGTTTTGAATTGCATTTTCCTGATGGTTAGTGATGTTGAACATCCTCTTTTTTTTTCCTCCTCAGTTCCTCAGAAGGTCTCCACGGATATACACCAGATGGAATAGGGATTCCTGTATTGAAGGCAGCAGAAAGAGAGCAAAGGGGACTTTTAAGTTTACCTATACTGTCTCAGCTGTTTTTACCATGAGAATGTTCATGTTTTACTTGTTTAATCAAAGACAGAAATGTTTAAAACATTTAATTTTTCAAGGCCATTTGAAGAGTTCTTGTCTTATGGATAGACCTTCAATTCCTGTTCTGTTCCAAAGTATGCTGATATCTTTTTCCTCTAAGCAAGTAGCTCTTATTATTAGAAGCTGGTGGTTTGGTAAGGAATGGAGACAGTAGGAGGGAATGCTGAGGAAAGCTACTGGTCCCTAAAACAGAGCATTGGGCTGTGGTTTCTGTTATAAACCAGGGCTTAACAAGTGGCTTTCAAGGCCTTTTCTGGCCTACACAGTTGGCTCCTCTTGTCATCTTGCTGCCTCTTTGAGTTTACTCTCCTTGGTTCAGAAGCTAGGTGTCCCTGGTACAGCTTAGCCCTCAACGTGGGGAAGGAATCCTCCTCTCTTGGGATGGATCTAGGGCTCTTCATAGCTCCAGGTACTTTAATCCTTTGAGACGAAAGAGGCCCTTTGGTGTTACCTAGAGGAGGGCTTCTTGAGTTCTCTTCCATGCTGGGACTAATTCTAGTTGCAGTTTGTGAAAGCATGCTATGGTGTACTGGGTCTGCTTCTTGTAGGAAAGCTAGCATTTTCTGACTTCTCAGCTAACACTGAGAGCTGAACACAGACACAAATGCACACCTACCTACTTGCCTTGCCTTCAAGGCAAGCTTTGTTCCCACAGAACTCAGCAGAAATACTCCCAGCCTAGGGAAGTAACCAACTGGTTTGCAAAGGTCCAACCAACCTGGATACTTAGGGGAGAGCCTAAGAGGTGCTCTTTGATCTCCAATGTTACTGGCCGACTCCAGGGTCAGAATCACCTTGAACTGATCTCTCCAAGGTGAGTTTGTTGTGGGAATAGGAATAGACTCAAATCAGGCCATTTTGGATTTCCTTCCTCTTCAGCTGTGTCTCTTTAAGAGAACTCTTTTCTTAACTATTTGAGTATTAGGGTTTTCACAGACCTGAGCGTGTACCGAAAGCTTTCATTCTTTCTTCAAGGTACAGTTAGTTCCCAGCCTGAAGTTAATGCGTGATGTTGAGCCCATGGTATTGCTAGAGAGTGAACTTGGGGCTGGGAGTGGGTTGGGGGTGCATTTCCTGGGGTGAATATTTTTATTTTTTTGGTGTGCCACGCGGCATGGGGGATCTTAGTTCCCTGACCAGGGATTGAACCCACGCCCCCTGCAGTGGAAGTGTGGAATCTTAACCACTGGACTGCCAGGGAAGTCCCTTTTGCTATTTTTAAATATTTTTCATATTGAGCTCCTGATTGCTAATCTTGGGGTTTACTGACCTAGAGTGAACTCTTTACCGATTAATTCAAGACAAGCACAACCTCCAAATAAATACCAAATTCTCATCGAAAAACTTAAAACTAGGGAAAAAAAACTGGGTTTGTTCAGTTGGCAAACATTTGTTCATCCCTGTTGTTGGCCAGGTGTTAGGAATGTAGTCCCAGACCCTCTTGGCAGTTAAAGAATTGTCTGTGCAATATATCCCTTTCTTACCTCCTACCCCTTATGTTTTAAAGTATGGTAACTTGGAGTGAGTTCTTGGTAAATGTAGGTTATAATAATTTGATGGAGAGGGGATCTGTGAATGTTGCCCAAACTTGTTAACATTTTCTTATAGCTCCTGATGCTGTCCTGGCAGTGTTTTGTTAAGTTTCCCCGTTGGAAAAGAACTAAAGGCTCGCTGAAAGAGCTGCTCTCTTACGACTGTAGAAGTTGGGGCTGGGAAAGAAGATGAAAGTACTACATGTGCTTCTGGTAGATAGACCAGAAGATAGACCAGATAGACCAGCAAACTATAGCTTGTGGGCTAGTTACTTTTAAAAATTAATTAATTAATGGCTCTGTTGGGTCTTCGTTGCTGCGCGTGGGGGCTACTCTCGTCGCGGTGTGCGGGCTTCTCGTTGCGGTGGCTTCTCTTGTTGCGGAGCACGGGCTCTAGGCGCGCGGGCTTCAGTAGTTGTGGCACATGGGCTCAGTAGTTGTGGCTCACGGGCTCAGTAGTTGTGGCTCGCGGGCTCTAGAGCGCAGGCTCAGTAGTTGTGGCGCATGGGCTCAGTTGCTCCGCGGCATGTGGGATCTTCCCGGACCAGGGCTCGAACCCGTGTCCCCTGCATTGGCGGGCGGATTCTTAACTACTGTGCCACCAGGGAAGTCCCTAGTTACTTATTTTTATAAATAATGTTTTGTTAGAACACAGTCACATCCATTTGTTTATGTGTTGTCTGTGACTGCTTCTGCACTCTGGTGGCAGAGTTGAATAGTTGTGACAAAGACTATGTGGCCTTTAGAGTCTAAAGTATTTCCTCTCTGGCCCTTAATAGAGAGCTTGCTGTATGTAAGCTATAGTATCACGACTGCATAAATGTGTGCAGTATATTTACTTCGGGTTGTTTAAGAAAAATGTTGATCATGTAGTAGGATTGTTGAAAAAAGAATCTTTCTGCCTAATACTGCTAATCCATGTCCTTGTGTGTATGTTCCAGGATCTGTCTGGTTCAATAGACGATCTCCCCATGGGGACAGAAGGAGCTCTGAGCCCTGGAGTGAGCACATCAGGGATTTCAAGCAGCCAAGGGGAGCAGAGTAATCCAGCTCAGTCTCCTTTTTCTCCCCATACCTCCCCTCACCTGCCTGGCATCCGAGGCCCCTCCCCGTCCCCAGTTGGCTCTCCTGCCAGTGTTGCTCAGTCTCGCTCAGGACCACTCTCGCCTGCTGCAGTGCCAGGTACCCACGAGTGCTGACCTTTGGGGAAAGGGAAAGAGGACTGGCCCCCAGCAATATTAGGGAGCCCCAGCCTTCCACTGGCGGAGAGTTTCCCTTCAGCATTTGAAGAAGGGAGATGGGAGCCCCTTTGCTGGATCCTTTTGTGAATGGGATACTGGGAGGTTCTTGGCCTTCTCAGAAGCCATTTCCAGTTCTAACTTGACCTTCTGGCTAGAATTTCCAGGCTATGGAATTCTAGTTGCGGCAGAATTCTAATTGGAATTCTAGTTCCAGTTAGTCATAATTGACTTACTTCTTTCTCTGTCTGGAGCAGGCAACCAGATGCCACCTCGGCCACCCAGTGGCCAGTCGGACAGCATCATGCATCCTTCTATGAACCAATCAAGCATTGCCCAAGATCGAGGTGAGAGGCTGGGCTTCAAGGGAGGGGGGAGCAGGGCAGAGGCCGACCTTTGATTGATTATCTGTGCAACAGCTTTTGGAGAACTGTATGACCACGAAGCTTAGGACAATCTCAGCAGCAGGTTGTGAAGTTAGGATGGGCTTGGCCATCTTGGTGTCTCCAGAATTATGTTCCCCCACAGTCATCCTTTGTTGGTCATGTGTTTTGATGGATTTCCCCCCTACATTGTGCCTAATTTGGTCAGCAAATACTAAATACTCAGCATTGAATCTTTACCCTTTAAATCCTGCCTCTTTTTGGGGGGAGAGGGGGGGTCATTGCTGTTTGTTTTTTCAAACCTCCATTTAGTAGAAACAGTTGGCATGCCCTGGTTAATGGCTGTGTCACTTTTGAGTGTGCCTAAAAGAGCACACAATTTATACAGCAAATAAGAGCCCCCGCGCAAGTATTTGCTAAAGAAAACGTAGATGGTGAAGTCCTAGGGTAAGGGAGAGCGTTTGTTCCCATTGTATTGAGGTACTAACTTTATGGACACTACCCACAAATAGGTTACATGCAGAGGAATCCCCAGATGCCCCAGTACAGTTCCCCCCAGCCCGGGTCGGCCTTATCTCCACGTCAGCCTTCTGGAGGACAGATGCACACAGGCATGGGCTCCTACCAGCAGAACTCCATGGGGAGCTATGGTCCCCAGGGAAGTCAGTACGGCCCACAGGGTGAGTATACTACCGTAGGAGTACATGGAGGTGAGACGAGAAAAGAGTTCCTTGTTTGATATGCTGCTCTCTGGGTTATTAGAGTAGAACTGTCCTTTGCCTTAAGTCCACCAAGGCCAGGCCCTAAAGTAGGGCAGGACTGCCATCATGGGAAAGTCCCTGAATATCTCTGAGCCTCTGTTTCATCTCTAAAATGGGGATAAGGTATTTAGCCCAAGACTGAGCACAGACACTTAGTAAATGGTAATTATTGGTTATTAAACTTTTTTGAGTAAATTAGTCCTACTAGAGTAGATCTTTGCTCAAAATCAGCCCTAGGTGGATCTAAAGCTGAATTTCTTAAACAGAGCATGGAAGATGAGTATGTAGAAAGGAAAGAATTCTGGGAGTTGAAGGGCCTGGATAGCAGCATAGCCAGCCTTGCCTGCCAGACAGCCTCGCTCTGTGCTGTGCTGTCCTTAAGATAAGGGGATGACTGAGGCCTGCCTTTAAATACTCCTGCCCCCCCCCCCCACTTTTTTTGTTTTTAAATGGACCATGAAGTTTTGTTGTCGTTGTTGTTTAAAGAGACCATGAAATTGGTCTCTTTCCGGACCAAATATTGAACAATTCCCATTGTTTGTTATCTTCGGAGTTTTAGAGTTGAGTGTTATTAGTGAGTTGCTAGTGAGTCACTAACCAAGTCTCTGCATCTTCTCTCCTTCCCCTCCCAGGAGGCTACCCCAGGCAGCCAAACTATAATGCCTTGCCCAATGCTAACTACCCCAGTGCAGGCATGGCTGGAAGCATGAACCCTATGGGTGCTGGAGGTCAGATGCATGGGCAGCCTGGCATCCCACCTTATGGCACACTCCCTCCAGGGAGAATGAGTCATGCCTCCATGGGCAACCGGCCTTATGGCCCTAACATGGCCAATATGCCACCTCAGGTTGGGTCAGGGATGTGTCCCCCACCAGGGGGCATGAACCGGAAAACTCAAGAAACTGCTGTCGCCATGCACGTTGCTGCCAACTCTATCCAGAACAGGTAAGGCCTGGGAAGTGAAGAGGGAGGGTATCAGTGCTAGGAAGCTCATTGTAGAGTCATTTAGGTTGTTGAGATACTTCTGGACCTAAATCATGTTATCTTGGTAAATATGCATTTTATTGAGAGCTCTTTAGAAAACCAGGTTTCTTTACAGTGAAAAATATAGCAGGAATGCTGATTTGTAAGCATCTTAGATTGGTATCAAATTTCACATGACCAGATATCATATGTAAAGAACTTTATAAAGTATACATTATTTTGATTAGTAAAATAAGTCTTCAGAGTTTATGTCTTCTGCCAGTCTAGCTTCTTGGTTTCCAAAAGGATTTTTTTTTAAATGCAATTTTATTTATTTGTTTGTTTATTTTTGGCTGCGTTGGCTCTCTGTTGCTGCATGCGGGCTTTCTCTGTTTGCGACGAATGGGGACTACTCTTCGTTGCGGTGCCCAGGCTTCTCATTGTGGTGGCTTCTCTTGTTGCGGAGCACGGGCTCTAGGCGCGCAGGCTTCAGTAGTTGTGGCACGTGGGCTCAGTAGTTGTGGCTTGCAGGCTCTAGAGTGCAGGCTCAGTAGTTGTGGTGCACGGGCTTAGTTGCTCCGCAGCATGTGGGATCTTCCTGGACCAGGGCTCGAACCCATGCCCCCTGCACTGGCAGGCAGATTCTTAACCACTGCGCCACCAGGGCAGCCCTCCAAAAGGATTTTTAATGATTCACATGATTTGGATCTACGATGTAAGAAATGGAGGGTGGTGAGGTTGTGGTTTGCCATTTCTCCTACTCTTCTGTGTGGTCCTGTGTATTTGACTCTGGTGCAAAAGTGTAGAAGGCTCGTGTGATTTGATTTAATGACTTCAAGATTCATCTCTTCTTCCTTGGCCACTGACTTCAGTGACTATGATTCTGCTGTTTTTGAAGACTCTGTCTGTGTACCCCATTGTTGGTGCCTACAGTTCTTAAAGTGACTCTTACTGGGATGTTGATGAACCATGGTAGAATAGGGTGATTGACTATAAAGAGGTGGATTTGGTTCCCTGGTGGCCTAGTGTTTAGGATTCTGGGCTTTCACCGCCGTGGCCGTGGTTCAGTCCTTGGTCAGGGAACTGAGATCCTGCAAACCATGCAACACGGCCAAAAAATAAGTAAATAAGGGTTTTTTGAGGTATAATTTTAAAAATAAAATAAAAAGAATGCAAAGCCCCTCCAGGTGCCATGCTAGAGTAATAAAATTGAGCATTTAATCTAGGCCTTTTGCCATAGTGAGGGCCCTTAAATGGAAACACAGCTTGACTTTGGAGATGCCTTAAAAGGAGGCAGTATTTAAGAGGCACCGTAAGACTCCATTCTTCAAGGAGTGTATCCTTTAAAATTGAGCTATGAGTTCCTTTTGGGAGCTTGCACCCTCTTAGAACCGTTTGTGGGTGGTAGAAGATAAGAATATTTCTGTGCATGGTTGTGGTTTGCAGGAGCCATAAACTTTTTCCTTGTAAGCCTAACTAGATGATCTTGGCTCACACAGCCCTATTTAGCTCAAGTCCAAATCTGAAAACTTAGTGTCTCTAACTCTTGTCTCTCTCTCACACTTTGCATCTTCTTCCTCAGGCCACCAGGCTACCCCAATATGAATCAAGGGGGCATAATGGGAACTGGACCTCCCTATGGACAAGGGATTAATAGTATGGCTGGCATGATCAACCCTCAGGGACCCCCATATCCGATGGGTGGAACCATGGCTAACAATTCAGCAGGTAAGTCCTAGTCATTGTTCACCCCAGGGATTTCTTCCAAAGTCATCTTCATGTCACAAACCTATTGGACTTTTTTCTCTTTTATAGGGATGGCAGCCAGCCCAGAGATGATGGGTCTTGGGGATGTCAAGTTAACTCCAGCCACCAAAATGAACAACAAGGCAGATGGGACACCCAAGACGGAATCTAAATCCAAGGTGATGATTTATATCTTGACCCCTCAACTTTCTGTCCCATCCTTTCAGTGATAGGAAGGAAAAAGAAGAGAGGGTGATCAGATTCCAGCCTTTTATGACACCAACTAGATAATCTTGGAAAAGGGTGCTGTCGCCTCTTCTTACCATGAAGGGTCCCAGGATAATAGTTCACTGAATTGGGTTTGAGTTAGCCTAAGGGGTCCTAACGTAAATAACATGTTCTCACAGCTGTCTGATATGGAGGAAATGCCAGACCTGCAGAGTAGAATTCTCTGCACTGCTCTCTCTGAAACTGTGACCCCTGTCCTTGTGCATTGATAGATGGTGTATGCCATGGGGGACTAGTTCTTCTCTTCCTGGACCTTACTCAGAACAGCAGGAATGGTTGGTGCCCTACGTTCTATAAAGTGGGAGACGAGGCAGGTGGGGTTTTGGGTCCTTGGCCTCTCTTAGATTGGTCCTGAGTGTGCTATTGGTTGGGCTGTGTGGCATTTTGGGGACCTGCTCAGTATTTAAGTCATTTAAATTATTTCGGCCCTTTGTCATACCTCATTTTCCCTATCTTATAAAGTAGGGGAAATCAAAATCATAACTGCCACCTCTTGTGGACATTCACCTCTGGCTTCCAGACCCTTTTAGTCATCCTCATGTCTTGGATAGGATATCCAAAGCCATTCAAGCAGGACCCTTCCTTTCTTGAGAGGAGGAAGAGTTGGCTTTCATTTTAGTCAGTTGTCTCAAGGTCATGTTTTGTGTTTCTTGAGTTCTCTGAAACAGTCTGTAAAAGTGTGTCCAGGCTCCTGGGTAGTAGTATGGGAGTAGTGACATTGATGTCAGGTGGACAAGGGTTTGACTCTCAGTCCTGCTACTTAAAAGCTATGAGATCTTAGGCATGGCCTCCTTGTGCCTGCTACCTTATCTTTTAAGAGAAGGATAATTTATAATACCTAATGTGTAAAGGCCTCTAGCACAGCACTCAATACATAACACGTAGGCAGTGTTAGCTTTCTTTCTTTATAGGAACGTCTGTCTCCCTTTTGGTTTTTGTGAAGGCAGTGCAGATGTTAGTGACCACCCCAGAATGAGAAGCTTTACCACTGCTCTAATCAAGGGATTTCTAAGACCCCTAGCGTAGGCTTTGAATCTGACCAGTTCCTAAGAATCTTGACCTGCCCCTTTCAGAAATCCAGTTCTTCTACTACAACCAATGAGAAGATCACCAAGTTGTATGAGCTGGGTGGTGAGCCTGAGAGGAAGATGTGGGTGGACCGTTATCTGGCCTTCACGGAGGAGAAGGCCATGGGCATGACAAATCTGCCTGCTGTGGGTAGGAAACCTCTGGACCTGTACCGCCTCTATGTGTCTGTGAAGGAAATTGGTGGATTGACTCAGGTGAGTGCCTGGCACTTGGCTTCCCCTGTGGTTTCAACAAGCCTCTCTCTAGGTACTCAGTGGCATCACTGGTGCCATGCATCCCACAGGCACATCACCCTCTCCTGCTGCTCTCTGAGTCACATACTGACAGACCAGGGAGCTCGGGCCTTCCAGAAGATAAGGCAAAGGGAGGAGGCTGAGACCTCCGTGGGTAGTGTAAAGTATTAGCATTAACTTACCATGTGTCCAGAGTCCCCCTGGGTTGCAAAAGTCGGGCAAGTCTGTGGGCATTCTGATTCCATGGCAGGCAGTTTGGAGTAGTAGACAAGGGCAAGGTTCAGGGATGGGTCTGGAAAAAAAAAAAAAGAGATGGGTCTGGTTTTGAATTCTTTCATAGCCACTTACGATATATGTGACCTTAATCGAGGTATATAACTACTCTGAGCCCTCGTTTTTCTTATTTGTAATGTAGGGACAGTGTGTATCCTGTTAAGACTGTCGAAAGCTGGGGATAATCAAACAGAGCTTTCAGCAAGATTTCTGTCACATAAATTGGTCTACAGTATGGTACAAGGGAAGCCAGAGTGGTTGCTGATCCTTTCATTCTAGGAAGCTTCCCAGTGGAGATGGGATTTCAGGAGCTATTAAATAGAAATCGTTTATGAAGGAAGAAGTAGGTGGGAAATTGTGTTTAGTCACTCTGTATGGGAGACTTAAGTGATTGGGTTAATCTCCACTGGAAACCTCTGAACTGAGCACCACCCTGAGCCTTGCGCCTGCCCTAATAGCTTATATCTTTGTTTTACACTCAGCCCAGGAGTCAAACAGGTGAGGCAACGCTGGCAGACAGCCCACTGTGCCTTGCAAACTTTACTCCTATGTATGTTCTGTAGTCATCATACCAGGAGCCTGCTATTGGATCTGAGTGTGTGGCTGAGCTCAGGGGGAGGCGTCGGGGCGTCGTGGGGAGGGGGTGTATTCCAAACCTTCTAAATCAGAAGAGAAAACAGCTGTCACCAGCAGAAAAGAAAATGATTGGAATGAAGCCAACCAACAGTCAGTTATGAATTCCTTCTCCCTCAGGCTTTGTTCCCCTCCCCCACAAAAGGAAAACAAAATAAAACAAGACACGTGCACACCACCACATAACGAGTGTGGGAAGCCGAGCCACAGCAGGCTTCTGAGGTGACCCTGGGTTCATTCCTGCCATTCTCCCTGGTATTGAGCTCTCGTAGTCAGGGCTCTTCTACCTGAAGGGAAAGGGGGCATTGGGTTAGGTTTGGCACACTGTTGATTGTGTGGGCTTCTGGGTTCGCTGGACCTAAAATGAGGTATAGAGGGAATCCCAAAGCCTGGGTCTGTCTTCCAGTTTGCAAAAGGTTGCCAACCTTTTAGATGCAGTGATGTGATTGAACTCTAAAGACAGAGTTCAGAGGAGAAAGAGTGCTGTTACGAGTTAGTTTGTGAAGGCTCCAAGAAGGCAAAAGATGAGACCTGAGCTTTTCTGAAGGATTAGTAGGGTTTAGGTAGAGGGCGGGGGAGGGGGGAGGGGGGAGGCAGTTGACTGGCCCAGCTGGCATGCTGATGGGAAAGAGTCTGGAGTATACCCTACCAGTGCCACCTCCAACCTTCAAGACTCTGCTCAGATATTGCCTGCTCTAGGAAGTGTTCATCTAGGTTGTTCCTTTCTTTGCTTCCTTATCACTCTTCTCTGGTGTCACAGGTACCAGACCAGCAGGTATCAAAACATATTGAACTCCCTGTGGATTGGGACTGGAAAGCCAGTGTTTCTAGCCTTGAGAGACAGGCTTATCACATGGTGGATGAATAAACATAAGAATACATGAAGGGGACTTCCCTGGCGGTCCAGTGGTTCAGACTCCGCGCTTCCACTGCAGGGGCCATGGGATCCTTCCCTGGTTGGGGAACTAAGATCCCGCATGCTGCGCAGAGCGGCCAAAAAAAAGGAATACGTGAAGAAGGAGACCTGCCTGGCTAAAGTAGACAGACCAAGTGTAGGGACTGGGGGACTGGTCTTGATCAGTGTGTGCTGAAGCTGAGAGGAGGCAGAACTGTAGGCCGGCCGCTGGGAAGGGGCAAAGGAGTCATAGGGTCTGAAGCATCTCCCGGACAATCAAGGCAGTGACTGCTGAGGGAAAGGGGCTTGTAGCTATATGTCCTTGAGATGCAGGGAGCAGTGACGCAGAGTATCAAATTTGGAAGGAGCCCCACACTGAGAAAAAAAATCAGATTTGAAAACCCCCAGTTTGACAAAGTAAAAGTCAAGCAGCGTGGTCGTTGATATTGCCACACGTCTCCATTTTATAAAGTGTTAGTTTTTATCAGTTCATTTAAAGTATGATCTGGATCTGATGGTGATTTGCACATCATTTCTCAGCAGTACACTTGTGTAAAGCAAAGCCCACACCTTCTGAATTCCGTTCTCTCCAATAGTGGCGTAAGGTTTGCCCTATTTTGAATAAGCACTGTCTGACAGTTGCAGTGATCTGTGGATAAAACCTGCTGAGGGTAGAGGGAAGCCATGGATTTAATGTTTATTGTGGACTCTCCACCAAGCAAGGTTCACTTTTGTGGTTAACAGAACTGTGATATCACAAGATGAGTACCTGGTAGCCTGATGGGGTTTGGGGTATGTGGGCAGGAAGACCAGATGGAAGATGTACCCCCAACTCTTCTGGTTGGTTGTACAGGTCAACAAGAACAAAAAATGGCGGGAACTTGCGACCAACCTCAATGTCGGCACCTCAAGCAGTGCTGCCAGCTCCTTGAAAAAGCAGTACATCCAATGTCTCTATGCCTTTGAGTGCAAGATCGAACGGGGAGAAGACCCTCCCCCAGACATCTTTGCAGCTGCTGATTCCAAGAAGTCCCAGCCCAAGATCCAGCCTCCCTCTCCTGGTAAGGATTGGGTGAGCAGCCTCACCAAGGCTCACCCTTCAAGGGTAGCATTCAATGGACTTGACACGGGGAGTGGGAAGGGTAAGCTGGGACGAAGTGAGAGAGTGGCACGGACATATATACACTACCAAATGTAAAATAGCTAGCTAGTGGGAAGCAGCCGCATAGCACAGGGAGATCAGCTCGGTGCTTTGTGACCACCTAGAGGGGTGGGAGAGGGAGGGTGGGAGGGAAGAGATATGGGGATATATGTACACATATAGCTGATTCACTTTGTTATACAGCAGCAACTAACACACCGTTGTAAAGCAATTATACTCCAATAAAGATGTTTAAAAAAAATGAAAAAAATAAAAGGGGTAGCATTCAGGGTCCAGGTTCCTTATTCACCAGTGCCTGCCACCAGGGATGTGTGCTTTGCCTTGTCCTACCACAGAGCTTAACAGGTTGGCAGACTAAAGAGCGGGCAGTGGCGACTCCCTTGGGAGATAGTTTGCAGCAGCCCTTAAGTTTTAATTTTCATTGTGCACCTGGCATCTTGCCAAATGTTTGTAAACTAGTGAGTGGGAGGGACACCAAAGGAGTCGGGAAATCTGACAAATAGCAGTGAGGCAGGGCCATCTGGGAGCTTTGGCTCACTGATGTCAGCGCCTTAGAATGCAGCTCAGACTAGAGCCCTGAATTCCCCAGGGAGCTGAGATGGTAATGAATGGGAAGGAGGGGGTGGGGAGGGAACATGAATGGAGCTGTCTGCTGGGAGTGCCTCTGCCCACCCTGCTTTCTGAGAGGAGGATGGGGCCTGGACAAGCATGGGGAGGGAAGAAGGCCAGGGCTCCTAGAAGGTGGGTGTAAACACATGCGCCCTGGTGTTGACCTCTGAGGGTATAGTGAGTGCCTGAGATGACTCATCGGCTGGGGAGGCCTAATCTGTGGGGTATCTGCTGCTGGGAATGGCAGCTAATGGAAGCGTTAACTGGGGGTAGTTCTGTGCTCACCAGCTTAAGGGAACATTTGAAACTGCACAGTGCCACTGGGTTAGATGCTTGAGAATAGGAGTTCCTAGGCTCCTGCAGTGTTCTGCAGGTTTGGGGCAAGATGGAACCTCCCCATCTAGCATTCCAGGGCCTCTTACTGGGAGCTTGTGTACCAGCATAACAATGTGTAATAGGTTAGGTAGGGTCCTTGGGGGAAGTAAAGAAAAGTAGTCAGGGAAGCTGACAGACTCAAGGAATCACCAGCATGTTGGTGGCGTCGCCACACCACTCCTGGTCTCCAAATGTGAACAGCCGCAAAAAGCAATAGCGCTCTCAGATTTCCTTCTTTATTACTGGCCTTGCAGATCCACTCTTGAGAAGGGTTATTTAGGTCTTAAAGAACCCTAGCTCTAGCCTTATAATGATCTGCTTCAAAGAGATCCTAGGGCATTTGTGTGTTGCTGTGAGAGTTACACACTTTCCTGCTCACCCTGCATCTCTGTCCACAGCGGGATCAGGGTCAATGCAGGGGCCACAGACACCTCAGTCAACCAGCAGTTCCATGGCAGAAGGGGGAGACCTGAAGCCACCAACTCCAGCATCCACACCACACAGCCAGATCCCCCCCTTGCCAGGCATGAGGTAAGGCCTGGAGCAGGGACAGGTGGTTTGGGGGATCCTGGACAGAAGTGCATGAGCTCCTGTGCAGCCCAGGGCGGTCCCTGCTCTGCCTGTCCAACCAGTGACTCCCATGTGCCTTGCATTATTGGAGGAATTCCTTTATTTGGGGTCTAATTGGCTTTCCTCACTCTGGAGCAGGAGCAATTCGGCCGGGATCCAGGATGCCTTTCCTGATGGAAGTGACCCCACATTCCAAAAGCGGAATTCCATGACTCCAAACCCTGGGTACCAGCCCAGTATGAATACCTCTGACATGATGGGGCGCATGTCCTACGAGCCAAATAAGGATCCTTATGGCAGCATGAGGAAAGGTGACCAACTGCTGTTTGCCTTACCTCCTTGAGGACGGGGAATTGCGGGGGCGGGGGGGTAGACTTGAGAGTGATTTAAGGTTTCTTGTCGAGCCATCCTCTCTTCTTGTCTCCCTCTCCCTGGCCTCACCTTGTCATCCCTTTATAAGTGTGTCTTCTTTGTTGGTTGGGGCCGTTTTAGATCTCTGTTAAAGACCTGGTAGTTGGAACAAACCTGAGCTCTGAAGAGGGTCTGGGTCTTTGGGGCAGGCAAGGTATAGGCTGCTAGGCCTACTGACGAACCAGTTTGCTCATCGTCTTCCCTTTTGCTCTTAGCTCCGGGGAGTGATCCCTTCATGTCCTCAGGTCAGGGCCCTAACGGCGGGATGGGGGACCCCTACAGTCGAGCTGCCGGCCCTGGGCTGGGAAATGTGGCGATGGGACCGCGACAGCACTATCCCTATGGAGGTCCTTATGACAGAGTGAGGTAAGCACGCCCCACCTCCCACCCCTGTCCCACACCAGCACCCCACAGCTATCATGGACTCAACCTGCTTCTCCAATTTTGTTTAGGACGGAGCCCGGAATAGGACCCGAGGGAAACATGGGCACTGCAGCCCCACAGCCGAATCTCATGCCTTCCAACCCAGACTCGGGGATGTATTCTCCTAGCCGTTACCCCGCACAGCCGCAGCCGCAGCCGCAGCCGCAGCCGCAACGGTAAGTAAAGCCTGGTCTCAGTGCCACTGTGGCTCAGGCTTCCCCACTTCCCACCCTGATCCTCTGTTTCTCTCCTTCCTGCAGACATGATTCCTATGGCAATCAGTTCTCCGCTCAAGGCACCCCTTCCAGCAGCCCCTTCCCCAGCCAGCAGACCACGATGTATCAGCAGCAGCAGCAGGTGAGGAGGGTAGCGGGTGAGCTGACACACAGGTTCCCCCGAGAGCCAGTTAGAAGGCTAAGTTGTGCAGTCTGTGAAGCCCACTTCAGATTCTTTGGTGTTCTTCTCCCACCCCGACGGCCGCTTCTGTCTGAAGAGCCAGGCCCTCAGTCTCTTCCCTGTTTGGAGTCTAGTCCCGTCTCTAGTTCTCCAAAAGGGTTAGAAACAGGCCTTATTTTGAGTTTTGAACTTTTCCACATTTTTCTACTTAGAGCAAGGGAGAGCCAGAGGGAATAGAGAATGATTCTTGCTTTCAGAAACAACTTCAAAAGATAACTCATAAAGGTGATTCCTTTGTTCCCTTGGAGTCTGTGTCCTCTCTTCTAGAGGGGCAGAAGTAAGCCCAGCAGGTGTCTGGTGTAGCATCTGGGCAGCTGTGGGTCTTGTGTCCCTGAGTGCAGAGTATTAACCTTTCCTGTGCTTGTCCCCGTCTTAGAATTACAAGCGGCCGATGGATGGCACATATGGCCCTCCTGCCAAGAGGCACGAAGGGGAGATGTACAGTGTGCCATACAGCACGGGGCAGGGGCAGCCCCAGCAGCAGCAGTTGCCCCCAGCCCAGCCCCAGCCTGCCAGCCAGCAACAAGCTGCTCAGCCTTCCCCTCAGCAAGATGTGTACAACCAGTATGGCAATGCCTATCCTGCCACTGCTGCTACTGAGCGCCGACCAGCAGGCGGCCCCCAGAACCAGTTTCCATTCCAGTTTGGCCGGGACCGTGTCTCAGCACCCCCTGGCTCCAGTGCCCAACAGAACATGCCACCACAGATGATGGGCGGCCCCATACAGGCATCGGCTGAGGTTGCTCAGCAAGGCACCATGTGGCAGGGCCGTAATGACATGACCTACAGTTACGCCAACAGGCAGAGCACGGGCTCTGCCCCGCAAGGTGCTGCCTATCATGGTGTGAACCGAACAGATGAAATGCTGCACACGGATCAGAGAGCCAACCATGAAGGCCCATGGCCTTCCCATGGCACACGCCAGCCCCCATATGGTCCTTCTGCCCCCGTGCCCCCCATGACAAGGCCCCCTCCATCCAACTACCAGCCCCCGCCAAGCATGCAGAATCACATTCCTCAGGTATCCAGCCCTGCTCCCCTGCCCCGGCCAATGGAGAACCGCACCTCTCCTAGCAAGTCTCCATTCCTGCACTCCGGGATGAAGATGCAGAAGGCAGGTCCCCCAGTACCTGCCTCACACATAGCACCTGCCCCTGTGCAGCCCCCTATGATTCGGCGGGACATCACCTTCCCACCTGGCTCTGTTGAAGCCACACAGCCTGTGTTGAAGCAGAGGAGGCGGCTCACGATGAAAGACATCGGTAAGGAGACCTCCTTGATTGGGTTGCTTAATCTGCCTCTTTACATCTTGTTCATTGTTCTCTCTCCATCCTGATGTTCTGGATGAATTAAAGTCTGGTCCGGTGTTGACTAAAGTAGAGCCAAAGAACTTTGGGTAAGGAAGAAATCAGCTGATGTCAGGCTTTACTAAAGGAATTGCCACACAGTGATGTCCTAAGAGAGCCTAGAAGCCATGAGGGGCAGATGTGTGTCATCTCCCAGATTGGAACTGCCTCTCACCATGTGTTCTCTTCAGAGTAGCCTGACTGATGAGCCAGCTCTGGGGTGGGGGGTGCCTCCTGCCAACCTGGGCTTGGTGGATGGACGACGTGGAGGTTTATTTCAGGAACTCCGGAGGCATGGCGGGTAATGATGTCCCTCAAGTCTGGGCTGCTGGCAGAGAGCACGTGGGCGTTAGACACCATTAACATCCTGCTGTATGATGACAACAGCATCATGACTTTCAACCTCAGTCAGGTGAGTACAGGTGCCCGGGGAAGATTGGGAGGGCCTGGGATCTTCTTGAAGGAGATGATGCTAAGTGACCAGGGAATTAAGCCATCCCTGGCCAACATGGTCTCCTTTCTCTCACTTGCTGTCTGATACCTTCTATGCCAGTACTTTGCCACCAGCCGTGGGCCTAGAATACTGAGAACAATAATTGTGTAATTTAGTCAATCAGGATTGACTTCAAAGGGAGAAACTTGTTGGTATTGGTAAGAAATGCAGATTCTGTTGATGTCGGTGAGGACACCATATTTTTTAGACTACCAAGAAGAACCTGTTGTCTGTCAGTGAGTAGAGCAGTTTCTTTATTTTCCCTTTCTTTCTTCATCCACTCCGAATAGAAGAGGTCTTTCTTGATCCCATTTTTCCTAAGGTGTAGAATGGGAAGGGTAAAGAAGGGCATGCTGCTGGGCGGGGCTGGGGGGGGCAGTTAATGTAGAGGTGTTTTTCCAGACCTTTTCTCCATAGACACGCACCTGGCGTTCTCTCAGCTGGGCAGAGTTTTCTGCTGCACTGTCCTGCTCTTTCTTTTGATCGTTCTCAGCACCTGCCAGCCCCTCTGCTAAGGAGCTGACTAGGGGGGCGTCGTTATTAATAGTTCCCATTTACTGTGCCCTCACTTTGTGCTAGGTACTTCATATTTTCTTTTGTGTCATCCTCACTGCAGCCTTCTGAGGCAGATGTGGCCTCTTAGAGATGAGTAAATAGGCTCAGAGTCTTATCTTTGCCCAGGTTCACACAGCTGTTAGCAGTCTTTCTGAATCCAAAGCCTGCTTCCCATGAGAAAGAAAAGGAACAAATATTGATTGAGCAATTTCCATAAGCCAGGCCCTTGACATATTCCATTTAGACGTTAGAACAACCCTGTAAAGTTTAGGAATGTGCATCATTTTCAGTGGAAAGATAGGAAAGCTACAGCTCAGAGAGTTCCTGGGAAAGCCAGAATTCAGACCTGGATCTTTTTTTAAGTATAAAGCCCTATTTTTTCCTTTCTGCTATACTCTTCAGCCAGAGATTAATCTGACTGGAGATTAATGTTTTCTGTTGGGAGTAGTAAATGCCCTGTACAGAATCTAAGCTGAAATTTGGGTCTGTCTAGCACCAGCTTGGAACAGTGTTGAGAGAATATAAGCCTCATCCCACTCATTATGTTACATGATGCACAGAGGTCCAGCCTCCTGGAAAAGTTGGGGAGCTTGGGGAAGAGAGCAAATGAACATCTGTCCACCCTGCATTGTGTTGGAAGGTGTTATCCCACCATGCCTAGCCTTGGGCTTCACTTGGCAGTAGAATGTAGAGAGTGCTAAGAGGGACAATGGCAGTGACCAACGGGTAGGAAACTGGGCCTGGTGAAGAGAAGCAGAAATTGGTTGAGAAAGGTGAGGCTGAGAGGTGGGTGGCACTGGTAGGTGAGGCGCAGGGTTGTTGGTCAGTGGTCCATCTGCTGAAGCAGGCTTGTGTGAAGATTGTTTGGGCAGAAGGAAGAATTTTGTGCTAAGCAGAGGAGAGTTCAAATGACTTGCTTTGTGGAGAGCCTTTGGGAAAGGAGAACTCTGACTCTCCCAGTGATACAGACATCTCTGACCTAGAAGGGAAGAGGGGAGATTAGATAGAAGACCTTGGCAGGCCTCTCAAGTCAAGGATTCTCTTCTTAGCCCACTTTTCTCCCTTAATTTACTTCCTGTTCTTTCTCTTCTAGCTCCCAGGGTTGCTAGAGCTCCTTGTGGAATATTTCCGACGTTGCCTGATTGAGATCTTTGGCATTTTAAAGGAGTATGAGGTGGGTGACCCAGGACAGAGAACACTACTGGACCCTGGGAGATTCAGCAAAGCGTCTAGCCCAGCTCCTATGGAGGGGGTGGAGGAGGAAGACCTTCTAGGTCCCAAACTAGAGGAGGAAGAAGAGGAGGACGTAATTGAAAATGATGAGGAGATGGCCGTTGCGGGCAAGGACAAAGCCGCCTCAGAGCATCGTGAGGAGAAACTGATTAGCAAGTTTGACAGGCTTCCGGTAAAGCTCGTGCAAAAGCATGACCCGTTCGTGGTGGACTGCTCAGATAAGCTTGGGCGCGTGCAGGAGTTCGACAGTGGCTTGCTGCACTGGCGGATTGGTGGGGGGGACACCACTGAGCATATCCAGACCCACTTTGAGAGCAAAACAGAGCTGCTGCCTTCCCGGCCTCATGTACCCTGCCCACCAGTCACTCGGAAGTATGTCACAGCAGTAGAGGGTACCCCAGGGACAACAGAGCAGGAGGGCCCCCCGACTGATGGCCCTCCAGAAAAACGGATCACAGCCACTATGGATGACATGTTGTCCACCCGGTCTAGCACACTGACCGAGGAGGGAGCTAAGGGTGTAGAGGCCACCAAGGAAAGCAGCAAGTTTCCATTTGGCATCAGCCCAGCACAGAGCCATCGGAACATCAAGATCCTAGAGGATGAACCCCACAGTAAAGATGAGACCCCACTGTGTACCCTTCTGGACTGGCAGGATTCCCTTGCCAAACGCTGCGTCTGTGTCTCCAATACCATCCGAAGTCTGTCATTTGTGCCAGGCAACGACTTTGAGATGTCCAAGCACCCGGGGCTGCTGCTGATCCTGGGCAAGCTGATCCTTCTGCACCACAAGCACCCGGAACGGAAGCAGGCGCCACTGACTTACGAGAAGGAGGAGGAGCAGGACCAAGGGGTGAGCTGCAACAAAGTGGAGTGGTGGTGGGACTGCTTGGAGATGCTTCGGGAAAACACCTTGGTCACGCTCGCCAACATTTCGGGGCAGTTGGACCTCTCCCCATACCCCGAGAGCATTTGCCTGCCTGTCCTGGATGGACTCCTACACTGGGCAGTCTGCCCTTCAGCTGAAGCCCAGGACCCCTTCTCCACCCTGGGCCCCAACGCCGTCCTCTCCCCACAGAGACTGGTCTTGGAAACCCTCAGCAAACTCAGCATCCAGGACAACAATGTGGACCTGATCCTGGCCACACCCCCCTTCAGCCGCCTGGAGAAGTTGTACAGCACCATGGTGCGCTTCCTCAGTGACCGAAAGAACCCAGTGTGCCGGGAGATGGCTGTGGTACTGCTAGCCAACCTGGCACAGGGTGACAGCCTGGCGGCCCGTGCCATTGCAGTGCAGAAAGGCAGCATCGGCAACCTCCTGGGCTTCCTGGAGGATAGCCTTGCTGCCACACAGTTCCAGCAGAGCCAGGCCAGCCTGCTCCACATGCAGAACCCGCCCTTTGAGCCAACTAGTGTGGACATGATGCGACGGGCTGCCCGTGCGCTGCTGGCCCTGGCCAAGGTGGACGAGAACCACTCGGAGTTCACGCTGTATGAGTCACGGCTGTTGGACATCTCGGTATCACCGTTGATGAACTCATTGGTTTCACAAGTCATTTGCGATGTACTGTTTTTGATTGGCCAGTCATGACAGCCGTGGGACACCTCCCTCCCTGTGTGCGTGTGCGTGTGTGGAGAACTTAGAAACTGACTGTTGCCCTTTATTTATGCAAAACCACCTCAGAATCCAGTTTACCCTGTGCTGTCCAGCTTCTCCCTTGGAAAAAAAAGTCTCTCCTATTTCTCTTTTCTCTTCCTTCTCGCCCCTTCTTCCTCCCGATCTTTCTATTCCCTGTCCTCACTTTACTCCCCTCAGGACCCTGCCCTATTTGAAAAGACAAAGCTCTGCCTACATAGAAGACTTTTTTTATTTTAACCAAAGTTACTGTCGTTTACAGTGAGTTTGGGGAAAAAAAAATAAAAATAAAAATGGCTTTCCCAGTCCTTGCATCAAGGGGATGCCACATTTCATAATGTTTTTAATGGTTAAAAAAAACAAAAAAAAAAAACAAAAAAAAAAAAGGAAAAAAAAAACAAAAAAAAAACCCTGAAGGACAAAAATGGTGACTGCTGAACTGTGTATGGTTTATTGTTGTACATTCACAATCTTGCAGGAACCGAGAAGTTCGCAGTTGTGGACAAACCCTGTTCACTGGAGAGGCCTGTGCAGTAGAGTGTAGACCCTTTCATGTACTGTACTGTACACCTGATACTGTAAACATACTGTAATAATAATGTCTCACATGGAAACAAGAGAAAACGCTGGGTCAGCAGCAAGCTGTAGTTTTTAAAAATGTTTTTAGTTAAACGTTGAGGAGAAAAAAAAAAAAAAAAGGCTTTTCCCCCAAAGTATCATGTGTGAACCTACAACACCCTGACCTCTTTCTCTCCTCCTTGATTGTATGAATAACCCTGAGATCACCTCTTAGAACTGGTTTTAACCTTTAGCTGCAGCGGCTGCGCTGCCACGTGTGTATATATATGACGTTGTACATTGCACATACCCTTGGATCCCCACAGTTTGGACCCCCTCCCAGCTACCCCTTTATAGTATGACGAGTTAACAAGTTGGTGACCTGCACAAAGCGAGACACAGCTATTTAATCTCTTGCCAGACATCGCCCCTCTTGGTGCGATGCTGTACAGGTCTCTGTAAAAAGTCCTTGCTGTCTCAGCAGCCAATCAACTTATAGTTTATTTTTTTCTGGGTTTTTGTTTTGTTTTGTTTTCTTTCTAATCGAGGTGTGAAAAAGTTCTAGGTTCAGTTGAAGTTCCTGATGAAGAAACACAATTGAGATTTTTTCAGTGATAAAATCTGCATATTTGTATTTCAAACAATGTAGCTAAAACTTGATGTAAATTCCTCCTTTTTTCCTTTTTTGGCTTAATGAATATCATTTATTCAGTATGAAATCTTTATACTATATGTTCCACGTGTTAAGAATAAATGTACATTAAATCTTGGTAAGACGTTTGTGAAGCTTTTTATTTTTGAACTGTTTAAAATCTTGACCCTTTTGGGGGTGTTGGGGAGCTGGTCCTGTCCTTGCGAGTCCCCCTTGGTATACTCTCTCCCTAAATGGTGGCATCCTGGACCCTGTCATTTCTGCACCATATTCACTTGACCTTCCACAGTGTAAGTCTGACTTTAAGAAAGCTCTAGAGATGATTTTACCTGCAGAAGAAGTTCTAGGCATAAAAAGCTTGTTAGCCTCTTGAAGTAAAGTGGGTTTAAGTAGCCAAAGAAATTGATGATACTCTAGGAAAAAACTTTTGCAAATAGTTGGCAAAGGGAGGATCTCCGTTTTTCTTAGAAATATTTTAAAAGACCATTATCTGGAGTCAGCCTCCAACTTAACCATTTATTTCTCCAGACCAGCTCTCTTCCCTGATTCCAGATTAGAGCATTCAGCTGCCTTTTTAAAAAAATGTTTAATCTATTTATCTATTTATTTATGGCTGCGTTGGGTCTGTTGCTGTGCGTGGGCTTTCCCTAGTTGCGGCGAGCAGGGGCCACTATTCATCGTGGTGCACGGGCTTCTCATTGCGGTGGCTTCTCTTGCTGCAGAGCGTGGGCTGTAGGCGCACGGGCTTCAGTAGTTGTGGCTCATGGGCTTTAGAGTGCAGGCCCAGTAGTTGTGGCGTTTGGGCTGAGTTGCTCCATGGCATGTGGGATCTTCCCGGACCAGGGCTTGAATTCGTGTCCCCTGCATTGGCAGGCGGATCCCTAACCACTGTGCCACCAGGGTAGCCCTCAGCTGCCTTCTTGACATCTCTGCTTGAAAGTTTAATATGAATATGCCTAAGATGCCCTGTCTTCCCCTAGAAACCTGCTTCTCCCATAGTTTTCTCAGGAAATGGCAACTCCATCGCTTGGCCAAAAACATCCTTGACTCCTTTCATTTCCACATCCAGTCTGTTAGCTCTCTTCAAAAAATAATCCTCAGTCCAGCTACTACCGCTGTAGTTCAAGACACCATCATATCTTTCTTGAACTCAAAATATCCTCCAAACTGGCCTCCCTGCTTCTGCTTTGCCTGGTGTTTGAACCTATTTTCAACATAGCAACCAGAATGCTCCCTTTAAAACCTAAGGTCAGAATCCTTCAGTGCTTCAGCCTTACTCTGAGTAAAAGTCCAGATCCTTGTAATGACCTACAGTGGCCCTCAGTTATCTATCTTACTGTTACCTCTTTGGTCTTCTCTCTTCCCCATTGCTTGTTCCACCATACAGAGCTGTTATCACCAGATAAAACGGCATGGCTCAAGTCCTCATCTCCTTCAGGTCTTTGCTCAAATATCAGCTCAGTGAATCTTTCCCTGGCCACCTTATTTAAAATAGCAATCTGGGACTTCCCTGGTGGTCCAGTGGTTGAGACTCTGTGCTTCCACTGCAGGGGGCACAGGTCTGATCCCTGGTTGGGGAAGCTCTGCATGCCGCGTGGTGTGGCCAAAAAAAATAATAAGATAGCAATCTGTTCCCCTGCCTCATTTCCCTTCTCTGCTTGATTTTTCTTTATAGCACTTTTTACCATCTGGCTTACTGTATATTGTACTTACCTACCGTCTTCCACTGTAATTAATGTAAGTTCTCTGAGGGCAGGGGGTTTATTTGGTTCATTGCTGTATCCCTGTCCTACAGAACAGCCTGGCACATAGTAGCCACTTACTAAGTAGCTGCTGAATGAAATGGTAGATGTTGGCCAGATGCAGTTACATTTATAGGGCTAATGTTGCAATATATAGCTTCTCTATCCAGAAACAGTAACAGAGAAAATGCTATTATTGTGGACACTTAGAAGCAAAACAAGACAAAAGGTTTCTATCGAGTACCTACTTGTGTACCAGACATAGTACATCAAATAATTCCACAACAGTCCCATGCCTGTGAAGTCAGTATTCTGGCTCCCGTTTTACAGCTGAGGAAAGCAGCTTGTTTGAGTTCACATACAAAGGTCCCCCTGACTCCAAGGCCCGAGTTCTTCCTAATGCACCACACTCCACCTCCTTCCTGGGTTGGAGAACAACCAGGAGTAACTGGACCCAGCTGTGGAGCACAGCAGGCCAAGATTCGTTTTTTGCTGTGTTTAGCATGAGGTAAAATTGTCCCAGGAATTTCAGTCAAGTGTTCATCAAACTAAGTGTGGTTGTTAATATTTGGGTCAGGGACAGGAATGACTAATTCATACTTCTCCATTGAGAGAGGGGGAAATAGAGACAATTGGCTAACGTTTGTCAACTAAGATGCCTTCCTAGGACTCTTCTGGAAAAAACGAAATGGCAAGCTTTTCATATCTATATTTTGGTGAGTAATACTGCTCTTGGCTATTTTTGCTCTGGGCTTCTGAAACTCCAATTTCTAGTCAAGAAACTGCATTTCTGGGCTGTGTGTGGAGCATTGCCTAGGAGTTTGGTTTCCTGGGTTCTTTTCATCTGCTCTCCTGCAATGCAGGAGGAGCCTAGCCTGGTGTCCAGTTTCTGACTGGAGTTACCGCAGGCGCAGGCCGAAAGGGCTGCTAGCCACTGAGCTGTGAGTAATTTGCTTTTGAGAAGTAAATAGAACCTCGCCAGTAGAGAACCCAGGGGTGTGGCCAGTAAGTAGTTCTTTTCCCAGGCTCCTCCCTCCCCAGCCCCGCAAGTGACCGTAACCTTCTTTCAAGGCTGGAGAGCAGCCAAGTCCAGCCTAAACAATACTCTCAACCTCATTGGCTCTTTTGCCTTGCGGCCACTACCACCCCCAAGTGGCTAAGGCCCTTCCCGCTGGGCCTCTCGGTGGGGTCAAGGTTTTCTAACTACCGAAAGGCAAACACCGAAGAAAGGGTGAAAAACACCTAGTATCCGTGGCCTTTAAATGATCAGCATTTTGGCTCCTGAAATTGGGAGGAAGGGTGGGGTCCTTGTCCCCCGGTTGGATGGGCATCCTCAAGTGATATGTATGGCCAGAGCCAAAAAGGATGCTTCTGGTAAATGTCCAAGACCTGATAGGTGCCACCCCTAGTTTCAGCATGGATTTAAGTGTCATCCAGCATCCTTGGAAACTGCCAACGAATGCCCACGAAAAGAATCCGCACGAAAAGAAGTAGCATAAAGTTTCGGTAAGGTACAGCTGCCTGTCATCACAGGCATTAGCCCTGCCTGCTAACAGCTGGCAGTGACAGAATCAGAGGCCAGTGTGCTCACTTTTGTCCCATAATGGCCTGGCCTCAAAGCCAAGATCAGGATCAGCTACTCCGTCATTCCCCTAAGATTAGGACCACGGAAAGTTTGGTGTCTGGAAGCTGAGTTACTGAGAGATGGCCAAGGCCATCTCCAGATGTGGCAGCAGAGCAAAGCAGCTACAGAGAAAAATGAGTCGTCAGGTTGCTCCAGGGAAGCGAGTGCTCCATGAGAACTCCCAAACTTCCTTCACATCTTCAGTGGGAAAATCACTTGCTCCCCTTTTTGTTCAGGGAGTTGTAACAGTGCACCTTTTTTTAAAATAAAATATTTATTTATTTATTTTTGGTTGCGTCGGGTCTTAGTTGTGGCACGTCGGATGTTTCATTGCGGCGCACGGGCTTCTCTCTAGCTGTGGCGTGCGTGCTTCAGAGTGTGTGGGCTCTGTAGTTGCGGCACTCAGGCTCTCTAGTTGTGGCGTGTGGGCATAGTTGCCCCACGGCATGTGGGATCTTAGTTCCCCAATCAGGGATTCAACCCGTGTCCCCTGCCTTGGAAGGCGGATTCTTAACCACTGGACCACCAGGGAAGCCCCTAACAGCTCATGTTTATCAAGCACTTTGTGCCAAGCACTATAAAATCCATAAGGTAGATGATACTATCATCTCCATGAGGACAAGGACTGTGTCTGTCTTGCTTAGGGTTACAGCCTCATCCCCGTCACATAGTAGGCACTGCTATTTCGTTGGACAAATCAAAAAGATAAAACTGTAATTTAATGGAGGAAAGAGTAGGTAGGGGCTGTTAAGACTTGGTGTGCCTTATGTAGAATTCTCGGCATAGCCCGTAAAGACTCTTAGTTGTGTGGAAAAAAAAAGGAAGAGAGGGAAACAGGTAAACCTGAGAAAGCTACTGTGGGATGGTAAAAAACAAAACAAAACAGCCAGGGAGGCTGAAGACCTGAATTCAAATCCCACCTCTGCCCCTAGCTGTGTAACTTCAGGCCAGTCACTTCTTCCCGAGCCTTAGTTCCCTCATCCATAAAATGCAGGTATCAGGTTAAACAAACGGATTTATTCACTAGTTCCTTACTGAGCACACACAATGTGCAAGGCATTGTTCTAAGTGCTGGTAACACTTTGGTGAACAAGGCCCCTGCTCTCATAGAGCTTCCATTCCCTAAGAGGAAAACAGACAATGAAATGAGGAAAATTCATGGACAGGACAACCAGGTGATAATAAGTGCTATGATGAAAGCAGAACAGTGATGGGATAGTACAGAGTGGCAGTTGTGGCTGGGTAGACAGAGAAAGCTTCTGCAAGGAGGTGACGTTTCAGCTGAGACCTGAATATAGTGCGTTGGCCAAAGAGTGGTCGGCAGTGAAGCATTTCAAACAGGGGAAACAGCAAGAGCAGAGCCAGGCAAGTTCAGAAACAGAAATGCTGTCTCTTACATTCTAGGAGTCTAGAAACAGCGATGCACTGCTTACATTGTTTAATTTGGTCCGGGATTTGTATTATGAAACCGTTTCTTGGTGGTGTGGCATATTTGCTTCTTTATGGAAGTGTTTGGGCGGTGTAGAATCTTTTGGGAGCCCTGGGATACGTCCCTGTCTCTCCAGCTCTCCCACAGTGCTGGCCGCTCAGCTGGCTCCCTGTGTAGATGCAGGCTCCATTTTAGCTGCAGACTCTAAAAGCAGACTGGAGAGAGCTGCCTCCTCCACTACTTACTCACAGCCTTGAAGGCCCAGAACCCCTCCCACCCCACCTAGTCCTCTTCCATTCTGACAAGCCAGAGCTTTGAGAGCACAAGATTCAGCTTCCTTGTTTTCCAGTTGGAGCAGCAGCCAGAAAATGAAACAGGAAACAGAGCGGAAGAGAAGGGGGGTGGGTAGTAGAGAAGGAAAGGAAGGAGAGATTGCAAGAAAGTAGGGCTGAAGAGCTGGACAAAGTTCTACCTCTAAAGGGTGACAGTTGAGCTTTTAAAAAACATTCTGATGTGTCAGAAGAGACCCCTGTCCTTTTTACAAAAAGATTTTTGAGGGAATTTGGTGTGAACAGAGGGAACCTAAAGAATGCATGTCTTTTTCCCTTGTGAATCCACAAAGGAAGGATAGTTCATTTCTCAGTTTTGTCTCTGCAAACACAGTACTGCTTGGAGCCTCACAGACTTCTAGAGATTCAAGCCACAACCTTAGGCCCCAGGCACGAGTGTGCCCCACGGCTCTGCCGATTCACTCACATCCCTCCGGAGCTGAGAACAAGGGTGTGTCACCGAAAAACCTGGGGTTCTAAACTCCATTTTCCCCCTTCTCCTTCAACACACCACAACTAAAACGTGATTTATCCACCTTACACACAACAAATACCTGAGGGCAGTTGAGGTCCCAGGGCCTGAAATGAGCTATAAAGAATCAAAAGGCACAGTCCCTGGCCCCCAGAGAACTGCTGTGGATTCGCTGTCTTCGCCTGGAGCGAGAGCAACCACCTCTTTTGTTCCCACCCACAGTAGTAGCTGTTGCGGAAGATAAAGCCCTCCCTCCGCCAGGGCTGTGGCCAGAGGCTAACCCAGACCCTAGCTTCGTTTGGAGGGCAGATAACTGAAACCACAGGCGGCTTTGGAATCCTGAGAAACGAGAAATCCACCAACGGAGAAGGATTTATTATCTATTTCCTTTAAGGAGGGTGCAAAGCTGTTCTAACAGTTTCCGTTACAGGGTTCCCAACTGGCCGCTCCTCCCGAACAGACAGTTCTGTTGAGTTAGCTTCTTCCTTTCTTCTGCTTTTTTGGGCCCACTTTCTACGAAAGAGAAACTGCTTGAGTAAGGAAGGAGAAAAGAGTCCTGGGGGTCGTTCTCTGAAGTTTCCTTCACCGCCCTCGTCAGCCACGGGAGGTGGGGCTGCGGGCTGCAGCGGGAGCGAAGGTCCCGAGCAGCCGGAAGAGGGGAAAGTCGGGGGGAACCCCCACTTTCTTCACGCCCAGGACGCAGGGGCCCGCTCCTGGCCACAGAAGCCCCAAGCAGGCTTTTCTTTCCCTTCAGAGAACAGCTATTGTGTGCTAGGCCCTGTACTGAGCTGTTGTTGCCTGACAGCAGGGAAAGTGCGTCTCTGCCTTCCGTTTAGAGGCCGCGGGGCAGACCCCAACTCCGAGGGCCTTGGCCCACACGGGAACTCAGTGGATGTTTGTGGGGTGCAACTGGGGCAAGAGCACCGACTCGGAGACAGCAGCCCCAAGCGGACTAACTGAAGGCGGGGGGAAGGGGCTGAGGAACCCCTGGTGTCACCAAAGCGGGAAAGTGCCAAGGCGCAGGAGAGCGGAGAATCCGGCTTACGCCACCCACTCCCCGCTCGCCCGGACTCAACATGGCCGCTGCGGCGGGGGGCGGGGCAGCTCCGAGTCCCGGCAGGAGCGGGGCGGGGCCGCCATCAGCGGAGCCAGTACGCAGGCGCGGCCGCTCGGGGCCCCGGATGGAGGAACTGTGGTTCGGGCCCCGCCTGGGAGGTAGAGACCGGCGGGCGCTGGGGATCCGGCGCCAGCTTCGGAGCCTAGGAGTTCTGGGGGGAGGGAAGTTGTCAAACGGAGGCCGAGGGAAATGAGGCGGAGGCCGCCGAGAAGCGAGGAGCCCCGCCCCTCCGCCATAGCGGGCTCCCAGGGCCGCCTCTTCCGTTACAGCCTCCCGCCCTCCCCTGCCTTCCGGCCCTAGGCCGGGCCGGGCCTCGCTGGCCCCCTCGGGAGTAACCTCTGAGCCGTGGCCCCTTTGGGGAGAGGAGATGCCCAATCCCCTCTTGGGACTGTGTCCAAAAGGAAAGGGCGAGAACGGGCTTCGGACCCGCCTAGGCTGGCAGAAGGCGGCCCCTGCCTCGCGGCGGCCAGCAAGACCTCTGGTCCTGAGGACCCTGGGTCCGAACACCACCACCCACCCCGCGCCCGCCCCCGAGGACGTTAGTCTTACAGCCCAGGATGTGAGTCCTGGGCTCCGATTCAACAGGTTTTCCTATCTGCTCAGACAGGGCCCTCCCTGCCCTAAGCATAGCCAGCAAGAGCATGCGCTGTCACTGGACAAGTCCTGGGCTGGGAGTTGGGAGACCCTGGTTGTAATTCTGGCTCTGAAAGAGCGCATCCCCTTTGGCAGAAGTGACGGCTGGTGGAAAGATTGATGTTTCAGACAAAAAAAAAAAAAAAAATTCTCCTTAAATATACCCTTGAGAGTGCCACTTGACCCCAGTGAGCCTCAGTTTCCACATCCATAAAATGGCGATGGTAATTACACAGGGTCTAATGAGATCTCTGACGTAAAAACTCTGGAGAGTCTTATTACTCACCTCTCTGGGGCATATTTATCTCACGGGAAAATAGAGTAAAACTAGTTGTTCTGTAAGTGTCCTGCCAGTTCAGAGGGCCTGTGATTTCGTAAACGGGTTGTTGGGAAGTGAAGCCCGCAATTAGCTGAGAGGGAGAGTTCACTGGCTTTATTTTTGTTTTCACATGGTTTACCTGGAAACTAAGTGTAGGCTACAAGTCGTCTGTGATCGCTGGGTCTAGAGCTTGACTCTGGAGAAAGGAAAGGAAGAATGGAAGCCTGGTGAAGAGGCAGAGGTGGGTTCCGTGCTTTTCTTTTCCCAACTCTTCTGCATGTGGGTGGGAAATGAAGGAAGGGAAAAAGTGAATTCACCCTCGGATGGAGAACCAGCGGCCGTGTAAGGTCGGCTGTGCTTCTTTCTACGATTCCTCTCGATTCGGCGAGTCAGATGTTGGCAGTGTTGGGGGGATTTCAAAAGCTTGCCTTTGAACTGAATTTTGATGAGCAAACCGGTGTGGCGTTTGTGGCCCCTCCCTTCCTCCAGGCCTCCTGGTGACGGAGTAAGCAACAGGCGCCCCCTTGTGCTGAGAGGAAAGAGAACTGTTGCTTATGGCCAGTTTTCTGGAGAAATTGTATTTTCCTGTGGCTTCTGTGACTTTGTCGTTTTGCTCTCAACATGAGATATGGTGGGAGGAGTACTCGGAGCAGGGATTTTATATCCAGAGCCAATGAACTGGTGAAGCCATATCCAGTGCTTACTACTTCCACTCAATTAGAACACAGGCTTAAAATGCTTGTTTGTAGTGCTAGGCCCTGGGGATATAGTTGGGAGCAAGATAGACAAAGCCCCTGCCCTCATAAACAACCTAAATAAGCAATAGCAATAAAGACGACAAGGCAGAGTGTAATGAGACCATATCACATAGTCTAGTGAGAGTCAGAGAATTCCAGAAACAAGTGATAACCTAAAGGTTTGATAGGTGTTAGCCAGATAGGAGAAGGAAGAAAAGTCTTCCAGGCCTCCCTGTTAATTTCTCAGTTCTAGTATTTTTTCCTTTAGCGTTAGTTCTTCACCCCAAGTTGATGAGCTGCCTCTGATGCTCTTGCCCTTCCTTCTGATTTCCGACTGGTTCCGTAGGAGCCATTGCTACTTCTTTTAGCATAAGGAATTGTTAAAAAAAAAAAAAAAAAAAAAAACCTTAAAGTGCATTCCTTCCCTCAGAATGGCTTTGCAGTTGTTTATGCATTGCTGCCATTCCAACAAAGAGATGGGAAATAACAGTTTTCCCCATCCCTAGTAGTCGACTCTGTCGTCCCCCTAAGTTTGTTTTAGCAATGTGAGCTGGCTGAAGTCCTGCTGAGTGGTGGTTTTCTTTTCCTTCTTCACTTAATTTAACAGACCAGCTGAACACACATCAGAGAGCTTAACTAGAGTGTGTAGTCATTATGGTCTTCCAGTTCAGTTCTATGCCCCACTTTTGGGACTCTGGTTTGGGACCTAGTTTATTATTCTGGGCAACAGAGAAAGGGCACACACTAAATAACGGCAACCACAATGTAGATTTGGTACTACCTCTTCACACTTCAGTCCATTTCACCATCGTGACAATTTCATGAGACAGGCAAAATAGTCCGATCTCATTTTTTTTAATTAATTAATTTATTTATTATAAATGTATTTATTTATATTTGGTTGCATTGGTCTTTGTTGCTGTGCGTGGGCTTTAGTTGCTGTGCGTGGGCTTTAGTTGCTGTGAGCAGGGGCTACTCTTCTTTGTGGTGCGCGGGCTTCTCATTGCGGTGGCTTCTCATGTTGCAGAGCACGGGCTCTAGGCGCATGGGCTTCAGTAGTTGTGGCACGCAGGCTTCAGTTGTTGTGGCACGCAGGCTCAGTAGCTGTGGCTCACGGGCTCTAGAGCACAGGCTCAGTAGTTAGGGCACGTGGGCTTAGTTGCTCTGCGGCATGTGGGATCTTCCCGGACCAGGGTTTGAACCCGTGTCCTCTGCATTGGCAGGCGGATTCTTAACCACTGTGGCACCAGGAAAGTCCCCTGATCTCATTTTATACACAGAGAACTGAGGCTTAGAAGAACAAAATGAGAACTTATGAATGACAAAGTCAGGACTTGAACCCAGGTCTTTAGTTCCTGGATAGGGGCACTCAACAGGCTTTTAAAGGTTTTCTGTGAGCTTAGCTTTCCAGCTCCATGCCTATCTGTGTGGAACTTCCCCTACAAGAATACAGTGCTTCAGAGTGACACCAAGAGGTCCCATCTGCCTTTGAGATGCTTTTTCCTCATCTGGAAAGTAAGGTGGTTAAGTCTGCCATAGTAGTCCTGAAGCAGGGGTGATGTTTTCATGAAGAATGCTTTCAAGAATTTACTTTCTGCCCATGTGTGACATTTCCTCCTTGGGTTTTGGCGTTTAGAAGCCTGAGGGAGTTCAGCCCTGGCAGCAGCCCCCCTGAATTCCTGGTGGTGAGAGGATGTGGTCCCTGGACACATCCCGGAAAGAGGTCCTGGGGTTTGCAGTCAGCTGCCGTGTCCTGACTCTGGTGCTGCAGGTCAGTCTCTGATCTTTTGTCCTGAACATGCCATTGCCACATGACTGGGCTAGACATTAAGAATAGGCCTCATCTTCTTTCCCTTTCCCAGATGGGCCCCCCCACCCCACCCAACCATGTGGATAGAACTATAGAGACCTAGAGCACATAGCTGAAAAGTGGGCAGGACTCTTAGATATGACCTATTAATCTCTTATTTTATATTTATTTATTTATTTATTTTGATCTATTAATCTCTTATTTTACACATGAAGTAGCTGAGGCCCAGAAAGGATAAATGGCTTCCTTAAAGTCACAAAGCAAGTTAGAGAAGGACCAGAATCAGACCCCAGGTTTCCTTACTCTTGGGCTAGTGGTCTTTCCAGCAGACCATGATGTTCTGTAACCAGAACAGGTGTGTTCTGGTTTAGGGTGTGACAGCTCAAAGCGTTGCCCTGGGTCCCCTGACCAGGAGACTGAGCGTTGCATCAGTCAGTTGAGTGGGAGAGAGGTGGCAATGAGACCCTCTGTGTATATTTGTTTAGTCAGCAGTGTCTCCTACTCTTCCCCCAGCTGTGTCCCCTTGCTGTCTCACCCACACACAACCCGCAGAATGCATTTTGCAATTCCCTGTCCCCTCCAAGGCTGCCCTTGATAACATATTTTAATCAAATTTCAGGTATATATGAACTATGTATGGTGCCTAGCACAGTGCGCAGTGCTTAGTAGGTCTTCAGTATCTGTTATTGTTGAATGTATGTCAACATCCTAGGGATGTTCTATTAGCATATTATATGTGCCTCTCATCACAAGCACGTTCTCTCTGAGGCTCATCGGTGGTTCCTTTGTGGAAAACTCCTTTTTTCTCTCCTCCCCCACTATATGAGGCATAACAGCCTCTGCTGGGTCCCAGGTTTAGTTAGAAGTGTCTTCAACTTGGAGACTAGGGCTGTTACCTGTGACTGTCACTCCTGTCCCACTTGTTTTCACTGTTTGAAGTGGCCTGATAAAGAAACTGACCGAAAAAGGAAAGAGCCTTAAAAATGAGGTTATACTCCTGTTTCTAGGCTGGAAACCTGACTTGATGATGGCTTTGAACCAGCATCAGCTGAATGATTGACAGAACTAAGGGAGCAATACTGTGACTCGGCATCTGGGATAGGGTACCGGGACAGCTGGGTTCTAATTCAGATGGTGATTTGGAAACAAGTATGTTTCCTCTATACTGTTCGCTCAACCACCAAATTTTATTAAGTTCCTGCCCTGGTCAAAGAACTATGCTAGGTGGGAGTATAAAAAGTCACGATCTCTTTTCCCTTAAGTAGCTGACCAAATCTAACGGGGCAAAAAGACATTTAATAATAATGCTATTTCATTATCCTCCCCTCCCCCCCTTCCAGCTTTAAAGCTCACGCCATCAGGTTATACCCCAGTTACCCTTTGTTGTTGCTGTCATCTCTGTTAGCGACAACTCATTCCTCCTCATTCCTTGAAGGTTTTAGCTCCTGATTCACTGTTACTCTTTCCAGCACTACTGTATATTTCTTGGTGGTTTCAATATTAGTAAAGCTGATACATCTAACCACTATCTCCTATCTTCCCAGTTCACTCCCTCCACTACCCCAGTTCTAACGATTCTTCCACTCCCTCAGGGCTTATCCATTGATTCTACCGCGGTTTCACTGTCCCTCACCTACCTCATGGCTTCAGCTCCACTTCTTACCCAGCTTAGATTCCATGGTCCACCATGCACACACGTACAACTCACTCGCTCCCTTCCCCCTATGTCTTAATCACAAGACAAAAGCCCAGCCATGGTTAAATTCAATTCTGTGTCTACTCTGCCCAGAGAAAAGCACACAACTGTGTTAACTAGTCTCTTTGTATTCAATATCATTAACCCAAGTGAGTCCTTAGTGCTGCCTGGCAATCTTAGTGTATTTCCCTGGTCCAGTCGCTCACCCATTCTCTCAAACTTTTCTGCACATCAGAATCAGCTGGGAGAGCTAAAAACAATCTAAACGGCCAGGCTGTACCCCATATTGGTTAAGTCATCAATGTTGTAGCAGTAGGGAAACCCAGGCATCAGTATTTTTGAAACTCCTTGGGCGATTCCAGTGCACAGCCTATTTTGAGAACTAGGGTCATAGATGACTTATTTTACACATTTTCCTCTTAAGTCTCTAGCACCTTTTCCCCAGCTTGTTTTCCTGAGTGAAAATTCAGAAAAGTAGAAGCAATAAGAAGTAACCTTCTGAATACTTCCACCACAGCCATCAGCATACCTACATCTGCACCTCTGTGCCTTCACTACTGAACTGTCTGTCTGCTCTCTAAGGCCAGTTCCACCTCCAAAGCAGATTCCATCCCCTTTTGCCTGCTCCAGCAATTCTTCCCTTTCTCGCCTGCATACTCAGTGGTTTCCTTTCCACTGGATATTCCCATTGGCAAACAAACACTTACCTCCCACGTTTGGAAAAAAAAACAAGATTTCTCTTGACCCCACAATGTCATTCACCTACTACCCCATTTCTCTGCTTCCCTTTACAGGAAAACTCCTCCAAACAGTTGTCTGTATCTACTGTCTCACTTCTCCCCTTCTCTGCTGAACCCAGTCCAGGCAGTCTTCTCTCTCCTCCACTCCACTGAAGTAGCTCTTGTCAAAGTCACCAATGACATTCCCATTGCTAAAGCCAGTGGTCAGTTTTCAGTCCCCATCTTACTTGACCTATCAGCAGCATTTAAGAGCCGATCACTCCTTTGCTTTACTTGGTTCTATGACACCATGCTCTCCTGCTTTCCTCCCTACCTCGCTGACCTTCCTGATTTACCTTTATTGCTAGATCCTCACTCTCTTCCGAGCCTCTAAGTGTTGACATGTCTGAGGCCCAGTCCTCAGATCTCTTCTTTTCTCTATCTGCACTTCTTCCCTGGGTGATCTCATTCAGTCTCACACCTTTTAATATCATCCATACACTTATGACTCCCAAATTTATATCTCTAGCCGTGATTGCTCTCCTGACCCTCAGACCCATATATCTCATTGTCTCGTTGACCTCTGCACTGGAATGTCCATCTCAAACTTAACTTGTGATTCTTCCCCAACATGTCTGTTCCTCCTCATTTTATTAAATGGTAATGCTTCCACTGGCTCAACCAAAATCCTAGTTCTCCTTCATCCCACAGGCTCTCTTCAATGCCATCATCCCAGACCATCATGCGGAAGCCTTCTCACCTCCTCGCCTCGCCCCCTCCAGCTCTGTGGACCAACTTGTGGAAAGTCTCCTGGGCGGCCTGTCTCACTGGGATGCTGAACACTTCCTGTTCATTGCTGAGCATGGCTACCTGTATGAGCACAACTTTGCCTTCTTCCCCGGTTTCCCCCTGGTCCTGTTGGTGGGGACTGAATTGCTGAGACCCCTGTGGGGGTTACTGAGCCTACGGAGTTGCCTGCTAATCTCAGTAGCATCGCTCAATTCCTTGTTCTCCGTGCTGGCCGCACTTGCGCTTCATGACCTGGGCTGTCTGGTTTTGCGCTGTCCCCGCCAGGCTTTTTATGGAGCGCTGCTCTTCTGCCTCAGCCCCGCCAATGTCTTCCTGGCGGCTGGCTACTCAGAAGCTTTGTTTGCCCTCCTGACATTCAGCGCCCTGGGGCAGCTGGAAAGGGGCCGAAGCTGGACTAGTGGACTCCTCTTTGCCCTTGCCACTGGTGTGCGCTCCAATGGGCTGGTCAACGTTGGCTTCCTCGTGCATTCTCAGTGCCGAGGCTTTTTCTCTTCTCTCATGGTGCGGAATCCTCTGAGACAGCTCTTGAAGCTGATGGGCTCTGTGTTCCTGTCAGTGCTCACACTTAGCCTTCCCTTTGCCCTCTTTCAATATTACGCCTATACCCAGTTCTGTCTGCCAGGCCCAGCCTACCCCATTCCTAAGCCCTTGCTGCAGTTAGCTGTGGACAAGGGCTACCGAATCGTAGAGGGAAATGAGCCGCCTTGGTGCTCCTGGGAACTTCCCCTAATATACAGCTACATCCAGGATATCTATTGGAATGTTGGCTTTTTGCGATACTATGAACTCAAGCAGGTGCCCAATTTTCTACTGGCTGCACCAGTGGCTATACTGGTTGCCTGGGCAACTTGGACATATGTGACCGCTCATCCTTGGCTCTGCCTTACACTTGGGATGCGAAGGAGCAAGAACAGAGAGACCCCAGAGAAGCCTGAGCCTGGGTTCCTCAGTCCTCGGGTGTTCGTGTACCTGGTCCACGCTGCAGCGCTGCTGCTGTTTGGCGGTCTGTGCATGCATGTTCAGGTGAGGTGGACTCCTGGCTGGGAAAAGGTGGGAACACGGGCCAAACCCCTCAGTCGGGGACAGGGAAGACCTTTAACTTCTCCCATTTGAGTGACTTGTACCCAATTTATTCATTCAACAACTATTTGGGGGTGTTTTTAGTGTGAGTCCCTGGGTCAGATCACTGAGGTTAGAACATAAATAAGATTGCTGCCCTAGTAGGTCCTATGGTCAAAATGGAGAGACAGACATTTAACGGCTTAAATTATAGTATGGTGGGATGGAATTGGAGATATTTTTGAGGTATAGTATTGTGGAAGCACAGAGGAAAAAGTAGCTAACTGGCTGAAGGAGGTGAGGAGGGCATCATATTTAGGCTGGGTCCTGAAGAGTAAGAAGGAATTCCATTTAAGAAGCAGAGGAAGAACATTCTGGGCAAATGGAAGGGCATGTGCGAAGACAACGAGAGTTGTGAAAGGACCTGATCTGACTGAGTTATAGGAATAGCACAGAGGGTATCTCTGGGACCTTCCCCTAACATACAACTATACCCAGAATGTCTGCTTGAATGTCGACCTTCTGAGGTACTCTGAACTCTGGCAGGTGCTCCATTTTCAGAGCGGCTCTCTCGTGCAATGTTCGGTTGGTGGGGAGGATAGAGAGGGATGGGAAGGGTTTGATCATACATTCGATTTTTTTTGGTTCCTGGTTGTGGCCCCAGGTCCACCATAAACCCTGAGGAAGTCTTTTTGTCTCCATGCTGGCCACTCCTCAGCAGTTTCTGCCTCTTGGAGGCGCACATTGGCTGTTTGTAAAGTTCTCTGAGCTATGTGACTGAGAGGCACAGGGGAAATAGAAAGGAGCACTCTGTGTTTGTAGCTGGATGAGCTAGTAGAGTGAGTGCCAGCGAAGCTTAGAGTTTCAAGGATAGATGAGGGGGGGCCGTTTGGAGACCTGGCTCTGAACTTCCCTAGAAGGACAGTGTTGAACCATAGGATCCCCTGCCCCCTTTCTCTGCTTTGCCATCCCCGTGGGATGAGGGAACCGTTTCAGGGGGCAGGGGATCAGAGTCCTGGCCCTGGGCTAAAAGTGGACCCCACAGACTTTTTTTTTTTTTTTTGGCCATGCTGCGTGGCACGTGGGATCTTAGTTGCCCAACCAGGGATCGAATCCACGCCCCCTGCGTTGGAAGCACGGAATCTTAACCACTGGACTGCCAGGGAAGTCCCCTGACCAGCCGCACCCCCCCCCCCCATAGAATTTTTAGTATCAGTTGGCCCATTATTGTGGTAATTAGTGTGTAGCCATGTTTATTTGTAACATTGCAGTCTCCTGGCTGGCGTCATGCACAGCTTTATAAGGCAGATCCTAAGCTCTGCTGAATGAATATCTTTTCCAGTGTAATACGTTTGTAGTCTTAGAGCTATAGCTCACCCAGCAGCAGGGAAGTCCCAGGCTCATCCAATTTGAGGCAGTGACATTCCAGTAAATGTGTGGGTTTTCCCCTCTTATGATTTCCAGGTTCTCACCAGGTTTTTATGCTCCTCCACTCCTATTGTGTACTGGTTTTCAGCTCACTTGCTTCAGGATCAAGAACCACTGCTGAGATCCCTAGAGACTGTGCCTTGGAAGCCTCTTTCAGGGGACTCCCCACCAGGACAAAAGGTCCCCAGAAACTCCATCATGGGACTCTTGTACAACTGGAAAACTTGTTCTCTGGTCACACGATGCATTCTAGGCTACTTCCTGACTTACTGGCTCCTGGGACTACTCCTGCATTGCAACTTCCTACCTTGGACATGACTTGGAGACTTAGGGGACAGGCTTGAAGCAGACTTAACCAGGGTCTGAAAGTACAAATACATGCTGGGGCTGCCTGTGCTGCCCTGGAACCCTTACTCTGCCCGTTAGAACCTCTCTCTCCGTGAAGGTTGGTTAGGAATGGGAGAAGTGTGAGCCTCTAGAGAGCACCTTCTGGTCCTGGCTATGGCAGATTTTAGGGTAGTAACTGTTTTCTCTGTAAATGAAGAAATCTTATTCCAGGTCTAAAGCATACCTGGATCTGTCTTGTCAATCAACCATAGCAGAGATAGTCTTAAACTTACCACCTACCCACATGTAAATTTAAATGTAAATTATTTAAATGTGAATTTCATCAAAGGCCGTAGCTGACAAGCTGGTCATAGTCCACACAGTGATGGCGGAGGCCTGGACAGTGTAGCCTAAGTACAATGGGACCATCTTTTCTAAATGGGACATTGTTTCTGATTATTTTTTTCGTGACTTGTTCACTTATTTATATGAAAAACCTTGCAAAGATACGCAAATTAAACAACTTTTGATTATATCTGCAATTAATTACCTTTTTACTTTTTAAATTATTTTATTTTATTTTACTGGCTGCACGGCTTGCGGGAGCTTAGTTCCCTGACCAGGGATTAAACCCGGTCCACAGCAGTGAAAGCACCGAGCTGGACCACCAGTGAATTCCCATAAATTACCCTTTTAAAAAAATAATACAAATTAAGGGCTGAGACCCTGCCACATACTCTGCATCCACACTTCATTTGGATATTAAAGGTCAATTGAGGCAAAAAAAATTAATACAAGTTACTTGGGGGGAAAAAGTCATGGTAAGAAGAACATTGCATGAGGAGGCAGGAGGCCTGGATTCTGGTCCTCTCAGTAAAGCCCCACTTACCAGCTGTGTGACCTTGGGAGAGTTTTCAGAGCCTTAGTTACCTCTTCTGAAACTAGGGGAAAATTACATTATCCTACTGGAAAAAATATCCAGTTCTCCTCTTTTCAGCACTCTGAGGAGTAATTTCAGTGACGTTTCCTCTGAAGGAGGAAGAGCAGTGACACTTGGCAAATAAGGCTCCCCTGTCCTGTGTAAGTAAGCCTGCCCAGGGGCAACTAAATGTTCAATGTGTGAGCAGTGACTGGTTTTCCTGCCCTGCCCGAGTGCCTGTGCTTTCTTGATTGGTAGGTAAGGGTCAGATGAGCCAACACAGCAGCAGGAATTGACAAATTGTAGGTAAGTCCAGGGTTGAATGAAATGGTACCTTCCTGGCCCCCATTTGGTAATGGGCTTGACTCTATAATTGTAGTAAAATCTTGACCCCTGCTGAGCTATTTTTTCTCATTCTTTGAGCCAGGTAAGAGGCTCTGCATCATCACCACTCTTTCCCCGTTTGAGCCAAAAATTCCAACAAGCAGAAACTTCGAAATAGATGGATTGACACGCTCCCTCTGACCATGACTGAAAGTTAAACTTGCCAGCTGAAGGGAAGCTCCTGGCTGAGCCCCAGCACCCTCTATTGGAGCTCCTAGTCAGCCTGGCCAATAAGCATTTCCCATCCATCGCCCCAGCTTTAGCACGGCTGAGAGAATTTGGTCCAGAGTCAAACGCTTCTGAAAATGTACACACAGATCGGGACAGCCCTCTGCCTTCTGCCAAGACACCCGAGTGCCCTTCTTGGCAAAAGATGATCCCCCCTGCCCTAGTGTTCCTCCAGTTGGCAGAAACTGTTCCCTCCCTCCTCACCCACAGCTGCAAATCTGGGGACTTCCACCCTGTGTGCAGGAAGCGTTGAGGGCCTGATTCAGCTCTTTATTGCAGAGGTAGGAGTACTAGATTGTTTGCTCTCATGGATTGACCTCTTTGCCTCTTTTGGGGGGGATAATCAGAACTGATTGTTTCCCTACTGGAAGAGGTGACTCAAACTCCGCAGGGTAGGGGGTGATTTCACTGCTTTGGCAGTCTCAGCTTAACGTTACTAGACCTCATCACCCCCAGAAACAAGTGATTTCAAGGACCGGAAACCCTATAAATGCGAACCTCTCATTTCTCAACTAATACCAAGGAACTAAATCACTCTGGTATTTTGCAAAGACCATTCTGGTTACAGCCGATCATAGAGGAGTTAAGTGAGGACCGCAGCTAGGTGGACGTACCTGGTGTGACCTGGAGATGGACACAGTTTTCTCTCTGACCTTGGAGGGATCTAGTTCTCTAAGGAGCTAAGGAATGGGCTGATTTTATGGCCAGCAGCTGTCCTTTTACTATCCTATTAACAGTCTTTAATAGCCTTCGAGAGGGATGTGAAGGGCCCAAGGCAGGAAGCTTCCTGTTTACCCTGAGGTCTAACAATGCTGCAGCTGGGTTGGGCGTCTACAATTTCAGAGAAAAGTCATTTCCTTCTGAGACCCAGCTAAAACAGAAACCAGACGCTTTATGTACCTAGAAGTAGATGCTTTTTTGTTCTTTAATGAAGGTGGGAGGAGAGGGAGCGTTTGACATGGCTTTACCAGTCCCCCTGAAAAAAAAAATCACTTTTCTTGAACAGACCCTCTCACCCTCCTCCAAAAAATGTAGTGTGTGCAGGCTCATGGGATTTGCAACTGATTGATTCTTTCAGCAATTGTTTAGTATTGCCTGTTTTAGGGGTCTAAAGAAGACTCACCCTGCTTCCTGTCCTCAAATAGCTGCCTGATAGAGTTTCTAGCAGAAACACAGGAACGTTAATCAAGGAAAAAACTAATAAATTCTGGGGAATGAAGAGATACTTTAACTTCTTGCTCAATATTCTCTACTTGAACTTTTTATGGTGAGGATGAATTAAAATTTTACTTGTATGCTTGGGAAAAGGTAAGTGTGGTACAGAGTAAGTTCTCTGTAAATTCACACAAGATGGAGATCCCTCCCAGCTTGGAATACTTGAAAAGACTTTGTAGGGAATGGCCTTTGAGTTGGACTTTGAAGGACAGTAGGATTTGAAGTTAAGGGCAGAGCATGAATATAGGAAGCAGGAAATAGAACAGGACAGGGAGAGCTCAGTTTGAGTGGAACTGAGGTATTGTCATTGTGGTCTAAGCATTGAAATCAGCCCCAAGCCCAGCTCCGCTGTGTACTAGCTGTGTAAAGGTGAGCCAGATACTGAATCTCTAGGCCTCTGTTCACTCATCTGTAAAACATGGATAACACTATCTACCTCATAGATATGAATAATAATATTATCTATCTCAGAGTTATGTGAGTTAAATGAAAAATGTTTAGAACAGTACTAACAAAAGAATAGCTGCATTTTGGACATGTTGAGTTTACAATGCCATCAGCACATTCATATGCCAGGAAATGTGGACCAGGAGACAAGGAGAGGGGTCAGGGAGCCATCCACACAGACATGATAATTATAGCAGCCATGATATTGGATGAGACTGTCAAAAAGAAAAAATGTAGAGAGAGAAGGAGGGCCTGTAAAACCTTGAGCAAGTGACTCAACTTCTCTAAACCTGTTTTCTCATCTCTAAAATGGGGGTGACATCACTTACCACACAGAGTAGTTATGAAGATTAAATGAGATAAAGCACTAGATAAAGCACTAGCATAGCACGTAGCACATAGTAAGAACTTAATGAATGGTAGCTATTTTTTATCATTATCATTGTCATCATTGTTATCGTCGTTGTCATTAAAAAACCAGAAACAAATATTATCTGCTGTACACAACATTGTAAACCAACTGTACTTCAATAAAAAAAATTTTAATTGCCTTTCTCTTTAAGGCTGAATAATATTCCACTGTATGTATATACCACATTTTGTTTATCCATTCATCTGTTGAGGGATATACTTGGATAGCTCCACCTTTTGGCTATTGCGAATAATGCTGCTATGAACATTGGTGTACAAATACCTGTTCGAGTCCCTGTTTTCAATTCTTTGGGGTATATACCCAGAAGTGTATATTGCTGGATCATATGTTAATTCTATATTGTTGTTGTTTTTTAGGAACTGCTATACTGTTTTCCACAGCATTTGCATCATTTTGTATTCCCAGTAGCAGTGCACGAGGATCCAAATTTCTCTACATCCTCACCAACACTTATTTTCCTTTTTCTTTCCTTCTTCTTCTCTTTTTTTAAAATACTAGCCATGCTAGTGGGTGTGAAGTTGTATCTCACTGTAGTTCTCACTGCACGATCTCACTGCATTTCCCTAATGATTAGTGATGTTGAGCATCTTTTTATAAAGTGCTTATTGGCCATTTGTATACCTTTGGAGAAATGTCTATTCAGATCCTTTGCCCTTTATTTATTTATTTTTTTTGGCCTCACCACGTGGCATGCAGGATCTTAGTTCCCTGGCCGGGGATGAACCTGCGCCCCCTGCAGTGGAAGCGCGGAATCTTAACCACTGGACTGCCAGGGAAGTCCCCCTTTGCCCTTTTTTTTTTTTTTGGCTGCTTTGGGTCTTCATTGCTGCACGCAGGCTTTCTCTAGTTGTGGTAAGCAGGGGCTACCGTTCACTACGGTGCGCGGGCTTCTCATTGCGGTGGCTTCTCTTGTTGCGGAGCGTGGGCTCTAGGCGCGCGGGCTTCAGTAGTTGTGGCACATGGGCTCAGCAGTTGTGGCTCGCGGGCTCTAGAGTGCAGGCTCAGTAGTTGTGGCTCACGGGCCTAGTTGCTCCGCGGCATGTGGGATCTTCCCGGACCAGGGCTCGAACCCATGTCCCCCGCACTGGCAGGTGGATTCTTAACCACTGTGCCACCAGGGAAGGCCAGGTCTAACATTCTTACACATGTGAATATCCAGTTTTCCCAGCACCATTTATTGAAAACACTGTCCTTTCCTCATTGAAAGGTCTTGGAGGTCTTGTCAGAATCTTTTGACCGTATATGCAAGGGTTTATTTCTAGGCGCTCTATTCTATTCCATTGATCTATATGCCTTTCTTTATGCCAGTACCACACTGCTTTGATTACTGTAGATTTGTAGTAAGTTTTGAAAACAGGAGGTATGAGACCTCCAATTTTATTCTTCTTGTACAAAACTGTTTTGGCTATTCAGGTTCCCTTGAGGTTTCATATTAAATTTAGGTAGTCAAAGCTTTTTTCTTTTTTCTTTTGGGCTCATAATTTCTTTGGCAATACAGTTACCTCAAAATATTTTTGGAGGTGGGCTTCCCTGGTGGCACAGTGGTTGAGAGTCCGCCTGCCGATGCAGGGGACACAGGTTCATGCCCCGGTCTGGGAAGATCCCACATACCGCAGAGCGGCTGGGCCCGTGAGCCATGGCTGCTGAGCCTGCGCGTCCAGAGCCTGTGCTCCGCAACGGGAGAAGCCACAACAGTGAGAGGCCCGCGTACCGCAAAAAACAAACAAACAAGCAAACAAAAAACAAAAAAACAAACAAAAAAAATTTTTGGAGGGACTTCCCTTGGCACAGTGGTTCAGACTCCGCACTCCCAAAGCAGAGGGCTCGGGTTCGATCCCTGGTCAGGGCACTAGATCCCACAGGCATGCCACAACTAAGAGTTTGCATGCCACAACTAAGGATCCCACGTGCTGCAACTAAGGAGCCCACATGCCGCAACTAAGGAGCTGGCAAACTGCAACTAAGGAACCCTTGAGCCACAACTAAGGAGCTCCCCTGCTGCAACTAAGACCTGGCGCAACCAAATAAATAAATAATAAAAATATTTTAAAAAAAGAGACAACATTGTAAATGCACTTTACTCCAATAAAAAATAAACATTAGGGACTTCCCTGGTGGTGCAGTGGTTAAGAATCCACCTGTCAGTGCAGGGGATACGGGTTCAAGCCCTGAACCAGGAAGATCCCACATGCCACGGAGCAGCTAAGCCCGTGCGCCACAACTACTGAGACTGTGCTCTAGAGCCTGTGAGCCACAACTACTGAGCCTGAGTGCCACATCTACTGAAGCCCACACACCTAGAGTCCGAGCTCTGCAACAAGAGAAACTACCACAATGAGAAGCCCACACACTGCAACAAAGAGTAGCCCCCACTCGCCGCAACAAGAGAAAGCCCATGTGCAGCAACAGAGACCCAACGCAGCCAAAAATAAATAAATTTATTTAAAAAAAAATAAACACATTAAAAAAAAAGAAGTAATGAGTCACAAGCTTTAAAAATATATACATATTTTTGGTATATAAGTCAGAATTCTCCAGAGAAACATAACCAATTAGATGTACGTGTGTGTGTATCTGTATCTATATGTATGTATGTATCTGTATACATAGAGATTTTAATGAATTGGCTCATATGATTGTGGAGGCTGGCAAGTCCACAATCTGCTGGGTAGGCCAGCAGCTGGAGACCCAGTGGAAGAGCTGATGTTATAATTTGAGTCTGAAGGCAGTCTACTAGCAGAATTACCTCTTTCTCAGGGAAAGTCAGTCCTTTTTCTATTAAGACCTTCAACTGATTGGATGAGACCCACTCAGTTTATGGAGGATAATCTGCTTTTACTCAAGTCTACTGTTTTAAATGTTACTCTCATCTGAAGAAAAACCTTCACAGAAACATCTAGATTATTTGACCAAATATCTGTGTACTGTGGCCTAGCCAAGTTGACACACAAAATTAACACAACAGATTTCTGCTCTATTTGCTTCTAGTCAGATCCATGTGACACTAACCACACTCAAGTTCTTTCCTAGATAGAATTCTCAAGCTGATATATTTATATCCTCATCACCCCCTTGCCTCACTCCCAGCGTAATAGTGAAGTCATATGAAGTAAGTGGAAAGGCCACACTCTTCACCTGATATTTGCCTTAGAGGTAATCACATCTTTCACCTCATGTTGTTCAAGACATTTTTTGATCTTATACAATTTGTAGTCAAGAAGCAGTCATCTTTTCTGACCCTGAAAGGCCCATCATTTTTGGACTTTCTCCATTTCCCTTTCACCTCTGCTTGAAAATCAGCTAATTTTCACCTAATTTCACCTCTTTCTTCTAATACTTTATAAAGACACTTGTGCTAGTTATTAAGTTATTGTCTCAGCTCCAAATCCACCCTTCTACTTTCTACTATGAGATAGTGGAGCAGGGACTCTGCAAATCACTTTTCTGCTGTTAGCTGACTCTACTTTGGGCTCTGCCAATAGGGGCCACTAGAGGGCGATAGTGAGGTCACAGGAGGAAGAAAGGACTCCTTTCTTCCTTCTGCTTCCTGTTCGTGTGAGGTCACCCTAGCAATGCTCCTTCACCCCAGCAGCAGCATTGCCTTCCTATAGCAACAGCTGAATCCACTTTGCAGTTTTTCCCAAAAGTTACAAACTCAGCTTCATGGTGTCCCAGTCAGAGACACCAGCACCATCTGGATAGCACCTCTTTCTCAGAAGTGTTGGTCCCTCCTCTAAGTTCAGAGACACCAGACACCAGCACTAGACTTAGAGGTCTGAGTTTCAGCTCTGTAGGGCCCCTCTTCTTCTTCTTTTTTTTTTTGGCTGCGCCACACAGCATGCGGGATCTTAGGTCCCCAACCAGGGATCAAACCTGCACCCCCTGCAGTGGAAGCAGAGTCTTAACCACTGGACCGCCAGGGAAGTCCAGGGCCCGTCTTCTAAGTTTTAGTAATTCCAAACTCTTTCCTTTGTTCTCCTAGCCCTAGGAGTTATAGATGCTTCCTGCTGTTGCTGCCTTCATGGTATCTGTTTTCTTTTCATCCTTTTAGTTATCTAGTTAACAACTTTATACCTAATTAACCATTCTAACCATTCTTTATGTTAGATTTTCCCCAATGACTGGTGTGGTTTCTGTCTCATTGGCGGGACACTGACTGACACAGAAATTGGAGCTAGGAGGGGTCCCAGGAAACAGACCTCAAAAGATGGGATTAGGGAACTGGTCCGGTTGTGTCATTGGGTTTGAATGTGCTAAAGCTGCTTGTCAATGAGAAACGTGATGCCGCTAATCCACGGCATGCCGTGGCAACATGGTTAATTAAATTATCACCTGTGGTTATTTGTGATGAAGTGCCAACTAAAAAGCAAGTGCCTTGGGGGCCCAAGTGGTTGTTGCACCTGACTGTTATGGCAGTGATGATGACTTACAGGAACTTTGTATGGGAAGAGTTCTTCTGAGTGCATCAGAGTCCTTGCAGAAAGAAAATGACAAGCTTCAGTCTTTAGATTTTTTTGATGTGGACAATTTTTTTAAGTCTTTATTGAATTTGTTACAATATTGCTTCTGTTTTATGTTTTGTTTTTTTTTTTTGGCTGTGAGGCATGTGGGATCTTAGCTCCCTGACCAGGGATCAAACCCACACCCCTTGCATTGGAAGGCGAAATCTTAACCACTGGGCTGCCATGGAAGTCCCAAGCTTGGGTCTTTAAACTCTCGGCTCAAGACATGGTCAGAGAGTCACAGAGCTTCCATGATAGCCATAAAATAATCTCTTATTTCTTGTAGCCACCAGCCTTATTTGCTACAAATAAAACAAAAATATGGTGCATGTTGTAGAATTTCATCAGTTGAATTCAGCCTGACTAAGCCTTTACTGTGATTGAGAAGAAGTGGGACCCTAAAACTTGGAATGGAGACATGTGGTTTGACTCTCTTCTAGGTTCTCAGAGTCTCCTCCATTCTGCCAGCAGATGGAAAGGAGAGCGGAGATCAGCACTTGAGAGTTTTATGGGACAGTCTGTCACTTCCACTCATACTCCATTAGCCAGGATTCAGTACCTCTCTGTAAGAGAGGCTGGGAACTGTGGGTTTTGGTGAGAATGGGTAGGGTATGCCACACTAAATGGGTCACTAGTGACATTTAAGATAGAATTCTTAGGGGAGTTGTAAAAAGTTAAGAAATGATTAAGTGACAGAGAAGTGGTAGCTACTTTTTAATAAGAGTGGCTAATGAGGGAGAAAAAGATAAACCTGAAGCTAGAGTGAGGAGGTAGCCAACACGGAAAGCAGTTTCTGTTGTTGGTTTTTTAGTTTAGTTTTGCATTTTAATTGATAAAGGAGAATTGGGATGCATTTGTAGTCTCAGAGAACAGGAAGAGAGATAGGACATGAGTGGAGGGTTGGCCATGGACAGGATGAGGCCCACATCTTTAAGATGAGAGGAAAGGATTGATACAAATAGAAATTATGAGGTCGAGAGGAGGGTCGCTAACAGTCAAGCAGGATAGTTTTGGTTTCTGTAAAGTGACAAGGAGCAAGAATTAGGGTTGCAAGAAGATCCAGTTGAGGTGGGACAGGAATCTGTATTTGAACCAGTATGTCCAGTTTTGTGAATTTGTTCCACAGCCAAAGAGCAAGAGGGGGGAAGTCCACAATATGGTTCATTCCAAGGTGGGGCTCATCAAATCCAGAATCTTTGGCACCAAGGGCATAGTTCTGTGGCCTCTGTCATGGGTAAAAATTACAGAACCTTGAGGTCATTGTTGCTGTCTTTCTACCCCTCTGCATCGTGTATTCTGACTTCTTAGTCTCTCCTATCCTAGTCTCCAGCTCTCTCTTTTCCTATACTTTTCCTTAGGTTTTCCAGTAACCCCAGTGCGGTGGACAGACCCTAAGGTGAGACTCAGTGATTCCTGCCTGCTGGTATTCACACTTTTGTGTGATCCTCTTGAGTTCAAGTGGGACCTGTGATTTTCTTCTAACCTATAAAATATGGTGAAGGTATTGGGCTGCCACTCCCATTACGTATATGTTACGTTATGTAAAACTCTGTGTTAGCAGACTGGGGCTAGAGATTCTCCTTGTGGGCTTGATGAAGTAAGAGGCCATGTTGTAGAAGCCCACGTGGCAAGGAACTGTGGTAATCTCAAGGAACTGCAGATGGCCTCTGAAACCTCAGGGAGGCCTTTGGGTGACAGCCAGGCCCTCAGTCAGACAGTCACAAGGAAATAAGTTCCGCCCACAAAGCCTGAGTGGGTTTGCAGGTATTTTCTTCCCCAGTTGAGTCCCCAGATGAGCATGCAGCCTTGCTGACATCTTGATTGCAGCCTTCTGAGACTAAGCAAAGGGCTCAGCTAAGCAGTCCCAGTGCTCCTGACCTGGAACCTGTGAGATATAACGTGTGTTGTTTTAAGTCACTAAATTTGTGGTAATTTGTTACACAGCAACAGAAAAATAATACACCCAGAATTCCTGAAAAACCCTGGGGCTGGGGCTTCCCTGGTGGCTCAGTTTTTAAGAATCCACCTGCCAGTGCAGGGGACACAGGTTCGATCCCTGGTCTGGGAAGATCCCACATGCTGTGGAGCAACTAAGCCCGTGTGCCACAACTACTGAAGCCAGTGCACCTAGAGCCCAGGCTCCGCAACAAGAGAAGCCACCACAATGAGAAGCCCATGCACCACAACGAAGAGTAGCCCCCGCTCGCTGCAACCAGAAAAAGCCCACGCGCAGCAAAGAAGACCCAACACAACCAAAAATAAATCAATAAAATAAAAAACAAACAAACAAAAAAACACTGGGGCCCTGTGGCATCAACCTTGCATTAGGTGATAGGAATACCTGGGTCTGGGTCCAGGTCACAGAGCTGGGTGAGGGAGGACAGGATGTGCCACACATACCCCTTGGACACTTTGAACTTCAACACAGTAATTAACAGGCCCCTGGCTTTCAAAGCAGATTGTATCCCCATCCCCACCCCTGCTGGCCCCCCAAAATGCCTGTCCATTAGGTAGGTCATCAGAGATGGGTGAAGCCTGGCCCTGGAAATACAGATTGCCAGAAGTAGTTCACGAAATCCACCTCTCAAATCTCGGCGCTCGGCACGGCGCCCGGAATACAGCGGACGCCCAACAAATGGTTTGATTGCAAAAGAACAGAAAGAGTCCTGGAGCGCGCCTCTGCTGCCCCGTCATTGTGCAGCAGGGATCGGGGCGGCCGGGGATTGGTTGGGGCCCTGCAGCGGGTCAGGACCCGGCCGCGGGGCCCGAGCGCCATCCCAGGCCCAGGCGGAGGGGGCGCTGCGGCGGGAGGCCGCGCGGGGCGGGGCGGGGCGGCGATGGGGCCGCCCCCTGCGAGCGAGCGCCGCGCGCCCCCGCCCCTGCCGCCGCCACCGACACCGCTAGCAGCTTCTCCGCTCCGCCTCGGCCCTGGTGCGGCCCGGCCGGCCCGCGGGGTGCAGAGCCGAGGTCCGCGGCCGACCGCATGAAGGACTGCGAATACCAGCAGATCAGCCCCGGGGCCGCCCCGCCGCCCGCCTC